>NC_071511.1:117583159-117886189 GCF_027887155.1 Malaclemys terrapin pileata
ATATGCATGTCTATGTGCTTCCATGAAAGGGTTTGGCAAGTGTGAGTCTAAAGAATTATCCTTTGCTACAACTCATATCCGGTCTTAACATGTCAGAAATCACATTATTAGAATCCTTGCAACAACGTTCTTATCTGTTTAAATACAGGGACTATAAAGAGAATATTAAGGAGGAGAACTAGGTAATGGACCTAGGGAGGGCTTTCACTTGGTCTCTCATATTTACTTTGTTTTTAAGCTTTCTTTTTCTCCTCATTATCCCCTATTCATACCTGATCCATTTTAGGCTGAGAAGGAGAGACAAGCTGCGTATCTGGGACATTGGTAAAAGATTCTTTAAAAAAAATTAAAGCCTTGTTACATCAAGAACTCCCCTTTCTTGCTATTGCTTTGGTTAGTTCCCAGTTCTCTCACATCATCACTCCTAGAACTTGCAACAAATACTTTTCCCAGAGTGTAATATCCATTATTGATGTGTCAGTTCATCATCATCGTCGTGTTGTTCAGTCAGAAGGTAATAAAGACAAGACTAAAGCACCATACAAAAATGTTAATACGGTGCTTAGTAGGAGCTCTCTCTAGGAATCTACTCAGAAATTTGGCCTGCTAGCAACTATGACTCTACTAAACCCTTATTGGTAGTAATTAGAAAAAATAATAATAAAAGCAGTGCAAGTACCTGCTTTTGCGCATGTGCACCCACCCACCCCACCAACAACACGCACTACAGTGGCCAGCGCCTTTAGAAAATACACTACAAAATTTCAGTAATTGACCATTAGAACTTAGATTTCTGGCTCTAAATATTTATGAGTCATTTCCTAAGTGAAAGGACAGGTGCTTCAGAATACTGATCTTTAGTGTTACACCTACAGAACTACCACATACACACAAATAAATAATAAATATTGATGTGTGTGTGTTCAGGTCTACTTGCACTATATTTTCATTGTGTATGCAATGCGTTCATACAAAGGTATTTCAATTGCTCTACACTAAATTTAATGCATAGTGAAGTAGTACATATGTTTGATAGCGTTACAGTAGAGGTTTTCACCAAAGCAATGCTTACATTTACAATACCAATGTACAAATGTATTTATCCCATCAAAGATTTTGTGATGCAAACAAGATTACTACTACACCTGATCTGATCATGATATTCTAACAGATCAAATCATAGTTTTTTTCCTTCTTTTTCCAATGCCTTTAAAAATTCTCTCTGTTATCAAAGAATGTTAATTTCTAAGGTTTGATCTAGGGAGTCCCATGTAAGTGTATAGTTATTAGAAGAAAACAGACACATAACAGTGAATATTTTTAAGCAATGTAATCAATATTTTTGCTTTGTGTAGATTTCCCTGCAACAATAAACAAAAAGATCTACTTTCAGATTTGGAAATTCAGCTTTAAAGGGAAAGCTAGACAACAAAAAGCAAGAAAGTACTCACCTCTTCACGTAATTTTATCAACTGCAACATGAACGCACAAAAAAGATAAAAAGGAAAGACATGGCAGGAAAGAAAGATCAGTTGTGTGACAGGATACAGAATTAACATTGACAATTTATCTGTTTACATGTTTAGCATTTAAAAATCACAGACAAACACATTAAAAGAACCTAAACATAGACTACATGCAGAGTTTTTTGAACGAATAAAGATCACTTTCTCACACTGTCACATTAAACAAAGAGAATAGTGTGAAATTCTCTTTTAAACCACATCTAAGACACCATCATGAAATAAAGGGGAATGACTTCATAGAAGTCTATATTATAAAGAAAAAAACAAGTTTACTGTTCCTCTCTTCTAAGATTGTACAACTGGAGTGGTTTTGTATATACAAGTTTTCAGGATGTTTTCTGTATTTTTTTAGTTGTGACAACTGGTTTCTTATTTTACTAATAGATCTGACTTATTAATAGACTATAGTATCTCTATAGCTTGTCACCGGTATACCAATTGTTATACGGTAATTCTTATTCATAATGTAAGTGCATTATTATTGAACCTATTATAGCAACTTTTTTTTCAGTTAAAAACAACCCAACTTATGTGGTTTAGTGTAAGAGAATACTTATTCAGTGCACAATACATTTAATAATAGGTAAAAGGAATCATGGCTATCATGAAACATGATTTCTTTCAAAAAACATCCACTTTGCATATGCATCCTAATTCAAGATCACTATATTTTATGTATTTTTACATAAAGGTGTAGTCATAAATCAGTCCAGTTCACTGCAATCTACCTTTTTAACACTATTAATACCATTGTATTGGCAGGACTATTTAAAAAAAAATAACTAGCTTGAATACCAACTACACTGTAACATGTATCTCCCAAAATGGAGAGCGATCCATTAGTTTGTTGTACTAGAACAAAATAGTACAATTACTCACAATAAGTGTATGCAAAGGGATGGTCTTTATGAAAAAACGGAGCTTTCTCACCGATTCCAGTTGAATTGGACAATGACAATCTCAGTCTATGCTCATGTTTCATTTACAATTTCGCAAGACTAATATTCGACTTCTATGTAAGATGAGAATGTTTACAAATACTGAGAATCTCCAGCAAGAGAGAAGACCAAAAATAAAAATCCATTAGTTCCCTGATATTTCATATGGTTGGTCTAAAATTAAACCTATGCTTCACCCCATTACCATAAAACAAGAGACAAAAGGTTACTAACCATATAAATTAGGAGGGTAACTACTGCAGTAACTTAAAATGAAAGATAAAGGAAACTTCCAAGAATTTGATATAAAGAAAACCACACTCTTTACCCACCAAACCACTTCTTAAAATCAAGTACTTGGCCTAGCATAAATCGGTCTCTCTCTCTCTTTCTATCTTCCCCCCCTTCCTTCCCCAAAAAGGCAAACATTACGTCTCTTTAGAAAGAGATGATCTGGGAGTTGATCATATAGCTATCTTTTCTTTCTGAGGTCACCATTCTTCAGTGGACTATGATACTTAAAGGGCCAAAGTTTAAAACTACTCTCCTGCAACAGAGCCCATTTGTGGCATGCCACCCTGCTATAATCAGTGAGTTTCAAAACGCTGCACGTTTGTTTTTTCAATAGGTCCCAAACAAAAAATGTTCTATCTTGTTTGTGCTGCATGGCTGAATTTAAGCTCTGCATAGGATTTGCAGCTAAGCTAGGTAATGGGAGATTTTTTTTTTTTAAATGTTGTCTGAGAGATATTCATTCAAATTAACAAAAGATGTATTTTTTTCCATCTAACAGTGCACTTGAAGGAAACCTATTGCCTTTTTAATTTTTATGTATTTGTTTTTATTAAGCTTGCTGCTCAGTTGTAAACAGCATTTAAATGTGTATTGCCACCATTTTAGTTTATGATAATCAGCATATTTTTGAAACAAAGATTTTTTCCCCCCCGCTCCCAATATGGAATTGATACAAGAGGTAATCTGTTCCTTTGTAGGCTAAAAAAAAAAAAAAAAAAAAATCTGGTTTATGCTGGTTTGAACCAGCGGAATCTCTTGTGGCTAAGCCTTCTGCTGTGACTAAAATCAAAACTGCGCCGCAGTGTGCGTGTGTATGTGTGTGTCTGTGAGGCATGTCACGTGACACAGAAAACTACCGAAGTTTTTTTTAAAAAGCTGATAACGCTACTGTTGTCTCTGTCCGCATACAGATAACGAATAAATGCTGAACTCTATTAAACGCCCTTTACACATTATCGTGGGTCGAACACACAATTTTCTGAACTTATGATGACAGTCTATTTATTTTGCTATAAACCCTCGGCATGTAACGAACAGATTTGTGTCTGGTAATGATCTGCTCTGCCAGGGCTATATGAAATGATACCAACCTTCTTTAGATCTTGGGGAATTAAATTGACCAACTTCACCCCCTGGTCTGTAACTGAAGTTTGACACACTTTATGCACAGCAAGCCCAAATCTAATATTATCAGAACTTTGTAGTCAGAAATTAAGTAGCCACAACATTTGTTTACCACAAATCACACATACAGTGTGTGATGTAACACACACACACGTGCACACCTATAATTTAAGCTTCTGGTTAACTAACAAGGATTTACTCAAACATATTAGCGAATCTAGTTTGGGAATGGAAGGCAACAGTATTACATTTCAAACAAACAGATTTATAATGCTATAAATACCTGCATGCTATATTTTTGGTACAAAAAGGTTTCTTATTTAACCCTATAGATGCTTTCTAAAAAATATGGAGTCATCACATAAAACAACTGTACAACTAATAAATGGAAGCCACAACTTTAAGCACTGTATCACTGCACTGAAGGGCTCAAGTCTTTCAAGGGATTTGATGAATGCTACCAGTCAGAATGACAAATAAGTCTTGAAAGTAACAGTCCTGGCTTAAGACAACGGTCCTGGAAAAAACGATAACCCAAACATGCACAGTTGGGTGGTTGTTGTTTTTTTGTCTCCTATTTTTATAACTCAGAACATGCTTTATCTGATTATGTTCACTGGATTTAAATTAGGAGAAAATTAATGTATACAAAGCAAGCAATTACTTCATTAAATACAGCATGCAATCACTAGTATCTACCATACCAAACAAAGATAAATTAATTTTAAAAGAAATTTTGATTGCTGGAATTTGTACATATTTGTACATATTTTGACAACCAGCAGCTTTTATATCCTGTACCTATTATACATTAGTCGTATCTTGACGTAAGCATGGAGTCATGACCATATTCTCAGACATAGTACACCCTCATCTGCAATGTTTTGCAATATTAATTGTTCCTATGCAGACCTGTTTTGAGGAACAACTGGAGATTGAATTCTGTGTACTTGTTTACCTGCCTAACCTCAGGCATATTCTGTGTATCCACAGTTGTGTATATCGCTCCAACTATATCCTTGAAACACGAATAAAGTGCTAACAGTTCAATAAACAAAAGATTAACCAGGCAACTGATTCTTCATTTTCCCCCCAATCTTATTTTTAAATGAACTTAAATCACTATCATATATAAATATATTCAATTCTATTTGCCTTTCCTGTCCAAGAAACAGTTATAAAAAAGTTTAATATGACTGCTAATGTTCTATCTAAAGAATTGTACAAGCTTAGAAGTTTATCTCTCCCTCACCTGGCTAACCCTCAAGCCTACCCTGATATTTATCTTCTCCACAGATGGATTTTACCAATATTTCTAGTTTGCTAAAGCAGCAATTCTTAGACAACACCTGTTTTTCATTGATTTGTTCATTAAGAAAAAACTAGGTTTGAGTACTGCAGGGAAAGACAAACAGCACTTAATTTCATCAAATTAATCCAAACCTAACAAATAATTAATTAGTCTAAACCCTGGATTACAGGGAGGGTTAGTCCTTTCACCTGCACTTATTCTGTCAAACAAACTTTTGCACATGAGAAGGACACCCCTAACATTTCATATAGTTTTCAGTTATATTGGGATGTTATGTTGGACAGGTAACGTTTTATATTTATAAAGTGCTTTTGATATCAGTACAAAATGCAATAGCTTTTTGGGTTATTGGATTAAATACTCATACATAGTTGGCTAATTATTCATATAAAAATACCCAAAACTTACATTTATGGTTGATTTAAAAAAACAGCACCTAATGGTATGTCAACTTTAGACTAAAAAACTTGTGTGTGAGATAACCAGCCAGTTGCATGTCCCAAGATGATACTCTTATGATTAAGTATTTACTTAGCTGTAACAAGTATAGATCATCATTATATTTTCATATGAAAAAGTGATAGAAAGAATTGGAGCAGTCCAATAAATATGAGGAAGTTCTTTGTGAACATTAGCCTTCATGTATTTAAAAGAAATAAGCCCGTTTCACAGCAAAGTTTCATGCTTATAAAGTTTGTCAAAAAAGAAAACAATTTTTTTTTCCAGTGGTACAAGTGTGTCAACTTTAAGACATTAGTTGCAAATACGGATTTATATTTCTGAAGAGAGCCAACTGTTCTCCCCCCTCCACATTTTACCTTAGGTAACAAGTGGTCATTTCAAAGAGGAAAAAAAAGGAAAAAAAAGCAAAGCCATGTTGGCAAATAATTTTAAATTTACATTATTATATAATTCTTTTAGGGGCGACCATTCTTTTTTATTTTCCTGAGAGTTTCAAAAAGAGATCACAACTCACAAAAAGTGCACCTGTGAATCAGTTATTCAGCCTTTCCTTAAAAAGCAAAAACAACATTTTATCTCACACTCACACATTAGGTATTCTGTTATAAGTAAAACTTCTTATCACAACTGCCCTTTTATGTCTGATCTCACACAAATTTCTCTTAAAATGTGAAAACAGCAGTGTAGTTAAAAGACATGAAAACCCAAATTGTATCTTAACACCTTTATATGTTTGAACTTATGTTGATGACATGCAAATTATGAAAATTCTTTCCCTAAAACAAACTATCATATCTTGTATTTAAAAAAAAAAAAGCTTTCAACTTATTCAAACCCTGGAAAATCTCTTGCCATAACACATGAATATGAAGATGCATACCTTGTATATCTGCCTCTTTAAATATGTATCTAAAGCTATTACAGTCTCTTTTTATGGTATCCAGTAATATTAAATACAATATATGATTTCATCAATATATGTATTAAAGTCCATCATGTAAATTACCATTTATCCTTTCAATATTGTTCTGATAATATTGTTCAGAACTCAACCTTTTAAATCTCAATATTTTGGACATTGAGGGACAAATCTGAAGGCTTTACTTAATTTAACTCAGCTATTCCTGAGGCAAAACTCATACTGAAGTCAGAACTGAATAAAACCTCAGAATTTGGTCCTTATTTCTCCCCAATTTACAATATCCAAATAATTGAATTTATTGTTAAGTAATCATTTACCAAGCTTCACTTGTAAAATCAAAGTTATCACAGCAAAAAATTTATATTATTCAAGTAAACTTTAAAATAACTTCTAACTTAAAAGTACCAAATGCTAATTTTGGTGTGAAGGAAGACAAGGGAATTGGTTTAAAATAAAATTCGGTTTTCAGATAGAAAACCTGTAAGACAAGTTTGAACCCCAGATGAAGGTGGGTTAAATCCCCCTGAAAATAGTGTTTCCTTCATCATTTTTATGACCTTATAAGAATCTTGATAGCGTCCTGAATAACAATTTCATGATAAAACTCAAAAAGGGTTTACAGTAATTAAGCACCCTTTCATAAAAAAAAAATGTATATAACATTATAAACTCTAGTACAATGTGTGTGAGAGAATTACAGGCTTTTATTGGTGCAACTTGCATTTTTGGTACAAGGAAAGAAAACCTGGTTAAGAAAAGAAGGGACACAAGGAAAGTGAGGGGTAGTGTTCAATTCTGAGAGCTCACTTTCATTTGTTTTGCCTGCCAGTGTTGATTTAATTATACTGCATTATTATCAAAGCTGCATTATGTACTTTTTTATTCCTTTTACATGTGTTTGAGGTGAAGACCCTGGCTTTGTCAGCAAACAGTGCGTTTCAAGTTATTCCTTAAGTACTAAATAATAAAGAAAAGAGAAGAAAAGATTTTTTTAAAGATAGCAGACAGTGATCACAAGGTAAAGGGTTAAATGTAAGATCTCCAAGAAACATTTTGAAGTTGATTAAGACCCCAGCTTTGCATTAAACAGTATCACTTCCACATGAGTTGTTGCTAATGCTGTTAAGGAGCAGCTTGAGAAGCCCAGTGTGCCAGTGACCTCCTTCACCCTCCAGCCACCCACTAGGGCTTCTTGATTAGCATCCTACCTGGTTCTCTGAGGAATTCCCATCATCCCCTAGGAGCTCATTCCGCACCTCGTCACTGTAGGCAATCCGTGACCTTTTCTGTAAAACAAAAAGAAAAAAGCGTTAGGAAGTAAAGCTTCGAAGCCATCGGTCTCAAGGCTGATCATTTTAAACCTCGAGAGCCCCCTAATGGATACCTATTTGATAAAAATCTGCAAGTAAAGTTACTGAAAAGTTCCTTAACTGCAGAATTTCAATATATATTAATGGAAAAATATGAACATATTTGAGGAGATTGTAAAAAGTCACATTCATCAACAAAACTTGCCTAGTAAAGCACATGGATATACAGTATGCAATTCCAGTTTTGAGAATTAGAAGATTTTAAAATACTAACTTATTACAGCAGAATCACTGCAGATGTGTTTATAGAGGCATAGATGTATTTATCTGAAGCTATCCTATTACCTGGAAGGGGAACTCTTGAAATAAAACAGTAGTAATGTCATTAAACAGGGAAGGAACTTTTTAGCAATGTACATTGGCCCAAAAGAGTTTAAAATGACAGATCTAGAAAATAAATAAGGTTTTCTTTGTTGTTACTGTAAAGGCCTATGGGGAAAAAAAAGGACCATGAGAAATCTGAGGGCTGGGTATATGTATGTGGCGGTACAACACTATTGGGAAATGTAAGTTTACTTCACTTTACATAAAAACAATAAAACTTGGTAAAATCAGAAAGCCAAATATAGGCCTGTTATAAGAGACCATGTCATGATTTGTACAGTCTTCAAATTCCAGACTGTCTCATTAAATATTCATGCCTATTGATTCTAAATTAGCATATTTTTAAGAAAGTTATGAACAGTTGAAAACAAGGGCTCAACCAACCATCCCAAGGTCACTCAGGCACCATGGTGTGTTGGAATTCTAGAGACAGAGCTCAGCCTTAAAGTTTTGTGACTGACAGCAAATTATACAGTACCCTTTTACTTCCCTGCTTCAATTTTCTACATTTACCACTGAAAGGGAAAAAGGTATTTTAATTGATTATTTTATAGCTTTTTTTAATTAAACGTGGATATGACGAGTTTTAATATACATGAAAGGAAGAAACCTAAGTGGCTAGAACTAATACTACTACAACTGGACTGGACTGTGAAAGCTTCCCCGCACAGTTCTGCCAAAGCACTCCAGTTCCGACCTACGGTAGTACCGGTAGCGACAACTCATGAAACACAGCAATCCTCGACCTTACCCAAGTTGGCTGCCAACTGTGCCAAAAACTTGCCTCAGTTTGGGATGCAGACAACAGTTCACTAGAGATTAGACTAAGTACGTAGAAATTCATTACATTTGTGACCAAATAAAAATCTGAAAATAGGTCACCACTGGGAAGAAGACTATCAGCCAACTAAGCCAGGGCACCACCCAGCTTACTTGCAACACTTTTAAGCTGTTTAGCCTCTGTGATTTAGGTTTGCCCTTTCACTATCATCATCATTATAATGCTGACCAATTTGTGGTGCAACTGCTAGTGTTTAATTCTAGATTATATACTAAATCTACAGCTGTACATAGGAAGGACAAAGCGTACCATGGACCTACTACAAGAACTGAACTGTGCTAAATCTCTTTTTCCCTATTTGGAGAGCTCAGCCGCAGCAGTTTCATACTAACCAAGCAAAAGTAGTCTACAGCATTAAAGGAAATGAGAACCTTTAAACAGGCTGTGGTATCAGAGCTGCCTGTTTAAATTATTCATTTCATCACTATGGGGGACTAAAACACTCCACAGTATGCAAGAATATCATATGGAGATGGGTTTTGTTTTTCTCTTTTTTCACCAAAAAGCCAACAAATTGGCATAGATTGCTCAATTATATTATTTTCCTATTTTTACTTGATACACATCAAACAAAGGAAGGAAATTATAAATATATGTCAATAAATATCTAGAGCGACAGCGTGGGTGAGGTAATATCTTTTATTGGATCAACTTCTGTAAAAGATATTACCTCACCCACCTTGTCTCTCTAATATCCTGGGACCAACACAGCTACAACACCACAATAAAGATCTAATCTTTTTTGGTTAAAATCCAATCTCTACATATGAGGTCCAGCAATCTAAGTATACAGTCTTACACAATTCACCTAACAGCGCAGCACCATGGACATTGGTAATGTTAACCATATTTGTCACTTTTACCTTGCAATGGTAAACATCACGCTCCATTAGTTTGTTGCCAGGTGTACCACTTGGCTAATTATAGAGAGTTTGAGGAGTTCTTGGTTTCACATAATTCATTTGAATGATTAAAGTGGTGATTGTTCCAATTTGTAAGGGACTATATGAGAAAAAGCGTGTTTTATGACAAAGAAACAGCATTTTTGCAATCATTCTATTTTTTTTCAAAGAGACACTATACACGTCCTTCATGTCAATATAAGTGCAGCTAATAATGTTTGTACCACTGTTCTTCTATTACAATGATCTGTCCTGATTAGAAAATCAGCAGTTGTACTGAAAGAAATAATCTTTTCACTACAACGAGGTGCAACTCTTTGCCTTAATCAATAAATAATTTGATATTACTTTTTATCACAGTTTCACCACCAACTGAATCACTAATATAAAAGGACCCTGGAACTAAAGTGCTCATTTGTTCTATCAGGATTTGTACAAAACATCAATAGTTCATTTTCTTTAACAAAAAAATAAAAATAATTGTAGTAATTTTGCTAACACTAATCAAAATTAACAAGAAAACAGATTAATACAAATCTGATAATTATAAATATGTTAAGAATTTTTTTCTTCATAATTATCAACTGTATATAAATATGTACTTTAGCCAAATGCAAGCATGATAGTTTGAGCTGGAAATGTCACACATTCTGCTACAGTTTGAAGGAACCCAATTCATAATGCATTTTATAAATAGTTAATGACTTCTATACATAAGCTAACCAGTCAAATCAAAAAATTGTCAACATTTTTAGTCTTAGTTGTCAGTTACCACTGTCTACTGGTACTTTATATGTATGTTCCTAGAAAAGACAGAAGCTTTACAGAGTTTGTAATCCAATGCATTTTCTGGGCAGCTCAATATGAGTTTAAGAGCTTCTATGTACATTTTTTCTCTGCAAAGATTTGTCAAGTACAGCAGAAGTTTTTCTTGCATTTTGTATATATACGTGCTAAGTTCTGTGCACAAGTGTTTAACATTACTGAGTGTATCGGTATACGTGTACACGCTAAGAAATCTGAAGTAGTATAGTATACGTGCACACACAGTTACACAAAGGGGCTAAGGTACTATCCACAAGAACTTCTAGACAGAGAAAGTTTCAGTAGCTGCTTTAAATGGACTACAGTACTCAGACCTTCTGCCAAGGAATAATATCTGATTCCAGGCAGATCTCACTTGGTTTATGAACAAGATTTTTGCATACTGATTGGGTGATTTTCTTAAAGACCTGTTCACACAGATACACTTGCTCAGTTCTGTCTGGCAATTTGGCTTTAAACAATCTGTCTGCTTGACCCAAGCCTTAACATTTCCGTACTGAACTGAATGTGTTCATGGACAGGCATAGTTAAATTAGAAATAAAATGAATTAAGTCAGTTTAAACTAATTAAGAACTGTGATCCGCAGTACCACCCCTTGTATGATTTTACATATGAAGTAAGGTACATGCAACCAGAGTGTAAGAATTCTGTTATACTACTAATCTGAGCATAACAATGAAGTTAGTCTATTACTAAAGTATACTAGAAGCTAATTTCCATAGCCTACACATGGCAAACCAATTGCTTAAATTGCCTCACCTGGGAATGTAATACAATGTTATCATCAGACCAGCCACACTGTAAATAGATTTATAATGCTTTCCATATGCTAGGCTATGTTGCATATGAATTAAGTAATGATCTGGTATTACAATACAATCAGCTAGTTCCCACACCTGGCAGACAGGATATTTTGCTAAATTACTACCTATACAGCTACATCACAAAATAAAGAAGGAAACAGCAATGGGACGAGAAACAATCTACATGGCATATGACTGATTTTACATAGTAATCCAATAAGATGTAGATAGAGGTGCCCGAAATAATCTGTTTCCAACATCTGTACAACAGAATGCATGCTTATTCATTTCTAGTCAATTCCGGCCTAATTTTCCACATTCTATATTTTAATTACTCATCCACATTCAGCAATGTTCACATTGGTAAGGGCAAGCAGTAGCCAGTGCTCCTCATTTCTATGTACTTTCAGCAGTGAGCCAAATAATTGATGTAAATCATTGCATGTTTTTGTAACTAAACTAAGGAACAGCGTTTCTCCCAATTACTAATCAAACTAGTCTACAGACACCCAAAGCTAGATATATTTCAGACAAATGGCCCATTCTAGCCCAATTATTCCTTTTGTCCAAACCATCATTTTCCACCTTGATGTATTTCAGAATGGTGACAGATTTTTTTTTGTAAACCATGTGATAAATCTATAAACAATAAAAAGTTTTGCCAATACTTTTTTTCTTTTTCAATATTAGATGCGGTTTTCTAGAGTATTTTGGATGGTTAAAGAAACACCGCCTATTTGAAAATCACATTTCTGTCTGCAAACTGGACCTAAATACAAGTAACATCTAAGATTACTATAATTTAATGCAGTTGGGAGAAATTCTATTTTTAAAAACATATGTACTTTGTGCATAAACAGTTTCGTGTTGCCCCTGTAAAGTTGGAGAGCTAAGATTTGATCCAGCATGTACCATGTTTGAGCAGACTGCTATCCTCACACACTATATGTTGCAGGATTGGAACCTTAGTTCCTTCCTTAAAGCAGCCTCTGTGAAGCAGAAAATCTCTTCAAGCACGTTTTCTGATTTTTTAAGGAGAAAAATTGGCCTCACTATTTAAAGGGTACTCTCAGAGAAACAACAGAGCTTTCTTAATTAGCCAGCTTTTCAAACATTAAGTGGACAATTTCTTTTTATGGAGAGTTAAATCATATTGACAACTTTTTTAAGAAAATGCATTCAACTTTAGTGTCATGAACAGATCTTATCCTAGCCGCTTCAAAAACATTTTTCAGCAGATGGTCTCAAAAACAGGTCACATGAAGGCAACAAATTGAACTTCTATATTTCTGTATCAACAAGGTCATTTTATCATAGTTAAACTATTTCAGATCTCAATTCAAAAGGGGTTTAACCAATTCTAGAAAGCTAACTTCTGATCAGTTCTGTCTACAAGGCAAGAAACGGATTCCACATTGCTAATCTGGAATGTAATATAATACTGATGATATGCTTTATAGCCATAGAAAATAAACCGCTCTGATCACTCTCCCTCCCCAAATAAAAACTAATATGAATGAAAGCATCAATCCAACAGAATTGTTTGGATGACAAAAGTCAATGCCTGAAACACTTCAAATCTCCCTCCTCCCACAAAATTGTTACAGGAAACTATGGAAGACAAGATTATAATCTATAACTTGAACCCTGCCACTTCACAAATTCAAATATCTTCCAACAAGAGCACAGCCAAACCAAACCATCAGTAGAAAATGTTAATGTGAAGTTAATGCAGAGAGAGCACCACACATTCTATGCAGAAGCCACAGGTCTATAAATCTTCTTTTCAACAATCATCTTCCTATACTCTTTCAGCTTCATTATGGGGTGGGAGCAGGCATGAAGGTCAAGATAACCCCCATAAGGATACACACACTATATTATGTTGTTGGTGAAAAATGCAGCTTCTGCCAACAAAACAACTTTCTATCTCAAACCTCATGACCAATGGACTATGCATGTCACCAAGATGGCCACATAGGGAAGAATGCAGGTCACCTGTGAGAGAACTGTAACTCATTGTTTCTGTGTGCACATTAGGAGTAACAGAAGCAGATTTCTAATGTGAAGAGACATTTGTAGTCACAGAAAAGTCCAACATTTAGCTGAACTCTGCTTTCTAATGTTAATAACTTACTAAAGAAAAGGCTTTCCAAAAAGCAAAGGTCACAGACCAAAAGCATCCTTTACAGATGGTGATCAAAAGTTCATCATCACTACTTCTAATTCAAATGGACACTGCATACAAAGAGATGATGTAATACAATATTAAGGATATAAATGTAAATATGAAAAAGCTTAAGGAAGGCACTGCATTACTACTGATTATATGTGTATTCCCAAATACCATGCTAAATAGTTCCTCTCTACTTGGTGTTTTTACCTTTTGGATGTTTTTGAAGTTACCACACTCCCTCTCCCAATTTTAGGCATTGCTTAGTCAAGTTAAGTATGCGTATATACTCCATCATAAGCCAGTTTGTTTATAAGCCATCCCCCCAAGTAAATATGGAAAATTTTTATAACCCGTTCATAAGCCTACCCTATAATTCAGGCGTCAGCAAACTTTGGTTCCTGGGCCATCAGGATAAACTGCTGGTGGGCCGAGGTGGTTTGTTTACCTCGAGCGTCTGCAAGCACGGAGGTAAACCTAAGTAAACAAAGTGTCCCGGCGCACCAGCTGCTTACTCTCATGGGCCAGGGCAGCAACTGGTGAGGAAGGTTTTTTGGGGGTGGGGGGAGAAGCTGGGAGTCAGGGGAGTAACCCATGTGACCACCTCCCCACATGACCCCACCCCTAACCTGGGACCCCCACACTCTCCCCATCCCATCCCTTCATACCCCACACTCTCCCCATCCCATCCCTTCATACCCTATCTGGGGAGGGCGAAGGGAGGATGTCTCTGGCCTGGCTGGAGCTGCTCCGGCAGGCTGGGCAGCGCGGCTGCAGCCTGCTCGGTGGGCCAGACTGGGCAGCGCAGCCTCAGCATGTTCCAGAGGGTTGGGCCAGGCAGCAGCACGGCCACAGCGTGCTTGGGCGGGCTGCGTGGCGCGGCCACAGCCTGCTCTGGGGGCAGGGTTGAGTTGCAGCCTGCCAGCCCTGCCAGCTTCAGAGACGGGGGGGAGAGCAGTGTGGCCAGAAGTGGAGAGACTCTGGCCCCACCTCTTCCCTTCTGGCTCTGATGCCTCTCTTGCTCCCTCTGTTGGGGGGAGAGGCTGTGTCCCACCTCTCCCTCTCTGTGCCCGTTCATAAGCCGACCCCTTTCTCTGGTGCTTCCCTTTTTTACTAAAAAAATTCAAGTATATATGGTATATTTAATTCTTTTAATCCTTCATCAGAAGTCTATTCCTTCAGTCTCTTTAGACACATAGTTGGTTCTTATAAGTGCTGTACAACAGTTTGTCAACAACTTCAATCAGATGCCATAATCTGGTCAAAGTACGCAAGTTGTGGTCTCACCAGAGAGAGAGAGGGATTACTACTATTAAACTAAGAGGTGTCTCTCTGTACGCAGCCTGAAACCTCACCTGCCTTTTGCACTGCAAACTCATATCTAATCAGTTGTCTACTATTACCTCCAGGCCTCTTGCAGCATTGCCGCAGTCCAGATTTCTCGCTTCCATTGAAAATTACTTCTGATTATTATTCCCCAGATGTATTCATTTGCATTTTCCCCAAAGTTAAATCTCTTTTTAAAAAAATTCTGCCTATGTTTCTATACACTCTATGGACTTTTGTATAATTCCTCTATTTTACACAGGAAAACCTCTCAATGTAGTTTCATCTGCAAACTTAATTCACGTGCTATTTGTTGTTCCCTTTCCAATATATAAACAAAAGTGTTAAATAAGTGTGACATACCAGGGTACAATTCAGACCAGTGAGGGGGGATGTGTCATCCTTGCCCTGCAACCTTGGGTGCCTCACAATGCCTTGCTGAAGTAGCTCCCACCTGGGCCATTCAAACAGCCTTCCAGCATGCAAGCCACGCCCTGAGTGTGTGTAACTGCAGCTTGCCAATTACACTCTGGTACTCACCAGCCTTGGTTGTACTGCAGGGCAGCCCCAACTCACCCGCAGTCCCAGATGTTCCCCCAAAAATGTGTATCCTGCACTGCCCAGAAAGGTATGTCCTGTACAATACAAATATTTTAAGTCCCTTACTCCTTTAAGGGAACAATATACCGGCTTATTGTCTGAAACAGCATCACCGAAACACCAATTTAAAGACTGGATTAGAAGTTTATTAACTACAAAGGGATAGATTTTAAGTGAGTACAAATACAGAGGCATAAAAGTCAGAAAGGATTACAAGAGAACAAATAAAATGCTTACTAGTGTCTAAAAAATAATATTAGATTGAAGCAAACTTCATCGCATGCTTCCGGCAAAGTTACTGACCAAACACTTCAGGTCAGGACCTGTTTTGATCATAAACTCTTAACATCATACAGGGAAATCTCATAACTTCACATATCATGTTGCCACACGGATTTTATCAGGACAATACTGACCAGCACATTTTTAGTTTTCAAAGGACACCTTGCAAGGCATATAATACACGAAGATTATTACACTAGTGTGTAGGGTGTGAATACAGTCTGAATATTCTGTCACAATAAAACAAAATTAACACCAATCCTTCCAACATGCCACAAGATACCTTCCAGACTTCTTAATTTCTGATTACCACTAGGCTTTGTTCACAGTCTTCTGACCAGTATTTGGCCTCTCTGACAGTGTTCATTTCTAAATTAAAATGTCACAAAATAGAAATTAGACATAGAATATACTAGCTAGACCACCTTTCTACCAACAGAGGATTTCTCCTGACATTAGTACTTCAATCTAGTTTCAGTATCCTATACAATGTGTCTTCCACTGCTTCCCTTGGGGAACTACTCTATAATCTACTGCAAACACTTCATCCAATGACTTTGGGTGAAAGGAAGGACCATCTACTGAGTGAGGTTGAAGGGGAGAAGACAAAATTTAGGAAGAAAAAGAGACTGACAATGTAATTTTGTTCCAGTAAATAACTAGACACTTACCTGCCTGAGGTAGCATGTCATTCACTTTTGTCATGTATTTAAATGAAAATCTTATGAGGGTATTTAGAGCCAGCTTAAACACCCAGAGGACTAAGTTTGAGCTTCTTAGCTGCTGCTATTGAGTAATTTTCTCTCTTGTCAATGACAGAGTCTGCTGTGACCTATTATCCTTCAGAAGTGCTCCTGGTAAGCAGGGCCTAGCCTAGACAGTCACTAGACTTCCTTTGTTTCTCCAAAGGGTCCCAGAAAAAACATTTACTAACCTTTCTGTAACTGTTGTTCTTCGAGATGTGTTACTCCTGTCCATTCCATGTGAGGTGTGCGCGTGCACTATCACTGGAGATTTTTCCCTCAGTGGTATCCGTCGGGCTGGCTTTAGTGCCCTCTGGTGCCAAGCACTTATATTCCGCTATAAGGAGCATTGCTGGCCCCACACCCTCTCAGTTCCTTCTTGCTGACTAACTCCGACACAGAGGTGTGAGGGTGAGTCATGGAATGGACATGAGCAACACATCTTGAAGAACTGTTTTTATTCTGCTGTCATTACAATAGACCCCTGCTAAAAACAAACAAACTGACAATATCACCAACTACCAACGTCTCTCTTGTTCCCCTTTGGGAAAAGGTTATTGAGTAAGTGGTGGAAGGCAGCTCTGATATATTCTGGGGTCATCTCATTGGGCTTCCACGATCACATTTAATTTGAAATTCAATCTGACTTTGGCATGAAGTTTGCACCACTCTTGTTCACTGATTACCTGCTCATAGAGATCATATATCCATTTGGATCCTTTTAATCCAGCTTTTGATATGCTTGACGATGAGATTTTGTTGAGCCATCTCACCACCAAACGTTAGCTGGAGTACAGTTATAAGATATTTCTCAAGGTGGTTTTGGGTTGTTGGTCTGCCCTGAGAACACTCTGCTGTGGGGCTGTGGAACGTTCCTACTGAATATGCATGTTTTCCAGGGTCTGCAAAACTAAGGCTAAATTCCAGCCTCTGGACCAGACAGACACATGAACTGGAAATGTGAAAATAAGGTGCTGTTTTCCTGTAAGCCTCTAAATGAAGTGGTGATGTCAAGGGTACTAAGTAATTATCTAACCAATCCTGCTATGGTAAAGGGTTAAAAGATATCAGAATAACCAAACACAAAAACTAAAAATTTATAAAAACCCTAGTTTCATCTAGCATAGCCATCTGCTATCTATCCAAGTTCTTGTGTCTAGTGATACTGGAACACCTGCTGATATGCTCAGCCAGGTCATTCCCCTTCCGAAAGGGAAATGATGTCAGTTTTATTTCCTGCCGCCATCTGTTGATTAGTGTCTTATTGTCCTCTGCCTGGGCTCTCATAATTGGGTATTGAACAAACAAGGGTTTGTAATAGAAGTCTATATGTAAGTGGTCTGAAGTGGCTGCTGTCTGTGAATGCTAGAATTTTTTTTTCCTCTTTTTCTACTCTCTTTCGTCATGTACACATAGCAGTTTAATCTAGCAGCAGAGGAACCCCCTGAACGTTGATGCCTTTACATGATTTTTAAACCTCAATTTTGCACTTTTTGGTTACTGTGTCTCCGTCACAGATCTCATCAACCCTGTTGAGTGCATATTTTATCTGCTGTCTAAGCATCATTGGGAGTCAAAATGATGTCTTCTCTTATTACCAAGGCAATCTTGCAAAAAACATAGGGAACATCCACTTATCTCCAGATTTGGTTATGACTGACATCCTATAGCATTTTTTCCTCACCACAGGAATTCAGTAAGTACTGTGAAAATTATACCATCACGACAGGGCCTAATTTAAAATATTAAAGCCTTTAAAATGGGGCTTTCCAAAGGTTAAATATTAAAAAGAATCCTTCTGGCTACTTTTAAGTGTCCCCAATATTAATACTACTACTATTTTGGTCATATGATGTTTTACTCTTGCTACTCAAATGTTGGGTAGAAGAAAATCTCAGTTAAACATTAATAATATTGCTTTATATAATCATTGAATAGTAAAAAAAAAACATCCCATTAGCACAGTCGAGAATAATTTCTAATATCTCCATTGGAAGTATAATAAAGTTATGTTTGACAAAGAATAATTAAATGGAAAAAAGTCTTATATAGCATTAAGGTTGCAAGCTCAATACATCTGCCACCTTGCACATTCTACAATTTTAGAGTATAAAACAGTAAATATATTAAGTAAAACAGTTAACAAAAAGAAAGAAAAATTCTTACATGTGTGCAACACACCTGAGTTAACGTTACTATCTGAACACTAATTTCTAAATTTCCAGAATTTCTGATTAACATTAGCACTCAGATTATATTAACAGGTCTCTCTCTCTCTCTCTCACACACACACAACTTCCTTTGTTTACTTTATGTTTAATAATTTTAGCAATTAAACAGCCAAAATTGGGCTTTCTAGTTCACAGCATATTGGAGGAGTACATTCCCACCTTTATGGCAACATACCAGGCTGCAGGCAGGCATTGCTGGGATAGAACTAGTAGATACATGCTGTGCTGAATCGATAGCTAACTTGCTAAAATACTAGGTCAATTGCTCAGACTTGGCTTTTTCTAGCTTTTTTTGACTGGCAGTTCCTGCTTTATGCTCTATCAGATGAAAGTCAGTAAGTAATCCACTGCCTATAGTTTATCAACTTAAAGCCTGTCCCCTTTATACTTTTCCTCAGAATTTGTGATTTTTTCTTTAAATTCAACTATTCATACTATCGTGCCAATCACTAAGCTTATGAAACTCCCAAGAAAGTCACAAGTAATGGTCATAACATCAAGCCAAATTAATTTCTATGAACAGTGTTGCAGAACATTGTAACATCTCTTCTACTGGACATAAGACATATGACTTAAATACCGGGGTTCTGAAAGTTCTTCGTAACTTAGATTTCTCAATACTAGAGAGATCATCTAATAGATTATACTTGTGATGAGTTGGATCACAGAAACCCTCTTGGGAACTGCCAACTGATGTGCCAAGATTACTTCTGCCCCTGCTTTCCCTGCCAGCTTGGGATTCCAGCACCCTGTCTTGTTGAGCCAGACGCACCCGTCTGCTCCAACACAGACCCAGGGTCTGAACCACGTGCCCCAAAACCGCAGACTTAACTGAAAGCAACTTACAGAAGTGTTCCTGTCTTTAACACTCAGATGCCCAACTCCCAATGGGGTCTAAACCCCAAATAAATCTGTTTTACCCTGTATAAAGCTTATACAGGGTAAACTCATAAATTGTTCGCCCTCTATAACATTGATAGAGAGATATGCACAGCTGTTTGCCCCCCCCCCACCTACCTATTAATGCATACTCTGGGTTAATTAATAAGTAAAAAGTGATTTTATTAAGTACACAAAGTAGGATTTAAGTGGTTCCAAGTAGTAGCAGACAGAACAAAGTGAATTACCAAGCAAAATAAAATAAAACACTCAAATCTAAGCTTAATACAGAAATAAAACTGAATACAGATTAAAAACCTCACCCTTAGAGGAATTCCAGTAAGCTTCCTTTTACAGACTAGTGCCCTTCTAGTCTGGGTCCAGTAATCACTCACACTCCCTGTAGTTACTGTCCTTTGTTCCAGTTTCTTTCAGGTATCCTTAGGGGTGGAGAGGCTCTCTCTTTAGCCAGCTGAAGTCAAAATGGAGGGGTCTCCCACAGGTTTAAATAGACTTTCTCTTGTGAGTGGAGACTCCCTCCTCTCCCCTATGCAAAGTCCAGCTCCAAGATGGAGTTTTGGAGTCACATGGGCAAGTCACATGTCCATGCCTGACTCAGTTTTTACAGGCAGCAGCCATGGCTTACCTGCTACCTTGAACGTCCTCATGTAGACTTCCTATGTGGATTGGGGCCTCCCAAGATCCATTGTCCCTTAAGTACTTCTTGACTGGGCACTTAATTTGCACATTCCTTTCTCAAGAAGCTGGCCAAATGCTTTACAAAGGTTACTTAAAAAGCCAGTGCCCAGCCAATATTCATAACTTCGAATACAAAAATGATACATGCATACAAATAGGATTAATAGATTCAGTAGATCATAACCTTTACAGAGATATGTTACATGGTATATGTAGCATAAAACATATTCCAGTTATATTATACATACATTCATAAGCATATTCCCATGAAGCCTTATGGGGTACACCATCACAATATGATCTCCAATTCATGTTCCTACAGGCCATTTCCCCTCCCACTCATGTAACAATCCTGTAGGAAATACAGCAATTGCTTAGATGCAAAACAGAAGTATGCAGATAGCCATATGATATATCTACTCTGGTCCTCTCAGCTGGATAAAATAAGGAAAACAGCTAATACCACATGACCAACCAGCTCTCCCTCCATGCATCACCACCAAGTGTTTTGCAGAGTATAGTTTAGGAACATGTTTTACCAGACCATTTTGCATCAAATAAAAATGATCTGCTACATAGACAGACAGGAAGCGTACAGTGAATGTAGTATTGCCAACCCCACATACTTCAAAATAACCCAGACACTTCCCAGAGATATCCAGGGCTGTGAAACACCTCACCACCACCTGCCCTTAGCATGAGGAAGTCTTGTCTGTGCCTGATGTGGATCAACTCCCTGAAACCACCAGCTTCTGGGCAACACAAGCTACCTTTCATCCCTCCGCAGGCTGGCGACAGGCACACACACTAACCCCCGAGTCCTCCAAGCATCCCTCTGGAACAGTCAGCCCCTCTTCCACTGAGGGATCACAGAACTTTCAGATTTGCTGTTCCCAAAGGAACAGCGCATACTAGTTTGCTAGAACCAACTCCAGATCACCCCACTACTTAGCACAGAGTACGTATGTTTAATAAAAGAAGAAGAAGTTTATAAAAGAACAGAGATACAAGTGATGTAGAGTGAGAAAACTGGAAACAAATAGTTACATATAAAACAATCATAACGCTTTCTAGAGCCTAAACTTAACTAACAAGGTATCCCCTTATCTCTTGCAGGACAGCTTATCCCAAATCCTTTCCCCAGCGTTTTCAAACAGTTTGGCTGAGATGCCTTCTCACAAGATCAAGCCTGCAGGCAGCTTGCCCTCACAGATTGAAGTAATCCCTGGGCGTTCACATGCACCCCAGATATAGTTTCAAAAGTTCATTGTCTTACTTCTAAACAGGATAACCTCTGCTGTTTTCATCTATTGATGGGAATTTTCCTCAGACTGTAAATGAGTGTCCATTGTGACCCATAGAGTACTCAATTTGCACATCATCAGCTGGAGGGAAATAAGAATCTCTTACACACACACACACACACATACCCTTCTTCACAAATTTTCTGTACGTACATCTCACAATGATTATGAAGACCAGCATGCCATAGGCTTTCATTAGAGACCTTATATAACATTCTTTGGCAGACTTGGATCCAAGGGATCTCAGTTACCCTTATATACCCCATGCCAGTTGGTATCAAGAGGTCCTTGGGTCACAACAGAACAAAACCTCCCCCCCAAGAAACAAAACAAAAATCACCAAAAGACTGTATTTAAAATAAGATTTGAATAGAAAATAGTACAATACACTTGTTTGTTCTACCATCCATATTTTGAGCCTTCAGGGAAAGCCCCCAACTTTTGTAATGACTTCAGGTTGAAAATTCAACCTTAAAATGCAGACAAACACAAAAATCACACTGAGACTGATTTTTCTTCACTCTGCTAATCCCTCAGGTGGTGGATCTGTCATTTTTTCCCTATCCACCACTCACCTACCTCCCACCCTACTAACCCATTTACCTCTGTAGTCACCTGCATCTCCCTTCTCTCACAGCAAGATGTCCCCTCATGTTTTCTTCACTCCCCTTTCACTCCATTGTCACTTACCCCAGCCTCCCTCACATTCTTCTGATCCCCTTTCATTCTCCCACTAGCTCCTCCAGATTCCTAGATCTCTCTCTGTACCTCTCCTTTCATCCCCCATACACTATCAATTGCCGCATGATGAATGGGGATGGCCATTTTAAGTGAGCCCAGTCTGGCTTCAGAGTCATTGAAATTTCAGCATGGTGGACATTAGGTACAGCCTAATTTGGCTTTAGGAGAATGGCAGCCATATTAATGGGGGGAGGGGAATAATGGCTCATCAAAAGTAACGGGAGACAGTGGCCATAGAGTAAAAGTTTGTGACATTGCTGGAGGAGAATACGAAGTTTAGAGTTTTTTGTTTTGTTTTTTAAAAGAACATGTACACACTTAGCTAAATATCTTAAGTCATGATGTTATTGCAAGAATGAGAACCTCTGAAAATGCCTACAGGCTGCTTATCTGCAGCAGCTTGCTGGGAAACCCATTAAACCACTCCTGGTATAAAAATGTATGGTACATCAAAATGCAGGCCGGAAGCATTTTGTTTAAAGAACATTCCATGACAGAGGTGGGGCAAGTTCAACAAGAAATGAGAGAAACCAAGACACAGGATACGTGCTTGTACTGAAAGGTCAGCAACCAAATGAAAACATGCAACTTCAACTGACACCGAATAGATCACATAATCCACTTTCATGTGATGAAAGCATACAAGAGAGACTTTGCTTTCATTTACTGAAACCGCCCAGATTTTGCAGGACATAAACAAATTTATGATCAGAGAAGTTAGATCAAATGGGTCCATAAATCTTGATTCTTTCACTCTCTATAGGTTAAGATCTTTCAGGAAATACTTCTAAAGAAATGGATAATAAGTAATGAACTAGTATATTTGTCTTTATAAAACTTCTATATAAAAATTATACGCCTTTCCCAAATTACTTCACAAAGTAACAAACTATGTACTAGTATCGATGGCCCAACGAGCTTCCCATTAGTCAGGAAGAGGTCTTCAGGCTTAAGTATATTCTTTGATGAGGGAGAAACTTGCCCTCACTGATAAGGTTAGAAGGATCTGAGCATTCTCTGTGCCTGACAAATATTCCACTGGGTGGAATAAGAGATCCATCCCTGGGCAGAGAGAAGATGTGGGTGGTTGCCTAAGATCTGTTCTACACTACAAAGGTGGGTCAACCTAAGTCACCTTGCATCAACCTATTTCTGCTACTCAAATTTGTCTCTGGCTGACATAAGCACCCCATTATAGCGATGCAGCAAAAACAACTCCCTGAAAGGCTTTCAACTGTGGTCGACCTACTGAGATCAACACAGTGAGAGCATAGACACTGCGTGACTTATGTCAACCACAACATGCCTCCAGCAGCTGTTCCACAATGCCCAGCAATGACTGCTTTGGTCACAATTGTGCACTTCACTAACCAGATGTCATGGAGACTGGACGCCATCCCCATTTCAAAACTCCTCTGCATTTTTGAAATGCCTTTTCCTGATTGGCCAGCTTGGCAAGAACTCCTAGCATCTATCCCTTGCTGGGTGCAATTGTTGAACTGATCATGTCGGCTCCATGTGCTAAATGCACTCCTGCTTGGAGAAGACAGGAGGTATTAGATCTCCTGGAGAGAAGAGGCTATGCAGGCACAGTTATGGATGAGTCATTGAAACATGGATATCTACAAAAAGATTGGACATGGGATGCAGGCAAAGGGGTATGACAGGGATCAGTAACAGTGCTGTGTGAAAGCGAAGAAACTGCGGCAGGTGTACCACAAGACCAAGGAGGCCAAAAATCAATCTGGCACTGAGCTGCAGACCTACAGATTTCACAACAAGCTGCATGCCATACTTGGTGGATACTTTACTCTATCAGCAGCCCAGAGACTACTGTGGATACCTTTGAGGAGCACAAGTCACAGAGCCCAGACATGAACAGCGAGAAGGAAGAGGTGAGGAGGACAATTGAGGTTGTGAGAGGGAAATCCAGCTATGCCCCAAGCCAGGATGTTTTTGAGACTCCACTGCAGTCTCCCTCATCCTACCAGCTGAGCATGCAAGAGCCCAGTGAAGGGGAAGGAATCTTGGGTGTGAGAGTGCATTTTTCCTTACAGTGTTCAAACATAAAGATGCTGTCAAGACCATCCCCAAGTTCGCAGGACACAGGTATCGATGACGTTTCATTGTTTTACTCATACGAGAGGAGGTAGTGGTACAACAGAGGAAGAGTTATCAGTTTTTTATTCCCCTGTAGGATTAGGCAGGCGATTTGCCATGTGGAGCACTTTCTTTATGTAGATAGGGATGTCCATAGTACCCTCCTAAGAGATCTCAATTAAATGTTCATGGAGGGAGGTACTCTGCAATCCTCTTCCAAAGATGTCTCGGGATGGCAGCCTTATTTCTTCCCCCACAAAGGACACTCTTCGCAGTGACTTCAGCAGCCACCATTACAGTACACAGGCTAGTGGCACACAGGCCCAGGTGCCTTTAGGACACCACCAGCAGCTGTGCTCTGTGTGCCTTTGTTACCCTCAGGACTGAGATATCAGCTAAAATCAGCACTGCCTTTGGAAAATAGTGCCAGTATTCAGTGCCATTGCCCTATACTTGTACCGTGGAAATAAGGGTCAAAATATTATTGATTCAAGCAACTGAAAATTCCCTCCTTACTTCCCCCTCCCTTGCTCCAGCAGGCCATGGCTGAGACTGCAGAGCGGTGCTGTGCAGAGCCATTCCAAAGCTGAAGTTGCAATAAGCATGTGAGAGCAACGGATGATGTATTTATAGCCAAACTGAAATGGATAGGAATATTTTCTACCATTCTGATTTTAAAGTTCTGTTCTGTTAATTTATTTAAGAAGTTATCGCATTTGTTTTTTTAAATTGCATACAATTTTTGCACTGTTTTTTGGTACACGATAAGTTTTATTTTTTAGAAATTAATCCATCTTTATTATTTATTAATTATTATTTACTTATATGCATTACTTCACAACATGTACCACAGAATGCCAAGCACTACTCAAAGCACCCACTGCTTGTAATTGTGCAGGACCACAGGACTCATAAGTTCAGTGAAAAACACAGTGTAATAATTGTGTGTGTTCTAGAGGCACCTCATAATTCCTAGGTTCATTAAAAGAGCATTATATTCATAAATGTACAGCAAGCACTGCACAATTCCTAACAGCCCCCAAAACTTCAGGGTCAGATAGTCCACCACACCACTGTAGCAGATGGTTAAAGTGCTCTCTCAGGGCCTTCCTTAGCCACATAGCTCCATGCTGAGCTCTTCTAATGGCCCTCGTGCCAGGCAGTTCAAACTCAGACAGCCGCTCCACCTCTGCCCTCCACCGTGGCAGCAACTTTTGCCTCATAGATATTATGTAGGACGCAACAGGCAGCTATAACATTGGGATACTTTTCTCACTGAGATCCAATCTTGTGACTAAATCATGTCAGCATCCCTTCAATCTACCAAAGCACATTCAACTGTCATTCTCTACCTGCTGAGCTGGTAGTTGAATCTTTCCTTGGTATTGTTCTTGTTTGCAGCTTTCTGAAGAGCCCAGTGTTCTTAAAGATGCAAGTGTCATGCACCTCCCTGACCAGCCTACTCAGATATCAGTGAAGTTTCCCCACCCCATTTTGTGTTTGCAACATTCATGACAATAAAGCAGAGCTCTGCAGGCTCCATGCTTTTGTCAGAGATGGCAGTGAACTAAAACTGCCACAGCAAGTTTGTGGGATTTTAAAAAAAATATGGGATATAGGTGGCATTGTGAGATGGAAAAAGTCGCATGATGGAAACTTGATCCCCTGCACCATTAGTTTCTGACCCATTATGCACTGCAAAAATTTCCTAAAAGACATTGTGCTGGATGTGGGCAAATGACACCCTGGTCTATCTGTCCATGGCACACCTGCTGTGCATTGACACAAGCACCCCTGATTAGTACGCACAGTGGCAAAGCAACCAACATGCACGCACACAATCAATATGCTAACTCTGGTGGCTTTCCGCCTACATAACTTGCATCAACCAAAAATTGTAGTGCAGACATGGCCCAAGTTTATGCAACTGATTTGTGAGAGGCGTTCTTACCTCAGGATGCAAAGTAGTCACTGCAGTGCCATGGTACTTTGTTGATTCCACAGCTGCAGACCCCAAGATTGCTACCCTAGATATTAAAACCTATTTTACTGAGAAGGTATTGGCCAGACCACAACGCTGAGGTACCAATTAAGGATTATTATTTTCAATGTCATGCAAATCTAACCTCCACCAGGCAGAAAAGATTTTCAGATTCAAAGGAGTCCTTAGAAACAACATATTTTTCACTATGAATCAGAGCAAGCTCCATCGGATGTAGGCGCTAACTCATCAGAGTACATGTTCAGTCTTATCAGCAGGTCCCATAATGATATTCCATAGAAGGGCACTAAGGATGGTACACAGTCTCATTCTATGTGCCAGGCAGGAAGGCATTGCCAAAGATCCATAATCAGGTTTAGGTTCCATGGCAAGCCCTTCAAAAAAAGAAGTGGGCAAAAAAAAAAAAAAAAAAAAAAAAGCGTTATAAGTCAGAACAAAACAATAATTTACTTAAGTGAAGCCACTGTATGCTCAGGAAAAGGTAGGACAGAAAGCAGTCCATATTTTTTAAGACATCTCACATTTCTCTTTACTTTCAGATTGAAAATCTCTCATATCTTTTCTATTGTTCTCATAGGTTAGATATTCCCAATTGTTATTATGAAGAAGCTACTAGTCCACCTCTCAAACGGAATGGTGTGCATACATATTTCTCTTTTCTTTGTTTGATTTGCAGACCTGAGGAATATGTATTACTTCTTATCTGCACGAACAATCTCCGCTACAATCTTGGCATTCAGTCAGCTTTTATCTTGGGGACTCCAAATTGTACTGTTCGGCAACAGAGAGCACCTATCTAGATTGAACTCTCATACAAATAGATTTTTGTCAGACGTTCAATTTGTATTGGGGAGCATGCCAACAAAAACAAAAGTCAGCAATTTAAAACAACAAACTAGCCCCTGTGCTGACAGGAACAAATTACTATATTCCAAATGAATAAGAATTACTGTAGATCACAGTTCCTGAGTACGAACACTACACAAAAGGTGAAAAAGTATTCTTGGAATTAATTCTGTATAGCAGCTCTGTGGTCTGAAGCAAAGGGAAGAGGCTGAGTATATTGCTTCTTAATACAAATACATTTAAAAAGCACACAAAAAGATATTACCAAAGATTAATTAAATAACTAAGACTGTAGACAAGAAGGGACTAGTTAAAGTTCAAAACCAAAGTTCTGCAATTGACCAAATGGTGCATCAGTGTGCTGTGCTTCTAATAACTCTACATTTCTAGGCAATGACCTTGTGGAGGATGAGTGCACTGCTGAGAATGCATGCACTTTTGGGGGCAAAGACAGAAGTAACTGCGTACATACAATACATTTTGTTAGCTCAGCCTATGAACAAAACTGATTCTGTTCTTCCAGAAACCACACAGGTCTAGCAAAATCTTTTCAAAGAAATCTTCTGATCACACCATAACTATTTTTTCTCCCGTGACCCCATTCCATACCACTCCATTCATGAACGAACCGTGAAAATCACTCTCTCTCTATAACTTGGTAGTCTGCTACCAAATATAGACCTTACTGTTTGAACTAGAAGTTATTCCTTCTTTATGGATTATAGTACTTAAGGAAAATTTCATCTTGGAGCTAATTAGAATGACATTTGTCTAAATAAGTGTACAGCTACTTTTAAAACACTGCAACTGTGCCACTTCAATGTAGACTCTCACTACCATGATGGGAGGGGTTCTCCCATTGCTGTAGTTAATCCACCATCCCGAGAGGAAGTAGCTAGGTCAACAGAAAAATTCTTCCAGGGGTTAGAGTGCCATAGCTACATCTATCAGGGGTGTGTTTTTTTCCCCACACCCCCGAGAGACACAGATATACTAATGTACGTTTTTCAGTTTAAATCAGTCCTAAGTGTCCATTTGCTGTTTTCAATATTCCTTTTGTTATTATTTCAGGGCTTTTCTTACTTGGGCAAGAGCTTATTCACTCAGAGCCCAGCTTCTCCTTCTGATTGATGAAGCAGTGATGGTACAATCCCGATTTTTGGAATGTCACAATCTGTTCCCTTCAAAATTATTGTGATGTCACAATTCCAACAAAGTTACACTGCAAAGATCAAGTAGTCCACAGAAGGAAGCAAGCCCAACGCTGAATACAAATATCTCCAATAATTAAAATGATACAGAAATAATGAAAAAAGCTCATGAAAAATAAACGGTTTACATCTCATGTTTGAAAGTCCCCTCCATCAGACAGACTTTAATGTAAGAATAAGACATAAAATCTAGAATAAAAACTATTAGTAAATAATTCAAATGCACACTAGAAAAAATAAACCAGAAGAGCCCACCTCTTTTGATTATGCTCTCAAAGTTAATTTACATTGGTTCACTCCTACATATACATTATTTAATGTATATACTCACTTCAAAGCTGCAGGGTCAAAAACTACAGTGCCTTTTAAATAAAAATAAAATGTTTCTATTTCAAGCCGTTCAAGAGAGTATCAAAAATTTTGGCCATTGTACTTTACCTCTAACTTAATACAAATCGTAAATGCACTAAATACTAAAAAGAACAATACTCTTAAAAATGACAAACAATTGTATGCTAGTAAAGTTATTCTGAACTGCATCATTAGGGCTGTTTTCGCCACTGCTCAGTTTGGTAAGTAATGGAAGAATGAATCATTTGACATCTATGTTGTTAAGCTTTCAGTATTGTTTTCTTTAATACAATACAACAGCATAGTCCCAACCACATTCCAGCATGCTAAAGGAATAAAAATAGTTAAAAAATAAAACCACAGAAACTATATAATGTCATTTGTGCATGTGTTCCAATAGGAATAACTTTCCCAGACAGTAAGCATTTCAGTTCTGTCACATAAACCTTCACTGAAAATTGGCTGTATGAGCTTCTTATCCACATCCCCACCACCACTACACGTACACAGCTTTTGCCCAGTTTACTGGATGTATTTTAGTCAGAGGAGTTTTTCAGAGGAGTTATTTTGTTGCTCTTAGATTGAATAGTACCCGGTATGACCTTCATTTACCAAATTTCATTTTAACACGGGTTTGGTTATGTCTGCCAGGTGCTACAGATACTGTAGACCTGAATGAGAATGACCAGATTTCTAGACCAGAGTGACTGACTTTCAAGGGGTTGTGCCCGAACCAGGCAGTCTCCTTTAAAACTGGCTGTTCTGCTAAGACAGCTGGCACGGTCTTTAATCAGCTCTAGGGAAAGGAACACTGAGTCATAGAGTGTTCACCTTTAAAGGCCATCAGTGTTCTCCTCTCAGCACATCTTGAGTTGTTGGACTGAGAGCTCAATCTTGTTACTTCTGTAATTTGCTTTTCAGCTCAGACCCATTATCCACAGCCCCCTTTATTCAAAGATTCCTGGTATTCCCCAAGTCCTTCAGATAAACTGACATCAAACTGCATTTGTTTAGAATGTTTCAGTTTTACAGACACATCCCTCACATAACACATGTAAAAGATTGTCACCACCCCTGGTATAACTTAACCGTCTGCAATAAATTAAGGATATGGATGATTTATACCATGGGCTCTCAATCTGGGAATTGAGACCACACAGCCCTTCTCGTATTGCAAAATAGGAAGGAGACTGCAGCAGATCTCAGTTACGGCATGTAGAAGATGGTAACTGTATGGAGAAAATTCAGTACCACTGTGTTACACCATTCCCCACCCCTCAACCCCAAGACAAAGTCCTCAAGGTCCATGACAGTGTCCCACGGAGTCTTCTGTTTTGGTTTGGGCTATGTTGGGGGAGAGGTTGTATTGTGTGGGAAGTGTCACCTTAATTCACATTTCCTGGTTTTCAAATGTTTGTGTATTGGTTTTGTAACACTAATTCCTAGAATGGGGGTAGATAAGAGCACCTGAATTCAGCATTTCCTGATTTGACTTTGTTTTGGGAATTAAGGTCTCACAACTGGGAAGGGCAAGAGAAACACAGGGCAGGGCAGAAGGTCTATAACAGTTGTGTGTGTGAACGGTTTATAATAAAAATAAACTTAATAAAAGCACCAGAAAACATGGAACAATATAGAAAAATAGGAACAATTTTGCTTGGCAGAAGAGATAGAATAAATGACTTAATAAGCCTTTGTGACACTCCATTGTATATAAATAAGTTAAATTTGACAGAGAGAAAAGATGAAAAACAGCTTTCACCAGCCATAGGCCTGACTTCAGTGGGAGTTATAGGTGCTCCGCACTTCTCAGAATGAGGCTCTTTCTGATTAAAACCCTGTTATACTAGAAACTCAGAAAACAATGCATAAAACTTTAACAATCTAGCATCATTAACTTACAAAAATCTAGATTTAAGTTGCACATCTCCTACATGAGGAATTCATAAATGCGAGATTTTTTTGCCCCTGTAAAAGTCCAGAAATTCATGTGCAGCAACTGTTGCTTGGCCAACATTAAGAAAAAAGTTGTTGGAGCCCAGCCGTTGATTTTTTCCTCAGAGAACACTATTCTGAACATGAGCAGCAAAAAATTACAAAGCTACTGATTATAGCATTGCTAATGATGGATTTGAGCCCCATACAGATTGAATAGAAATTCAGATGAAGGGGGACCAAAAATTGAATTTGGAGCAAATATTTAAACAAACACAAATATACTGCATTTCAAAAGCTCACTATAGCCAACATGAATGATATGAGAAGCAAGATAGACATATATTTTGATACTATATACTGCGCATAAAATGTATAGAGGGATACATGAAAGCAAATGTACACAGTACATTAAATTATATCTATGAGAAGCAATATATTTTATTTGTGAAAATTAAAGGAACATGAAAATTAACACTGTAAAGTAACTGCCATATCACCAACCCTCTACTAAACTACCATAGTTAGGAGAAACAAACGGTGGTCACACTAGAATCCTTGTGCTAAACCAACAGCCAAGATTAGTCTTCTGTAGTGCAGGCAATCCAACTGCAGAATGTTAATTTTGAAAGAAGTCATGAAGGATAGAAATCATCAGTAAGCAGCAGAGTGACAAAAGATGGCCATTACCCATAAGCATTCTTTGTATATTTGTGTTAACAGGACACACTGAACTCAATTTTATTATTTTAATACACCTCTACCCGATATAAAACAAATTCAAATATAACATGATAAAGCAGTGCTCCGGGGGGGAAGAAGGGGGGACAGGGCTGCGCACTCCGGCAGATCAAAGCAAGTTTGATATAACGCGGTTTCACCTATAACATGGTAAGATTTTTTGGCCCTCCCAAGGACAGCATTATATCGGGGTAGGAGTGTATATATTTACAACCCATGTTCCATGGGCAGTTTATTTTTAATTGTAGATTTTTCTTCAAAATGTGTTTTTTTGGCAGTTCAACAGCCCAGAGTGGTATGTTGAAATTCCTGGCAAGTCCAAGCCTGTAAGGGTGCATATGTATGTGGAGCACTCCAAGCTTGAGCTGCTCCCACCATCAACATGCCTTTCCTATAAAAACAAGATGATTTGCTTCTGAGAAAGTCAAGGAGGATAGGAACATTCTAGCCTGAAGCACTGCCCACAAAATTTTTAAAAATCCTCTATTATGCACAGAAATCGTCTCCACAAATCATTCAGTGTGTCTAATAGTAGTAGTAGTAGTAGTATCAGAAATCCAGTTCATCGGGGCCCCTTCTCCCTATCAGTAAGATTCTGAGAGGGCTGCAGCTTAGAACTTTTGCAGCCCAAGGGGAGAAGGGCTAAAGTGGCTATTATCAAGCTAGCATGAGTATAAATAGTCATGTTGCCTCAACAGTACAGGTAGCAGCAGCAGAGGTACAGCTGAGCCATGCTGAGTACAAGCCCTACTGCAATCTGAGTATGTGCTGCCACTACCGCCTGTGCTACTCTGGCTGCACTGCGCTAGTTCGACTGTACGTACACAAGCAGGGGAATCACAACCCGAGTTCATAGTGTAGATGCACCTTAAGTAACACAACTAAGGGAAAATAATCTAAACTTAAAAGTGCCCCTTTTAAATAAAGCTTCATACAGACAAAAGTAGGTTTGTTCTTCACTAACAGATCCTAGTAGGAGTCACATTCTCCTGTGTTAAGTTCTTTGGAGCTGGGACCACCTCTTTTTTTTGTGGGTATCTACAGAAAATATCAGAATGCTGCTAAATAAAGCCACTATATGCCCACACCTTGAATATTGCATGCAAGTCTAGTGGCCCATCTCAAAAAAAGATACATTAGAAATGGAAAAGGTACAGAGAGGGGCAACAAAATTAATTAGGGGTATGGAACAGCTTCCATATGAGAAAATATTAAAAAGACTGGGACTGTTCAGCTTGGAAAAGGGGCAACTAAGAGGGGGATATGATAGAGGTCTATAAAATCATCAATGGGGTGGAGAAAAAGTGTTATTTACATCCTTGACATAAATACAAGAAATTAATAGGCAGTAGGTTTAAAACAAACTTCAGGAAGTACGTCACACAGTCAACCTGTGAAACTTGTTGCCAGGGGATGTTCTGAAGGACAAAAGTATAACTGGGTTAAAAAAAGAATTAGACCTATTCTCTATGAATGTGATGCCACCTCATGCTCTGGGTGTCCCTAAGCCTCTGACTGTCAGATGCTGGGACTGGACGACAGAGGATGGATCACTTGATAATTATGCTGTTCTGTTCACTACCTCTGAAGCATCTGGTGTTGGCCACTGTCAGAATATCTGATACTGGGCTACGTGGACCATTGGTCTGACCCAATATGGCCATTCTTACATGAACAATTTGTAACAAATGTATTTTAAAATATGATAATTCTTTCTGTACAAAAGGTCTACAAGACAGACTACAAAATTCTCTAATGTATACCTCCAGCGAGTAATTTTGGGTTCCCAGATAGCTCACAAATTATTTATTGTGACTATTCAAAATGTGTGCTGTTAGTTACATAGGTCATGTGATAATGTCCTGGTCCCTGTTGGATGATTTATATAATAACCCATGTTGTGTAAAATTAATAGTTCTATATTTGTACTATTCTTCAGTAAGTATGCAATTTGCGTCTGTTGAATAGTCAAGCTTAACCTTTTTGCATGAATAGAGGTGGTTTTCTAGAATATTCATGGGAAGTGAACAGAAGAGGTACATGTATACAGCTGAAATTCATTTGTGTAAAATTCCAAATGATCATTTGCAGAAATCCTAGTGTACTGTTTGACCAGTTTTATTTACAGTATTTGTAGAATTAGTGACCATTCCAGCACAAAAAAAGCTTAAGGATTGAGTAATCAGACTGGGTTTAACCACCATTAGCAGCTGCAACACGTCATTTTATGGCTGCTACTCCAGCTGATAGGCTGGAAAAGTGACGACAGCTTCTCAAAGCAGTTTCTCCAGGTTCTTGGTGCCAGGGAATCTGATCTCTTATTCCATGGCCCCAACCTATCCCAAATTCTTGTAGGTACTGACCTGAGCAAGCATTGCACTCCCTTCTGTGGTATCCAGGGGGCATAGAAACAAGTCTACAGTCAGCCTGTGAGGCGCATAACCCCAATGCAAAGTCCTCATGTGGGCTCTTCATACCACAGATGTATTTCACTCCAGTGGTAGCAAACTTGTTAATTAATTTTACCTGATTAAAGAAAAGTCCATCAAAGTTCCAGGCATCACCACAGATGTATAATGTAGTGAATTAATTGAATGTACTGTATGAAGAACAGCTGACATTTCTGGACATAATATAGGATCTATTCCCTGCACATGTCCCAAGAAGTTTCTTCCCACCCTGCAAAAATACCTAAAAATCACAGAGCCCCAAGATCTGCTGTATGAATGCATATAGCTTTTTTATTTGTCTTAAAGAGAACCTTTGCTGACACCTAGCAGATAAATGATTAATTGTACTTCTTACTATCTTTGGGGAAGCTGTGCATCAGAATATTTTATTGCCTAAAATGAAAAAAAAAGCATATCCAGATAGAGAATATACACACAGACACACAAATAGTAAATATTTTTAAAGCTATGGCATATATGATATATGAGATTGTCCCCCATTGCTTACAAATGTGCTCTTTTGTCCTGTAAATCTAAGTAGGGCATGTACTCAAATTTAAGTAGATAACAGTAGTCTTTAAAAACAAACTCACCTACCAGATACAGAATACTGTACACTAAAGTCAAGATACATTATGGTCTGCTTTCAACAAATAATTAATATGAATTATACAGAGCCCAAATATATTAAAAGCTTTACAGATCAAATAAAAGCCATGACATGGCCTCTGAAGATCATATAAACTAGTTTCAGATAGGATGCAACAAGTAATAAAACAATAGGGTGGGTATGTGTTACAACTGACAAGGTTACAGAATATTAGTATCTGCATGGTCAGTGTTAGACTCAGACTCAGACTTAAAGGTCAGAAGGGACCATTATGATCATCTAGTCTGACCTCCCACATGATGCAGGCCAGAAAAGCTGACCCACCCACTTTCCCTTAACTCAGCTGTTGAAGTCCCCAGATCGTGATTTAAAGACTTCAAGTCGCAGAGAATCCTCCAGCTAGCCACCCCTGCCCCATGCTGCAGAGGAAGGCGAAAAACCTCCAGGGCCTCTGCCAATCTACCCTTGAGGAAAATTCCTTTCCGACCCCAAATATGGCGATCAGTAGAACCCCGAGCATGCAGGCAAGATTCTCCAGCCAGACCCTCATTGACCATTGATACTATTTACCAGCGATGGCACGTTATTGACTAATTGACTAAAATCACGTTATCCCATCAAACCATTCCCTCCATAAACTTATCTAGCTTAATCTTAAAGCCAGAGAGGTCTTTCACCCCCACTGTTTCCCTTGGCAGGCTGTTCCAAAATTTCACCCCCTCTGATGGTTCGAAGCCTTTGTCTAATTTCAAGCCTAAACTTCCCCACGGCCAGTTTATATCCATTCGTTCTCATGTCCACATTAGTACTGAGCTGAAATAATTCCTCTCCTTCCCTGGTATTTATCCCTCTGATATATTTAAAGAGAGCAATCATATCCCCCCTCAGCCTTCTTTTGGTTAGGGTAAACAAACCGAGCTCCTCAAGTCTCCTTTCATACGACAGGTTTTCCATTCCTCAGATCATCCTAGTGGCCCTTCTCTGTACCCATTCCAGTTTGAGTTCATCCTTTTTAAACATGGGAGACCAGAACTGCACACAGTACTCCAAATGAGGTCTCACCAGTGCCTTGTATAACGGAAGCAGCACCTCCTTATCCCTACTAGATATACCTCGCCTAATGCATCCCAAGACCGCATTAGCTTTTTTCACGGCCACGTCACATTGCCGACTCAGTCATCCTGCGGTCAACCAGGACTCCTAGGTCCTTCTCCTCCTCTGTTACTTCCAACCGATGCGTCCCCAGCTTATAACTAAAATTCTGGTTATTCATCCCTAAATGCATCACCTTACACTTTTCACTATTAAATTTCATCCTATTACTATTACTCCAATTTACAAGGTCATCCAAGTCTCCCTGCAGGATATCCCGATCCTTCTCCGAATTGGCAATACCTCCCAACTTTGTGTCATCGCAAACTTTATCAGCCCACTCCTACATTTGGTTCCGAGGTCAGTAATAAATAGATTAAATAAAATCGGACCCAAAACCGAACCTTGAGGAACTCCACTGGTGACCTCCCTCCAACCTGACAGTTCACCTTTCAGTACGACCCGCTGCAGTCTCCCCTTTAACCAGTTATTTATCCACCTCTGGATTTTCATACCGATCCCCATCTTTTCCAATTTAACCAATAATTCCTCGTGCAGTACCGTATCAAACGCTTTACTGAAATTGAGGTATATTAGATGCACCGCATTTCCTTTATCTAAAAAGTCTGTTACTTTCTCAAAGAAGGAGATCAGGTTGGTTTGGCACGATCTGCCTTTCGTAAAGCCATGTTGTAATTTGTCCTAATTGCCATTGACCTCAAGGTCCTTAACTACTTTCTCCTTCAAAATTTTTTCCAAGCCCTTGCATACTACAGATGTTAAACTAACAGGCCTGTAGTTACCCAGGTCACTTTTTTTCCCTTTCTTGAAAATAGGAACCACATTAGCTATTCTCCAGTCCAATGGTACCACCCCCGAGTTTACAGATTCATTAAAAATTATCGCTAACGGGCTTGCAATTTCTCGTGCTAGTTCCTTCAATATTCTCGGATGAAGATCATCCGGTCCGCCCGATTTAGTCCCGTTAAGCTGTTCAAGTTTGGCTTCTACCTCGGATACGGTAATGTCAATCCCCCCTCCTTTATTCCCCTCTGTCACGCTGCCTCTATTCCTAAGCCCTTCATTAGCCTCACTAAAGACCGATGCAAAATATTTGTTTAGATATTGTGCCATGCCTAGATTATCCTTAATCTCCACTCCATCTACAGTCTTCAGTGGTCCCACTTCTTCTTTCTTTGTTTTCTTCCTATTTATATGGCTACAAAACCTCTTACTGTTGGTTTTAATTCCCCTTGCAAGGTCCAACTCTACACGGCTTTTGGCCTTTCTCACTCCATCTCTACATGCTCTGACCTCAATAAGGTAGGTTTCTACCTTCTTCCCCTCTGGCCCTTCCTGGTCTCATTGAGTATGCACGCGCACACCACTCACACCCTGACACACACCCATCAGGTCTCAGGCCTCTACCCATCAAGAGAATCCCACAGTTCTCCCACTCTCAGACTGGGACCTGGGTGGCGTTCCCCTGGTACTAACCATAATTGCCTCAGCTGGTATAACAGGCTCAGACCCTGCAGTTCTGTTCACTCTGGGAGCAATGACAATGGTAATTAGAGACCGAACAGCCTATTTTACATAAAGTATATTTATTAGAACAAAGCATTTCCCAGAAAATATCTTAAAACAATAAAACAGACTACATTCTTGCCTGTCTCTCCCTAAGGCTTACCCTGTTCTGCAGATCTGGAGAAGATCTACCTCTCTCTCATACCTTCTCCCTGTACCAGCCTGTCCCTTTTGACAGCTTCTGATATTTGACCCCCATTTTTCTCCTGAGAAGTGCATTTTAACAGTTTACTCGGATCTCTAGTTCCCAACCTGGCAAAACTGCTGTCATTTCGGCCTGGATCCTGGAAGAAGGCCATATTGTCTTACAATTGCCAGCCCAAGCATTTGGCTGGAGAGTGCTTCTCTGGAGAACAATTGTGTTGCCTTCTTGTTTGTTCTTCCCACAGTGCACACCCCCACCCATTAAGCTAGAGCAGGGGTAGGCAACCTATGGCACAAGTGCCAAAGGCGGCACGCGAGCTGATTTTCAGTGGCACTCACACTGCCCAGGTCCTGGCCACTAGTCCAGGAGGCTCTGCATTTTAAATTTAATTTTAAATGAAGCTTCTTAAACATTCTGAAACCTTATTTACTATACATTCAACAAATAGTTTAGTTATATATTATAGACTTGTAGAAAGAGACCTTCTAAAAAGGTTAAAATGTATTATTGGCAAGCGAAACCTTAAATTAGAGTGAATAAATGAAGACTCGGCACACCACTTCTGAAAGTTTGCTGACCCCTGAGCTAGAACAATACAATTCTTCCAGGAAAGTCTATAAGCCAATTTTAATAATTTTCCCTCACCGACCAGGTCACATACAGTATTCATAACATTGTTACATCTTAGGATTCTTAGCTTATTACATCTCAACTCCATTTTTGTCACATGCACATCTTGATGTTGTCACCCTTACATTTTGTATATTTTAAAAATAAGGTAACTCGCGCATTGTGGACAACATGGAATAAGTATTGTTTTAGGAGGGATCTGAGCCCAGCTTCCATAGCCTTGAGTGATACAAGTCCCATTCAAAGATCATAATCTGCCAAAGCATGTCCTAGGCAAGATCACATTGTAACTGCTCTAGTGTTCCAATTATCCTTCCAAGATCTAGGGTTCGATCCGTTGAGCCTCCCCCTATTTAAGCCCCATTGGCTTTGGGAAGGTTCGTGTCTCTATTAAATATGTTTACACTTTTTATTATTATTATTATTGGCAGGGCCTCTGGGTGCCTTACAAAATACAATCACAAACATTACTTCATAAAAAAGGCAACATGGACTAATAAATTCCCCAAAACAGCGAAACAGAAATCCCTCCAACTTCACCTCTCAAAATGTATTAAAGTTGCTAGCCTTAAAATGTGTATACTTCAGGTTATTAACTAAGTTTAGAACACATGGCCCTTTAGAACACATGATCTTTAGCTATGAACACTAATTAGAATTCAAGAAAATTATGTATTCACAGTGTAACAATATCTTAAAAAATATGGCAAAGGTATTTCTCATTTTTTTAAATCATTACTCACCCTTCCTCCTCTGCCTTGTGACAACACTTTGGAAGTCTGAATCCAAAAATCAATGCTTATTCTTTATGTTCATATAAATATTTTAACCCTTCCCCAGAGTTCTCACTATCACAGAATAAGATCCTTCTTACTATAAAGAATGGAATTCAAGGGCGTAAATTCCAAAGCACATAAGTAACCTAGGAGCACAAGTCCTGTTGAACTAGGGGAGCTAGAATCGATGGGAATTTCAATGGGACAAATGTTACTTTGGAGCTTTTGAAAATTCCACCCTAAGAGTTAAGGAATCTCACTGCAAATCAGCTCCCCTATAAAAAATTACAGTAGATGCTTACAGAGACAAGCAATGACTTGATAACAAAAACAAAAAAGCAATAGGCACTACAGATGGTGGTGGCAGCAATAGTCAGATATAGCATTTTACAGAATCTCCTACAGACCTCTATCTAAACAAATCAACATTAGATGACGTCTTTGGAAGTGGCTCAGTCTTTGCACTCGGGGAAGGAAAAAAACAAAAACAAAAAACGTCGATGTGAGCCAGCAGAAGAGACTAAGGTGTGTGTGAAGGGCGGGGCGGCAAAGAGAGAAGACAACCATAAGACTGGCCACTATCTGATCAAATGTTTGAATGGAGAAAAGACCTCTGGACAAATAAAAAAAATTGGAAAAGGCTTCAAACACAGCACCTTTATTAGAAGAAATAATTGTGACTCTAGTAAATATCATCAGAGCACTAAACTGTAGCAGAGAGGTTAAATCACTTGTCCAAGGACTCAAAACTGATCAATGGTAGAGGGAGAGTTGAACTAGGAGGTCTAACTCACAGGGCCTTTAACTAATGTCTATAGTACACTCTTTGCTTAAATGGAATGGATACCATCATTTATTTTGCAGCTTTTCCAGTTCCATGCTTGAGTTGTGATTCTGGTTTCAATGTAGAACCAAACTATCTGGCCCACACTCCTCTCTAGTAGGCAATATGAGGCACTGCCAAGCTACCACTCCAACTTATTTATATCTGTTGTATTTATTTGTGCATAGAGACAACACAACCACCTTAAAAAAAAAAAAACTTCATATTAAGGATCATTTCAAAAGTAACAGATTTTATGCCATTTTTCATTCACACGTATTTCAATATTCTTCTTGCTATATTTGTTTATATTGGAAAAAAAAGGTTTGAACAAGTCATGGGTGAACCTTGTCAAGTTCAAAGCTTAGCAAACCTTTTCATTATTTTGGGGTTCACAAAATTCATTCAAGTTCATATACCTTTCACTCTCCCCTAGTTTAAACCATTTCCTGCCTCTACCCCCACCCCTTTCCTCCAGGAGAATCAAGTACAAAATTAATGCATTTTTGTAATTTAAAAAGGACTGTGCTAGTAACCATAGTAAGTGTACAAAAACTGTTAAAAGCCAGATTGGTGTAAATGCCATATAAAACATTACACTGCACTGTATATACATACCATGCAGATACAACCTCCCCTCCACTTAATTTTACATAATTCTTGGGGAACACACACAACATTTGTAAACCTAGCAGAGGAACAAAGGCATTTCTGGATAAAAGGAGTTTAATAAATGTTGAGTTTACTTGTACATAACTATTATAGCTTATAATTATAGAACTATGTGACACACAAGCAAGCACTGTAATTTTTCCATCTATTTCTCACACCCTCTCTATTCCCTTTTTGATTAGTTTCTTGGTATTTCATTCTGTTGCTTTTGATACCCTACTATTTTATTCCGCCACGTCCCCTTCCCACAGTCCACTAAATGGAACATGAATCTATAATGTTCCAACTAGAGTCAAACCCTTAACATTTTGTATGGATTCCAAATGATATCAAACAAGTTCCTCATTACTAAATGAGGGGTTTTCTTCTGCCGAAACAGTTCACTCTTGTTACTGTATTTGGTACTGCAATGAAATCATAACGGGTAATTTATGATGTCATGCCCTCTCATAACTATGATGTCACAAACTGGAACTGAGATTTCATTACAGGATGAAGCAGGAAAAGAAGCTGGGCTAGGTGTGAAGAGCTCTGATCCAAGCATAAATATCTGAAAGAATAGCAAAGGGAACGTCAAAGTGACTAGTAACGTAATTGCTTTTCACATGCATGTTCTTTGTTTCCAAATTCTCTCTACTGTGGAAGTCTTCAGGGAAAGACTACCTGCCCTAGACCCTGCATCTGAAGAAGTGGGTTTTTTACCCACAAAAGCTTATGCCCAAATAAATCTGGTAGTCTTTAAGGGGCCACCAGACTTCTCGTTGTTTCTGCCCTGGACCTTTCAACTTAACAAAAAAATCATGTTTCAAATACACATTGATTACAGTCAAATATATCTGAACACTAATGTATTTTCCCCTCAAATGATTCCCCTGATTTACAAATCTATTCTCATCTGAGCATCGGCTGTCCAGTTTAGCATGCGCTTATAGTGACGACATTGCTGCTCCAATCTTGCAATCCTTCTGGCTACTTTACCATCTGGAGGGGGAAAAGGCATAACCAAAGCACCATCAGCTCTACTGAGGGGGAATGATGATAACCGGGGAAACTGCCTCTCTTTGAGCTATCTTGGTTCTAGCTGAAGAGGTGGAGGTCTGAGGAGCTTTCCTTCCATGCCCAGCTGTCTGCTGTAAACGTAATAAAGAACCATTCTAAATCAGCAATTATTGTCGATGAAACACAAGTGTTGAACCGTAATCTTTAAAACAGGATGTTTAATTTCATTGGCCTACAGAGAAATTTGTTCTCTTTCACAGGACTACTGAATAAAGGCAAACTAGATTCCCCCCCCGCCCCTCCACCCACTCACCCACACACGATATGCAGTACATTTTGTGCCAACAACCCCTCCGAGTTCAATGCTATGTTCCAGATTATCACATTTTTTTTAAACTGATCTCACATACCAATTTACCAGAAGTTATATGTCAAAGGGCACTAGCACAAATACCACAAAAATAAATTTAAGGAAAATAAATAGGGGATGGGGTAGGGGAAAAAAAGAGAGAGACAATACTTTGTGTTCCTATTTTAAGTGCCTTTCTCAATGCTATATGCATAGCAGCTAAAGGCAAGCTGGAAACCAGCCAGGTCCTGGCTGCCAGCAAAAATTTTGTCACCTCCTTTGAACATCTGAAGTATGTTTACCCAATAGATTTCATTAAATTACACTTCCATTAGGAAGCATACAATGTTGATACTCATCTCCAAGATAAAAGGGATTGCTAAGAGGCATGTCATCCTGCTCCCCAGCTGATTGCTATTTCTGGGCCAATCAAGGAAAGGAGCCAGAACAATACTTAGTTAAAAAAAAATGCAGCATCTCCCCAAGGACTACATACTAAGAGACTGCAGCTCCATTATCAAAATGAGCATATCATTAATGACAATACACATACAGTGCGTTATTTTAATATAACTCCTACACAACAAACATGCTGTATTTGGGTCATTAACTGAATTTGTAAAGCAGCATTTCCAAGAATTTGAAACTCTTTATGAAGATACGATGTTTATGAGGTTGTGGGGGAGAGGAGTGAGGGAACAAACATTTTATATGATTCCAAAATACAGTGCATAGAAACACACCATGGGGTTTGAAGTGCATTATAGTGGCTAATAAAACAATAGGCTGTTCAACAGAAGTTACTGTTTTAAAATAAATCAGAATAATTTAAAACATTAGGAGCTATTTTTCTAAATATCTTGGAGGGATAATGAAATTAAAATGCCACTAGCACAGTTTAAACTACACATGTCACCTTTTACTTTCTTTTTATTGTAGCATATTTGACAAACTACAAAACACACAGAAAAGAGAAAGTAAATGTTATGAGTCCATTTAAAAAATAAACTTAAAAAAAATAATCTGATTTGGTGGCAAGAGATAAGACACTATTAATGGGAATAGAAGGCACAAGAGAAACTCACAAGTCCATTCGGAATAGTTAGGTGCTACCCTACCGCAAGTTGAGCCCTCTGCAGTGGAAGAAAAAAAAAAAGAGGGAAAATATACACCTCTAAGTGGTGGTGTTAGATGTATGTTTCTCACTGCTTTTTCTAACCTCCAATCTACTTATCAGCAACAAAAGGGGAGGAGACCAAAAGCCAAAGCATTGCAATTAAAAATTGAAGTCACAAGGAAGGGGAGTACTGGGGGGAGAGATGTCACAATTTGAAGTCAAGTTCTGTCCATCCCTTTTGCAGCAACGTGTGATTATTATTCTCTAAGAACACCTCTTGCTCAGTATTACACAAACTAGGTTTCAGCTGATCTCTTTCAACATGAAGACAACCTTTTGGTTTAGCCATATTTGACATATCATATGAACTCCAATTATCCATCTTTTTGCAATTAATCAGCTCACAATTACATTTCCTGCACTTATAAGCATCCAGCTGGGAACTGAGTTTTAATCTAGGAAATAAAAAAAAAGGATTCAGGTTTCTAACAAATTACTTCTAATTAACCAGAACCTTTTCTAGTCATTCCAACCTAAAGATGCCTACAGCAAATCAAAGAATTTATTGTTTGCATTTTTAATGATATTTTAAAATTTCATTTAAATTTCCCCAATGAGTAACTTTCAGGAAATGCATTACACTTACATCTGCTTAAACAAACATTTGGTACAGTGGTAAATACACAACAAAAAGCCAACCTAGAAAAAAGGAATAGTAATACTCGGTGCAGTAAAATCACTAAATAAAATTAGATTAAAGAATAGGGACATTAATTATGGGTAAATTCCCAAAAAGGTACATCGAGTTTGAGCAGGATAGCTCCCACTGAATTCAATAGGAATCATACAGCTAAATCCCTGAATAGTGCTTTGGAAATTAAGCAATACATCTTTCCAGATAAATAGTCACATCTAGGGCGATTCATCTGATACAAGCCTATGTTTAAAATATAATATAAAATGAGTGGTCTTGATGGAGCCATTTGGTTGGTTAACTCAGGAGACTATGACAGAGACTGTTAAACAGCATCCGAAAGAACCCGCCTTCCCTCTCCCACCGCTCGTTCAAATTTCCCACCCAGAGAAAGATTTGGAGAAGGAATCCTGTGACAGATACTAGTCACACTGCTTAATGTATCACTGGAAGCGGCTCACATAACATATTAAGTAACCTTAATTCTTCCCCACTCCCCCCAAAAGTGAATGCAACAATTTGACAGCTCTCAGATATATGATTGTATCAAAAATACCATGTTTTTCAGGTATTCAAGACACATCATATATATACTAGAACAGTGGTACTCACACTGAGGTTCAGGAGATGCAAGTGGCTCTTTAATGTGTCCCGTGGGGCTCTTTGCAGCACATGATATTAAAACACTGATTTAATTATTAACCAATTTACTTTATTAACCAATCATGATGCTTTTACTATGTTATTAACCAATTGTAGAATACATGGTCAGTCATTTTGCTGTGAGAATAATTTATTTATAGAGAGAGAATATGAAACAATGATTTTACACTAATGTAGCTCTTTTGGGTAATATTAATTGCCAATTTGGCTCCTGAACCACTGAAGTATCATAGAGTACATATATCATGAGTATCATAGAATACATTCCAGTACAATCAATTGCTAAATACTGAATGGAATGTCGGACAGTTTTTGGGGGTACATTTCCATCCAATTGACAAAAGGAAAAGCAACATTTTCAGAAAATGAAAAATACACTTGAAAACTTCTTGTAAGTAATACATACAATATGAGACTGTGTTTATGGGCACAGGTATATTATGACAAACAATTATTGTTGGTTAGCATGCTACCAAAGTTTCTAGTAATAAAAAGTGGGACTGTATTAATTGTTTGATTATTACAAAACCAAGTAAAATAGTTATTCAACTACAAATCACAACTATTTCTAATACAGATGAAGTCTTACAAGTCTATTTTTATATGGCAACACCAACCTTCCATTTTCTTGAGTTTCACAGAGTACTACTACAGGCATTTACATAACAATACTGGTATTTTTATTATTTATTTTACTTAGATTCATAACATTTAAAGGTCCCATCTGCTATTCTTGGCCAACCTTTACATTATATAAAATAATACAACACAACCAGCAGCAACCCCCCCCAAAAAAACTCCAGAAAACTTTCATCCCCAACACAAAAGGCAAGATTTCCCTCCAGAACTCCATCTACCATAAACAATTGTTAACAACAAGCTCCTCCCTCTTCAAACTCTTACTTTATCTCAGCATTCCTAGCTCTTAGAACTTCCAACATAACAGATACATTATACCCCATGAAACATCCACTAATATAATTTTAATAGTGAAAAGGAGAATATTTTTGGAGCAAAAGCAGTAACATGATGGGCGTGTGTTTTAGTTCTGACATGGTAGTCACGAAAAGGTCACTAACATAAAAATAGTAAGAGGCAAAGCAACTGCGCTGCTTCAGATCCCCAAGTTCTTAACTTTATAAAAATGAAATGAGAAATTATTAGCCAAATTCAGCACTGATCAATGGGAGCTGTGCCCACTTGCACTAGGACCAAGTACAGTTTTAACATTTTAAGAGAAGAGCTGTTGTGCTTAGGATTTCAATGCAAATCTCGTAAGAAATATCCCAGCGTGACAAACAACTGATCTTGTGTTACCAATAAATTACATAAGCATTAGCCAATGGAATGGATACAACTATACACATGGTCCAAACTACTGCAGTAATAGTATTGCTCCAAATAGCTTTATGGATTTGGCCCAAATAGTTCTATAAGACCACTAAGTATAAGAGAGCTTGCAGGTCTGATGAGTGATTTGGCAGACTCATGCGGCTCCCAAGAGCTATAAACTAGTGAAGCTGACATACGTAAGCTGTGGCACTACTATTTTGGGGAGGTGGAGGGGTGGGAAGAATATAGAGAGCAAGATGTAGGAAGCACCTGCCAAAATACCTTCCTTTGAAAATGGCCTATTAGTAATACAAGTATATGGTGGTGCTGTCCTTAGGCCTGATCCTGAGACGTACCAATGCCCCAGTATCCTTATCTAAAGAAGTCTAGACAATTTCAGGGAGAGAGTAAGTGCATTTCACTGGGAGTTGTAGGTACTCACCTCTTCATAAGATCTGATAGCAATGGAGCTTCCTTACAATTAAAAAAAAAAAAAAAAGGGAAAGTCAAATAGGGGCTGTTCACTAGGTTTGTGGCACCACTGGTTTCAACTTGAGAGGGGTCGAGTCACACAAGAGAGTAATATTTTGTACATTAAGCAGCTCTGTCCTGGTTTGTAGCCAAGGCCGCATGGCTACTGTAACAATAGCTGCTCTAACATGAGGAATGGATTTTTTTTTTTTTTTTTTTTTTAATTATTGTATTGCCCTTGAGCCACCCTTACAAGTGTTGTACACTTGGCAAGTCAAATATGAGCAGGTGATGCTACAGAAAGATTCAGTAGATACTAGATGAGCATGAGAAATAAAAAGAATTAGAGAGAAAAAAAAACCTACTCTCAGCCGTAGTCATTTAAGTAGGAACACCACAGAGAAAAGCTCTTAAGTGCAAATCTTTCTTATTGCACTGCTACTTTCAGTGGCACATGAAACAGCAATGATAACAGGCTCAAAAAAAAAAAACTTTGAAAATAAAGTTAAAAGATACATGTAACTTAAAACTAACATCTTTTCCTACACAGAAAGGTTAAATTGTGGGGTTGACATTTGCATTTGTTACGTTGTCAACGCTTCCTGCCTATCAGCTTATGTACAAACAATATCTAAAGATGTCATCTACATATTTATACCAAAGGAGCTTATGAACAAGACCTGTCAGTATATTTTAACACCTTTCCAAAACGTCAGCTTTCATCAGGTATAAACACAACATGTTTAATTTATTAGTATGGTTTAATATAAAAAGTTGACAATCATATGTCACCACAACTATTGATAAGGTAAATAAGGACTACAGGAAAATGTCAAAAAGTTATTAAAATGTTTCTCAGCTTCCTGAATCCAATTGGGTTTATTGGCTCTTGTCTATCAATAAGTGTGTCATATGTTTTTCTTCACCTGGCTATTTTCTAAGAGATTTGTCCAACAGTGCAGTCTAGAGACAGATTTTAAAATTCTTAAAGAATTATAGTTACCCTTGGCTGGTTTTTAAAATATTAAGATCACAGAAGTAGTTCTCTTATTTAAACACACACAAGATTTCATTTCTGAAATTATTTGGGACACATTAAATGAGGTTATTAGTTTAAATCTGGTGTACAATCCAGCCTGAATACAGCTTTGCAACTGGGCAGTGGAACAAACACTTCTTACTCTCTTGTTTTATGACAGGTGTCTGGTGCATTTCAACTCTCAGTGGCATTGCTACTGTACTTCCAGCTCCTTGTTTGTAATGTCAGATGGACAGCCCACTCTTGCTTATGTCCAGACACCGCAGGGTTACGTAGGAGTGGACTGAGTCTGACTTGAAGCAACAAAAATATACATTTTCCTCTATAACACAGCCCTGTGGCACTCAAAAGACCTTCTAGTTGTATTAATGCAACTCTTTATAAATACACACCCAAGCGTACCCGAAGCAAGAGTCAACTCCTTAGCCCATCAGTTGAAACACTTTCAAAAGCTGGTTAAAATATGGAACAAACATCTAGAGTTGAGTCAACAAAGGCAAGTAGAATGAATCAGTTCAAAGGAGAACAAACATATTGGATGAGAAAGCTGGTATTAGGCTGGTCCACTTTGTAAGTGCATAGTCAAAGCTAACGTTTTTCTTGACCAGGTCCATGCATACATTTCAATAAAATGTGCTGTATGGAACAGTTACAATGGAGTCTAATCCATTCAGTGCTACTACATGCCAAAATATTTTGAAGCACTCCAAAGCTTCCAAATGCAACTTTATATCAAAATAAAGGACACTGATTTGTCGGAATACACTAGGTTTGCCGAGGATACCACCAAAGAGAATTTGATTTGTTTGTTTTTCCCTGTAAGAAAAAAGGAATTGTTACTAGTTCAGTTAGGTTTTGGATTTAAAAAAAAAAAAAAAAAAAGACAGTGGGGACAATCAATACATGACTAACCAGATATTAACAGTATGATTAGGGGGCTGGAGCACATGACTTGTGAGGAGAGGCTGAGGGAACTGGGATTATTTAGTCTGCAGAAGAGAAAAATGAGGGGGGGATTTGAGAGCTGCTTTCAACTACCTGAAAGGGGGTTCCAAAGAGGATGGATCTAGACTGTTCTCAGTGGTACCAGATGACAGAACAAGGAGCAATGGTCTCAAGTTGCAGTGGGGGAGGTTTAGGTGGGATATTAGGAAAAACTTTTTCACTAGGAGGGTGGTGAAGCACTGGAATGGGCTACCTAGGGAGGTGGTGGAATCTCCTTCTTTAGAGGTTTTTAAGGTCAGGCTTGACAAAGCCCTGGCTGGGATGATTTAGTTGGGGATTAGGTCCTGCTTTGAGCAGGGGGTTGGACTAGATGACCTTCTGAGGTCCCTTCCAACCCTGATATTCTATGATTGTAGTATCAGCCATTAATATTTGTTTGCCACATGGGATCAGAGACTGGATTTGAGGATTTCTGAAATGCACTAGAAATGTGGGAAACCTGATTTTTTTCTGCTGTTCATATTACAAGTGAGAAAAACTTGATGTACAATACACCTTCCCATCTATTTCTGTTTTCTTACCAGTCTTTGTCAGGTGACTAAAAAATTAACCAAAATGAAAAAAAAAAATCATACTTGCAAGTCACCAAAATTCTATCTGGAAATATCTGACCAGTATTTATGTAGTCAGAGTTTCCAACTAAAAACAGCCAGCATTAGGACAACTTGATAGGTGTTTGAACACTGATTTTCTTTAGTAACTCATCTGGTTGCTATGAGCAGGCCATAAAACTAAAACTCACAATAATGAGGGTAGCTCTCAAATGAAATTTTCTGATATGATTACAATTAAAATAATAAAAACCTTTTCTTTAAAATACAAGATATCTGGAAATCCAAAGTTGGTTGGTTTTAAGGGCCTAGAACACAAACATTTTATTCCTCAATTGAGGGACCAGACAATGGAGTGTTCCAAGGAAGCAGAACCTCATTAGCAAGTGACTATAGAGGTAGCTCAGGTGTGGACTCCATAGCTTTAATCACCATTCACTGCAGAACAGGCATGGAAGGAGTTCAGAGCCCTTAGCCTATAGATTTTGGGAGGTCTTCAGAGGCAAGGCCATCTTCACTCCCTCCTAGTCCTCACGATAGTGCTAGCTTTGCCATGCTATCTTACACTACTGTCTGCATAGCATTGGGGATGAGGAGATGGTGTGGAAAGAGGTAGCCTGTCCAACATAGTCTCCCTGTCATGTGCAGAACTGCATGCCTATGGAAAACCTTCCCTGGAGATTGGGGGAATACCACCAGTATTTCTGCCCCTGTTGTGTGTCCTCGCTCAGGCACACTTTCCTAACCCAAGTCTCCTCTGTTTGCAGAAGTGTGACAACAGAAGTGGTTGTTTATAGAAGCGGGGTGGGACAATGAAGCCCTGGTTATAAAGATGTTTGCGCATCTGATCAATGCACATGTGCACACACACAGTCATGTTCAGACTTTTAAAAAGTGTAACCATGAAAACATGGAATTATCCCTGACAGCCAAGAGAAAGATGCAAACTCATTTACTAAAGATATAGTTCTAACACAAAACTGCTTGCTATTAACCAGGTAGTTATTGATATATAAACCTAATTGTCGTCTTGGCAGAATCTGGAGTATTATCAGTGAGTGCAAATCTGTATATTCCACAAAATAAAGTCATGCTGGGGAGTTCCTCACAGTTTTCACCCCAAAAATAAATAAATAAAAAAACAAACAAACAAAGTATTTCTAGGAGACAGGAGACATTTTTCTCAAAATCCAGTTATTAAAATGAGGAAAAGCAGCATACACTTGTTTTTATAATGGACAATACATACACTTCAGCCACAAATTTGCCAACTCTTGTGATTTTATTGCAAGTTTCATGAAATGTGGTGTTTTTCTTAAAGAAGAGTCGCTAGCCCTCAGGGTTGTAGAGAAAAGCTCAAAAACACAAATGCTAAATGTTCAAATACTGATGGAAAATAAAAGAGAAACCAAAAATTATTATTTATAAAATATCATGAGTTTTAAGCCCATGTCATGATTTTGACTGGGCTGAGCTTAAGATTTTTGAATGCTTGGTGTTGGCAATACTGAACACGCCAAGGAATTAAGAAAAATATCTACTAATGTTTATGGCCTGTACCTTATCTTTCCCTGGCTGAATCTGAAGGTTTGAAACAGATCAGAGAACGAACCTGTCCTGTTTCTCTGGCATGGTATTTGACGCTTGTCTTCAGATAGTTTCTCTTTTAGGGAAGGGGGTAAAGCTGTAGGGAAAAAAAGGGAGGTTCTGGAGTGCTTTTGGGATATTTTCTGTGCTTTTTTGTGGGGACAGTGGTCATCCCACAAGGGCTTTTCTCTCTCTCTCATTTTTTTTTTGGGGGGGGGGGGGTATTCCGATACAGGAGGCAATGAAAGGAGGTCCTAAGCCCTGGTGCACCTCATCTAAAACAAAACAGAAGAAACAGTGGAGGGGAGTCTCCCAAATCTTCCATTTGGGAAGGAGGTAAGGCACCTAAAGGATGCCAGATTCCTGACAAAATTACTCAGTTACCCATTTAAGAACAGAGGATGGGATCTTGGAGCTTTTCCCTTTCCAGGTGGATTTGCCCCTAATGAAATCAATGAAGATGGTTTTGCTTGCTGAGCCTAAAGTGCTGAAAAAGGCTGATCCACATTTATAGAATAGAATATCAGGGTTGGAAGGGACCTCGGGAGGTCTAGTCCAACCCCCTGCTCAAAGCAGGACCAATTCCCAACTAAATCATCCCAGCCTGGGCTTTGTCAAGCCGGGCCTTAAAAACCTCCAAGGAAGGATATTCCATCACCTCCCTAGGTAACCCATTCCAGTGCTTCACCACCCTCCTAGTGAAATAGTGTTTCCTAATATCCAACCTAGACCTCCCCCACTGCAACTTGAGACCATTGCTCCTTGTTCTGTCATCTGCCACCACTGAGAACAGCCGAGCTCCATCATCTTTGGAACCCCCCCTCAGGTAGTTGAAAGCAGCTATCAAATCCCCCCTCATTCTTCTCTTCTGGAGACTAAACAATCCCAGTTCCCTCAGCTGCTCCTCATAAGTCATGTACTCCAGACCCCTAATCATTTTTGTTGTCCTCCGCTGGACTCTTTCCAATATTTCCACATCCTTCTTGTAGTGTGGGGCCCAAAACTGGACACAGTACTCCAGGTGAGGCCTCACCGATGTCGAATAAAGGGGAACGATCACGTTCCTCGATCTGCTGGCAATGCCCCTACTTATACAGCGCAAAATGCCATTAGCCTTCTTGGCAACAAGAGCACAGTGTTGACTCATATCCAGCTTCTCGTCCACTGTGACCCCTAGGTCCTTTTCTGCAGAACTGCTACCTAGCCAATCAGTCCCTAGTCTGTAGCAGTGCATAGGATTCTTCCGTCCTAAGTGCAGGACTCTGCACTCGTCCTTGTTGAACCTCATCAGGTTTTTTTTGGCCCAATCCTCTAATTTGTCTAGGTTCCTCTGTATCTACCAGCCAGCGTATCTACCACGCCTCCCAGTTTAGTGTCATCTGCAAACTTGCTGAGAGTGCAGTCCACACCATCCTCCAGATCATTAATAAAGATATTAAACAAAACTGGCCCCAAGACCGACCCTTGGGGCACTCTGCTTGAAACCGGCTGCCAACTAGACATGGAGCCATTGATCACTACCCATTGAGCCCGACGATTTAGCCAGCTTTCTATCCACCTTACAGTCCATTCATCCAGCCCATACTTTAACTTGGCGGCAAGAGTTGTTTTCTGGAGTGAGTTGTTTTCTGAAGAGTCTGAGCTGGTGAGATGCAGGAAGGATGAGAAGGCCCCAAGAAAATATCAAAACTATGGTCCCCTTCCCATGACAGAGCAAGGCTCTGCAGGCAGGAAACAGCTATGGTAGAACACACCTTCTGTGGCTCCTGGGAAGGTCTCCATGCTAACGGAGCACTTCTTGGCCTTTTGCTTGCTCCATTTGGCTTGTTCCACCATAATGGGAGAAGAGGTGGGACAAACAAAAGGAATTCAAGGGTGGCCCTATTCGAGGAGCAAAACCTCTAACATTCGGAAAGAAAGAAAAAGAGGGTGAGAAGAAAATTGGAGGAGATTTTGCTTACTGCTGACCTAAAATTATCCATTTAAAGACAGAATTCCTATAAAGGCTGAGTATCTAGTGAGAGGATGGAAAAGGTAGGTCTAAGTCCCAGAGCCTTATGAACAAGTCTGAACTGCATCCTGTATTTGCAGGAAGAGAGGTGCAGTCCAAATGTCTTGGGCTGAGGTGAGGATCCAAGAAGGGCCGTATGGTAAAGGCATAAAGCTGAAGAGAAGACAAAGGGAATTTTTTTACTTCAAGGTCCCAGAAGCAAAGACAAGGTTTTCATCTCGAGGCCAAAAGACCAAAAACATCAAGACACTTGATCACGGCCTTGGATAGACCAAAAGACTACCTACACTTGACCAGAGCTCTAAGGTTCCATCTTGACTAGAAAATTGAGATTAGCTACCCCTGATTTAACCTTGATCTTTCTTTACCATAACCCTAGAAAAAAATATATTTTACTCTTTTGGGGATGCTGGCAAATGTAATTTATAAAGCCCCAGGTAATTTAAATGATAGTTCAATGTATAGCTACCCATAACATCAAAACTAACCTACAATTACCAGAGAAGAAAAAAAAAAAATACCCACGGTTACAAGAAACCTGTGGACTTGGCAATCTTATTCTCACCACATGGGAGAATACAAATATTTTTTAAATCTATTATTTGTGATTTGTATTACCGTAGAACCTAGGAGCCTCAGTCATGAATGAGGGCCCCATTGTGCTAGGTGCTGTACAAATACAGAACAAAAAGATGTTTCCTGCCCCCAAAAGCTTACACTAAAAGTGTAAGTACTTGAGCAAGCCTGTAGCTTCTGATGTGCGCTAACTGGATTTGCCTTATTTTAAAAAGTTGCTCAATTAGAAATTAATTAAAGTTCTGTTAATGCACAATTTAAAATAAAACAAGATATAAAAAACAACTTTTCCTGAATCATTCAAAAAACAATGTCTTCAGTACTGTCTGGCTATGTACCCTAGGCAGCTGAAGGTCACACATAAATACTTGATTTAAACCTAGAACAAAGGTTTGTGCATGTGAATTGATGTGTCTGAAAGGTGCTACAGCCTTAGATACTGTAGTTTTCTATTTATGTAGGGTCTGATCAACGCCAACCTGAACACAATAGGAATCTGTCTCCTTTGACTTCAACAGGCTTTGTATTGGGCTCCCTACAGAACAGGTGTAGCAGCTGAACAGTACCTTCCCCTACAGCCTAGATAATGTGTTTCCACTCGGACCAAAAAAGACCAATGCTGGAGTGAGTGAGTAATGCAGTGTCCTACTTGGTCAAGTTGCTGTAGCAGAGTGTGATGTCCTAGGTCTTGAACCCAAGACCTGGGAGTCCCCAGACAGCCACCACATCCTGGCCTCGACCCAACGTCTGCTAAAACCTGGGAGGACTACAGCCTCAGCCAAGGTACCACCCATGGGACCCCTGATCGGAGGAACACCGAGCTCCACCAATTGGTCTAATTACGCGTCTTAAGCCAGGAGGTGGCACAGGAAGTTTGTCTGAGCAACATCGTGATTTCCTGTTGTGGCTGAGTTGGACCTTACTCATGCCTGTCTCCTGCACTCAGCCATTTCTTATTCCTGCTCTGCTCCTACCTTTGCTCCTGTTCCCACCATGCTCATGCCGAGTGCTTGATCCTTGCCTCTCCTCCAGCTGCTGCCCTTAAGCCTTGCTTCCAATCATCAGTTACCAGCCCTGACTCCAACCCTGGCCTCCGAATTCTGACCCTGACTCTGGCTTGACCCTTGGATCCAGCATTTTGTATCTGATCTCAGCTCTGATCCGCAGCTTTGATTCCTGGTTCCAACTCTGGCTTGACCCTTGGCTCTGGTAATTGGCAGTTGACTCTGGTGCTGCCCCTTGGCTTCGTTCCCCAGCCTGGATGCCTGCTCTGCCCACTAGACCCAACTCCTGCTCTGACTAGTTGGCCAGACTGCATACATCCCAGTCCATAACACAGAGGACAAGTTTGCCAACTGTGGCGCATATGTGATGAAAACACCTGTCCACTGGGAAGTGGATTGAGGCCACCAACTTCATTTCACATCAGGCATTAATAACTATCAAATGGCAACAGCTTTCATGCTCAACCAACTCTGTCTGGATTTGAACTGTTAATCTACGGTGGAGAAAGGTCATTCTCCTGTTTAATATCTGCTTTTACTCTTCTGCCCTTCCTAATTTTTTTTTGTATTGAGCATCCCCTTGTTTATGAGCGAGGCCACCGCAAGGATTGTCAAGTGCTAGAATGCCCCTTATTTTCACAGCATGGCTACCCTGATACCAAACACAAAATGGAGATGAAGGATTAAAGAGGCCCAAGTCTATTGGTCTGCTTGTTATCAATGTACACAAAAGTTAAGTTTCCAGGTAAGTATAATACATAGCATATGTATTTTTGATATTGAATTTCCTTGAAGTAGCCAGTTATTCTCCAACTCTGTGCACATTGCTAGTCAATGTAAGACTGTAAGCTCCATGGGGCTGTGACCATAATTTTGTTATGTTTTTGTTTCCAGCACCTAGCACAGTGGGACTCTGATCAATAAGGACAGCTACTACATGCTAAATTGCAAATGAGGAGTAGAGGTATTCAATAAATAAATAAAGATAGATTCAGGAATAATCACTAGAAGAAAAACAAGTCTAACCCACTTGCCCTCACCAACCTCATTCTGAAAAGCAAGGACATATTTCCACATGAATAAAAACACATGTCCATTTCAAGATATTGTCCACAGCATCTAGTTTACTAGATTACGTAATGCTGAAATATCGCAGAAAGTACCCTTTATGTCTGTCCCATTTATGGCATATCAGTGCTGTATACATAATCAGCTGGCTACATCAAAGGGATAACAAGTTGACACTTGTATGTTTTAGCAATTAAACAGAGTGACTTAGACTTTTATTTGTCTCAAACTTATTTCAGGAATTCATCTGTATAGAAAAATAGTATTTAATTCAATATTGATAGCTTTTCTAGAAATATCTGTAAAATTTCCCCTTAAAGTGAACAGCAACTTTGACAATATTCTAGTATAGTAAAGAAAAAAAAAAAGAGACAGCAGAATTTACTGATCATGTGATTTCTGTTGACAAACTTTAACACTACAAAGTTTAGGCATACAATTTAGTTCCTAGTTTATTTACTCCATTATATCATGGACTTATCTGGAAAACTAAAAAAAGCAATTTGACTGAAATGTGTTTTTTGTTGTATTAAAACCCAGTGTTCCGTTTTTGGTAACACAAGAATACAGAAGTAAAATTATGCAATAATGATACTGTGCAAGTTCAATTTCCTGGAAAACATGCAAAAGTTAATACTGAACATCTCAAAAGCAGTGTTCGGGAAATCACCAGAAAGGAAAATAGCTACCACTCACCACCATTCCTCCCCCTTCTCATGCTAACAAAACTAGAAATATATTTGCTTTTTGACAACAATCTTTAAAGAGGCTTCATAGAATAATTCTCCATATACTAACAGCTTTAGCACAAATATATCGTTCACCTTACAGGAATCTATAGCAAAATTCTGCTGTAAAAACAAGCAAAGTAAAACAGCTCTGAAATAGTAGAGTAGAAAGAACAAAGATTTTCAATACTGCTATTATCACCACCACAACATATAATATAAAGAATTAGCCCGACAGCATTTTTGTAGTGTCAGAGTTATTATTTACTTTATATAATGACTACTATCATGCAATATTTATTTCAGTAACACAGAAAATATATCTCCTTAAAATATGATGGGAAGTATATCAATACTAATCCCCCACACACATTTTGCAATAAAATTGTTTATGTATGATAGTTACTTCTTAAAAAAAAATTATGCTTCGATTTAAAGTTTTGTTTAAGGACACAGACTTCAACAAGCAGATAAAAGAGGCCATACACCATTTATTTATCAAAACAATTTTTGCCATAGGACAGTTAATCAGTCATCAATAAAAAGTTCACCATTTGCCAAAGAGCAACTTCACCTTAAAAGCAAAGCTATTTTTGACCACGGCAATTAGTCTTTCCATGTTCCAAACACTAAATTCTATTTTCCCCATTAATTTTTAAACCTATGTAACTTTAACTTAAAATAAACTGTACATCAAAAGAATGGAAAATAAACAGCCAGGAACACAATTTGACGAATTGGACTTATTTAGTTTATTTAGCTAAACAGGGTCCATTGGATCTCTTTAATAGGCTGACAGTTGCACTGGGCTGGTTAATAAAACATACAACACAGTATCTTCAGCCAATATAGAAATGCAAATCCCACCAGAAATATTTTATTCATGAAACAGTAATTTCAGTTACTACCAAACAGAAAAAAGGAAAGGGGAAAAAAAAAAAAAAAAGACTTGCTTTGCAAACAGTGCCATCTAGTGTCAGTGTCTGAACAAACTAAACAAAGAAGTTTAAAAAGCTCTGTAATTAATTCTTCTAATGTCAAAACATTATCAGTAGCTCATGTCTCTCCTTATTCTGTAGCCAAACACAAATGAGAGAACCTGTTAAGGAATTTTAAACATTGTGACTATAATCAGAGAATTGACCATGTTAAAAAATGATATTTCTTGCTCAATTTGCCAGCTCCTGGGATTTCCTGAAGTCATACGTTTCCATAAGTCCCTATGCATCCGAAGAAGTGGGCTGTAGCCCACGAAAGCTTATGCTCTAATAAATTGGTTAGTCTCTAAGGTGCCACAAGTACTCCTGTTCTTTTTCCTGAAGTCATATGTATTCATTTTAGAGACAAAAATAAAAGTTTCTACTTTTATTAGTATCAGGGAGCCCATGTGACTATGGGAGAGTAAGCTAGATTCTTTTCTGCCTCATGCATCATCAAAACTGACAGCTAAATTCCAACTGTGGAATCTTTATTACTGGTGATGATATCAGAGGCAGAAAGAAAACAACTTGATTCTACCTGGCAGCTCCAAAAAGAAGAGTATCATTTGACTTAGATAAGGAATCGCTGAGAGAGAATAAAATATTAAAGCCATGATGTCAGTTTTATAGTCACATTCCTCTACCAGAATCACACTTCCTCTATATGAAGTTACCTTTGTGGGTGGTTAGAAGTACATTAATTAGATTGGATGCGTTTCTGCCAATGTGAACGAACAAAACAAACAAGAGCAAGCAAAATATTTGAAGCTTTGCCGAGCAAAGGAAGATTCAACACATATACTGTTATGTACAGATGCGGAAACAAAAATGTAGGATGGGGAGAAGGAAAGTCTGGTCATTGCCAACATCCAGGCATCTTTATACATTGAGTAATAGAGCAGATTGACAGGTGACAGAAATCACCACTGCTTCTGCACTAGATTCCAAATTACAATTATACTGATTTTCCATTAAATGGCATAAGTGATACATTGCAAGGGAATTTATGCTAAAATGGAGTGATTTTAGGCCTACGCTGATGCAGTATCTTTTTTGTGGGTGCAATGAAAGAAAACCGGGATGCACTGGATGTTTCAGGGGACCCAATGCTTTTCGTCTCTAGATCACTAATTCAAATTCAAGACAGGTCACCAGGATCCCTCAGTCACTATCTTATGGTAGGTTTATTTGATAGAACTGGGTCAGTCCAGTTGCTGAGAGGCAGGTTTACTAAACTCATCATCACCATCACCACACTGGCATTACAGTTATTGACACCCTCCAAGACTGAAAAATGATAATGTCATGGAAACTGAAGTCTCTAGAGATGGTTCTTCCAGAACAAGATGCCTGCATGTTGGCATGGTGAAGATTTCTGTACATTTTTGAACAGCCTTATTAAGAACTGTATAAGAATATCAAGGTGAAATTAGTTGAGAGCATTAATATTCCTTAATCAGATTAGCAATAACCCCAGTTCTCTACTTTCCCTTTTACTTGTCCCCTTCCTCCCCAACCCTCCCCATCACCCCCATTAGGAATCATATTACTGGACTTCACTTACTGATCAAGCACAGAAGAAATCTTTGTAACTGATACGTAAAGTTTAAAAACCAAAAAAATAAAAGCTGTTTCATTGAACTGGTCCCTAAGGAATCGCAATTCAGATGATCATAACCACTTAGACTAATTGTCAATGAAGCATATTAACTCTTCTTTTTCACACTTCTCTCTAAGAAGAGGGAATCATCACTGGTAAGTTTCATGGAGAAATAATTCCGTCCAGCCGCTCTATTATTCTCATTCATTCACACCCCCATGCCATACATTTTCTCAAGGTGCAAGCAAAGAGAATTGAATTTTCCAGATCCCTAGAGATACCTAAGGCTTTACTACTGAGCCAGGTTACTCTATAGCTTAGCCTCCCGTTAGAAATTCAGTTTGGGGCTTGGATAACGCTAAAGTAATCTTTTGCATCTCCTTCCCCTTTCTCACAACCCCTCTGTGTCATATCTAATTAATTGATATTAAAGTGGATATAATTTACTGAATGGAAATTCATGACCAGTCTCCTCCCACAAGAGAGGACCCACAAAGGACATAGGTGTGGAAAAAACCTCATGAGGTTCTTGAATTTTCCTGACTATGTATCTGTAAGGGGGAGTATTTTGGGGGGAGAGGGGAGGAGGAGGGACTAAGTATAGAGAGAGGGGAAAGGCCACACAACTTCAGTAATCTGGAGAGTATGCAGTACCCAACTGATTCCACCTCAGCTCCTGGCCCCAACTAGCAACACGGCTCCTATAGGAGATTTTTGCAGAGGATGGTTATAAAGAGAATAGCCATTCCTCTGTTTCTTCCACACAGGGCACTTGTTGAGCATACGGCACTACAGCAGAGGCACTCTCAACCTTTTGCATGAGCAGAGGTGATCAAAAGGTGGAGAGACCCCTACATGCACAAACACAGTAATAAATCCACTTGGCCTTCTTTCACCTTTAGTCTAACTCATTTTATAAGTAAAATCCTGTCAATAGTCCAGTTTCGTCCCCATCTTTAAAGTGATTAAATAAACTTCTCTTCTCCCCAAGGAAAGTGTGTTTGACAATGATTGAAGACCGGTTACATGCAACAAGACCTTTTCATAGTAAGGAACGAACCCAGTACAGATGCTTTAATGTAATATGCTCCTCTGAACTAGGGCCTGAAAATGGTTTAATTGCCACCATACAATGGAGAAAATCAGTTTCAGAAGAGAGTTTGAAATTTGTCAGGTCAGTTTCATTGTGTCCATACTAACAGTAAAACTGCTTTCAGCACAAGTTGAGGGGAACCTATTCTCCCCTGAACCTGTGCTGAAAACAGTTCTATTACTAGTGTGAACAAGATTAAAATGATTTCAGAAATGTCAATTTCCTATTGTAGATGGGGCTTAAGTCTGACTAATTCTTTTTTTAAAGTAGGTTCAGCTCCAAGCTGCATTTTATACACATCTGCTCAAAACACAATTTGTAAATACACAAGAGAAAACACTGCCTTGCTATTTTACAAATAAATTGAAAACATGATGTAGCAGAAACAATGTGGTGCAGAAGAGTTAACCTAGATATTTTAATTAAACCAGAAAGTGAAAGGGGATTTAGGCTCACATATATCTGGCACTACCTAATCGGTTTTGCAAGTGTTCTTTTATTTCCAAATAGTAGTATGGATGGCAGTAAGGGTGGACAAGAGTGGACTAGAAGAAGGGGTGGGAGCAGGAAAGTAGTATCTGATAACTCAGGATTTGACTGGTGTACTTATTACCATGGTCCAGGTCAATGTTTTTGGATTCAAATGGTACTTTATTACTAAAGTCACATGACAAAAAGCTAACTCCAGCTGACATAACCCTCCTAGATATGGCCTCACTGACAACCTTCCTAAGTATTTTTAAAGCTTATTGATAGGAGCTGTTTTTGTAATATTCGTCACAATTGGAAAGATTTCCCCCCAGTTACAAGTTTGAAAAAAAAAAAAAAAATCAAGCTATTGGCCAAGATGCAACGATGCTACAATAGTGCTAGAATGTACTGTAACTGTTAAAATCCTTGCATAATGTATTTGTCCACAATGCTATCTTCTTCTCCCCAGATCTTCCATTTAAGTTTCCTTTTTGATATTCAAAGTGTTCTATTGTAGTTTTTATTTCAGCAATAGTTATGGGGAGTTATTGATTTTTTTGTTACAGTACAGAAGTCTCCACCAGGGTCAAGGCCCCATTGCACCAGGCACGCTACAGAAACATACAAATTGAGTCCCTGTCCCAAAGAGCTCATAACCTAAGTCAAGACAGCAAGTGAGATATGAAGGGTGCTGTGGGAACAGTCAGCTACAGTATATACAATTCTTTAATATTATACAGTGACCATCAATAAAAACACTGAGAAACAAATGGACTGGAATGTTTCCACAGTACTTTGAATGTGTAAGATGGGATGTACAAGTAGAGTATGCGCACACAAAAAAAATTAGCTTATTGGTCTAGACAAAAATGTAGCTTATGTGCCCTCTTCATCCGTGTAAACTGTGGGTGTAGGGTTTTTTTACTTACACAAACACCCAGTTTTGGGACAGCTGGCCCTTACAACTATTTATATTCTTACAGAGAAGTGTTCTTTATGTAGAATACTGTCCACTAAACTTCCAGTTAAAGTGCCTCTCAGTTAAGTGAGGTGTCTTGCAGCTCTGCCTGTTATTTGGTGCTGAATGGGAATGGAGTCTTTCATTTAGCAAGGAAACCTGCTATATTTATTTCTTGAAGGCGCCAACAGTCATAGAACAGTTTGGGGTGGTTAGCTCAACTTTGGCACTGCAAGTAGAAGGAAAGTGTTTTCCAGTGAGAAAATTCTCCACAGTACATGCAGCCAGTATTGGAAAATGCACGTGTGAAGGCAATGTGGGCAGTAAGAAAAAATAAAAATTACATAACAGGCACATATAGACTTCCTTGGGTGGAGGAAAAAAAATATTTAAGTTAACCTTTGGAACATTCTGAAATGAAAGCTCATGACCCTGCTCTGTTTACCCACAGACAAGATACAACATTAGAGGCAATAGTCCAAAGTTTTGTCCATTAAAGTTTTGTCTCAATCCAATCCTGAGGGCATAATGGTAGACAAAAAACAGCTCCTAAGATCACTATAACGAAAAGATGACAGAAAAAAACATTTTTTCACTTTTAGACTTTTGAGCATTTGATAACAAAGTCAGTCATAGTCTGTTGTCACTGTTCAGGTGCGTCCTTCACACAGCATCCAGAGAGAGAAAAAACATTTAACAAATGCAACTGTAAAACCATAGGTAGTGGCAGAGGGACTGAGAGGCAGGTATAGTAACTGAAGCCACTTGTAAGTGAGTGGATTTCAAGTTGAGTGTTCCTTTAAGAGATGGCCCCAGGGCTTTAGTTAAGAGATTTTCTGCAAAGCAAAAACAAGCAGTTTGCAACTCCACATTTGGCCACAAGATAGAGCCCTTACCATGGCATAAACTGCAAGCACATTCCACAATATAAGCAAGTAGTGATATTTTATATTACCTTTAGATTCAACAGCAGTAAAGGCTCACTCCTAGTTGATACATCTTAGTGAGTATTTCATTTTTTAAAAAGAGCTATTAAAACTAAAGTTTACCTACATTACTTGTATCCACATAAAAGGGCTATGTAAGAGTTTACTGATGGCATTTTTAGTATGAAACTTTAATAAGCTTGACCTTTTATGGGCCAGCTTCTCATGTCTTCACTCATGAGGAATAGTATCCTACTACACAAGTAAGGAACTTACTTGAAATTAATGGGATCCCTTAGGAATAAGGTGCTGTGCAACCTGAGTCATGGTATCGGAATCAGACCCTCAATAGCTGGAATTTCTTACACTGTGAGATGTGACTAATAGAAGACCCCCGTATCTATTCAGAGTCCCATGGAATCTGCTTACTTTAATGACAAAAATAACTTATTGTTTTTAAATTTCATTAGTCCTGCAGAGCTGACACAGCCAAGAGTGAGTGAGTTAGATGCTATTCCTTCTTGGGCACCATTTATTCCAATTACAGAGCTATCAGGTACACCTGGGCAATCCTACTGAAAACTATGAAGTTGCACAGGGATTGCTAGGGGCATAATCTGAATTTAAAACTGCACAGATGTGTATGGAAGATTAATTCGGACTGCATGATCTTTATAGCAGTGATGTGTGGGAAAGAACAGTCAGATTCTGAAAGCTCGGGTTGAGCTAGCAAGGCTGGCACCAAGAAAAAAAAAACCCATCTATTTGTGACCTGTTCATATCTGATCTGGAAGTTAGCTTATGAGGTACAATTAACAAAACCCTCCAAGGCCGTTTTTAGAGTCACCTTTCAGAGTGTGACTGCACTAGGTTAAAAGATTAATATAATGTCAAAATATACTTCAAGACTTAGCAAGTGTAGAACAGTTATGAATGTTTACAAGAAATATCATCCAATCATCAAGATGCCCAATGACCATATGACAATGTCATACAATGAGGTAAAGATGTCAGCCCAGTCTCTCGCCACTTTGGCCAGCACAACCTAAATGCAAGCGGACTTTCCATCTGGAAACAGTCTGCCATCACTCAACCTAAATGCCCTCTCCTTTACAAATAAAGGATCTAACCGTCTGCAGAATTAATGCATCCTGCTGTTAAGTTTTAAGAATATTGCCGAAATGTTGGTTTCAATAACTACTTGAGCTGGGGTAAGTCTTCAGGACTCTGTCAGGCATACAAAAAACTTGACAGAATAGATTTTTTTCATTACAAGGTGTATAAAATTAAACTTGCAGTCCCATTTATGTCATTCATTTTAAAGTTTGAGAGAAGTGCTGATCCAGATGCTTTATGCAATTCACTTTGAAGAGACAGTATTAGTCTTAAATCAGCTTTCACATTCTTCTACTTAAATTACATAGGTAAGTGGCCAAGAGAGGGCCATCCACAGCTATAATCATTACATTTCAAAACATGGAAGAGAACTGATTAAGACAGACTCGTGCTTTGGTTTAAAGTCCTTTTTTTTTTTTTTTAAACTAAGACAAAATCTTCTAAGCCTCTGCGTTTAGTCCACAGGTAGGCAAACTTTTTGGCCTGAGGGCCACGTCGGGGTTGCAAAACTGTATGGAGGGCCGGGTAGTGCCTCCCCAAACAGCCTGGCCCCCACCCCCAATCCGACCCCTCCCACTTCCCACCCCGACTGCCCCCCTCAGAACCTCCGACCCATCCAACCCTCCCTGCTCCTTGTCCCCTGACCGCCCCCTCCTGAGACCCCCCCCAACCCTAACCATGCCCCTGAGACTCCACCCCCTACCCAACCCCCCCTGCTCCCTGTCCCCTAACTGCCCCAACCCCTAGCCACACCCCCGCCCCCTGAGAGGCCCCCTAGGACTCCCAGGCCTATCCAACCCCTCCTGTTCCCCGTCCCAACTGCCCCCCGCCAGAACCTCCGCCCCATCCAACTGCCCCCTGCTCCCTGTCCCCTGACTCCCCCCCAGAACCCCCTGCCCCTTATCCAACTCCCCAGCCCCCTTACCATGCCGCTCAAAGCATCATGTCTGGCAACCGCGCCGCCCGGCCAGTGCCAGACACGCTGCAGCGCTGCCCTGCAGGAGCGTGCAGCCCCGTCGCCCAGAGCGCTGGCGGTGTGGCGAGCTGAGGCTGTGGGGGGAGGAGGGACAGTGGGGGAGGGGTCGGAGCTAGCCTCCCCAACCTGGAGCTCAAGGGCCGGGCAGGACGGTCCCGTGGGCCGTAGTTTGCCCACCTCTGGTTTAGTCCCAAAATGAAGTACTAGGCTCTAGCCCCAGTATTCTGCTGATTGATAAATGCCCACTTACAGCTTCACTTTCCTTCACACAGTAAGGAAGGGTAGGAGTAGCCAACCTAAATGGGATCCAGGTTGAGTTTCCAATTCCACTTATAAAGAACGATGTCTAAATCTGCCAGCTCACATGTGCATGCACCTTTTGGAAGAGCAGCGAACCTCGAGAAGTGAGTCTGTAAGAAAATCCTGCTCATAATGAGAAACTTACCCTCAGCTGCAGTAAAAGTGAATGTGTTTCAGAAGGCATGTACTTACAACCACATTTTCCAGATGTCATCTAGCGCTCCTATTAGGCTGTAAACTGTTTGCTTACAACAGATCACAACTCAGTCAAGATGATTTTCACCAGAGTATTCAAAAGGCATTTCCATTTCAATGAAAATTTTCAGCTGCTTTCCCCCATACTATTAGAGCAGCTCAAAAAGCCAAGAGAGTTTATGCCATATTTTCTTCCCTGGTCTCCTTGAACGCACAGCCAAACCACTGTTACGTAAACTTCCCCAGAAACTTCACCTTTGGGTAAAGAGCAAGCCGGAAGGAATCTCAGCCCGGTAAGTAAAAACTTGTGAAAACAAGTATTAGAACACAAATGCTTGTGTCACCTTAGCTACAGTGGCGTCAGTGAACTGAACCATTCAGCTCTCGTAACGTACTTCTAATCATAACTATTGCTTTTTTCATTCTCTTTTCCATCCCTTACTCTTTTCCTCCATTTTTCTGGTAAATATCTTGCTTATTTTTTTTCCATCACTTCGATCTATTCCCTCTTTTCTTCTCTCTCTGCGCTGTTTGCATTCCCTCATCCCCATCCCAGGCTCTTCCATCACTTATTTTCTATTTCTCAGTCATAGGCACCTCTCATTTCTTCTCTTCCCCCAAGCAACCCTGTTTCATCATTATACAGATCCCTGTCTGTTCTCACTGGGCCCTCACCTCCTACCCAATTCCAGTTTCTCCCTTTTCTTCTCCCTGTGAAGGTGACATGGCTAATCTCCCTTCTCTTAACTATTTAGAGCATGGCAGGCGGTAAGAAAGGGGCAAGGAGTTTCCATGGGGACATAGGGGGTTCTCAACATACATAGTAACGTTCACTCCCCAACTACAGATAACACTCTCTGTCAGTCTGGTGCTCTATCCTTGGGATGCAATGGAGCATTAAGCTGCTTACCCTATCATGTCACATGTACTACTTACACCCAGAAAAAAATAGCAGATGGATTTGAAGTCTTCAGTCAGCCCTTTTAGAAGCAATTTTGTGTGTACACAAATCCATTCGCTATTTCAAAGTCAAAAGAAACAGGACCGGTGGTTTGCAGGCTATACAAGCACACAGACAGGAGAACCATGCTAGTTTGCATTTGGTACCTGAAAGATCCACTGAGGATAACTGATTGGAAAAACAGCCAACGAGTATCCAAACATCAAGGAAAAGAAATCATGGATATTGAGTAATGAAGTGAACTTGGGATTCATTTCATAAGTGTAGTTTATAACTGGTAACTTATAAACATGGTCCTTCATACTAGTCTCATAATACCCTGTAAAATTAAGTGACTTCACACAGTATAAGTACAATGGTCTGCTATTGAGTCCTTGCCAAGAAACAGGGCTAGAAGAGTGTGGACAGAGAGATGGGGGGGCGGAAGAAGTGGGGGGCACAATGGTAGGAGCAAGTAGTCTGCTGAGTTTAACTGGGACTGCAGACTAGCAAACGATTAGGGAGGTTCTTCCCCATATAAGCACTCTGCGCAGATATTATTGCATTTGTGGACAGGAAGAGGACAGCTCCTTCTACCCTTGCATGAGTTAAGACTATTCTCACCCCCAAAGTCTGCCCATGTGGAGTTGATTGGAGAAAGTTGGGGAAATAGAAGAAAGTGATTACTTCATTCTGAAACACAGTTACACTAAGGTAAGTTTCTTCTTAAATGACGTCCTTTATCATATGTAAAATATACTCACAAAATCCGCTTCAAGTTTTCCCATTTCTTGTTTGTAGCTCCTCATTCTACTGCTATACATTCCCCGGCTTTGGGCGGGGATTTCTCGAACTTCGAGTTCCATCTGTTCAAGCTAGAAATTGAAAAACAGGAGAGAGACTTACGTTTATTTTATGTTCATCTACATCCTTGTTTTGGTCACGTTTAGATATGAAATTTCCGTGACAGCCTCTAGCTTTCAGTACGGTCTTCTGATTACCTTTTCCTCCCTTTTGCTAAGTGGGCTGACACTCAAGGAAACTGCACAAAGTCAGAGTGAATCAGATGTAATTAGAACCCAGGAATGGTGTAGCTGCTAATTATTTGCAGCTTCCTTAGTATGCAGCTGCCTGTTTAGGAATGGTATTTTGCCACAGTGAAGAATCCATTATCTACTTTTTAAAATACTGCTTTCAGTTCACTTTTAAAAAAAAGACAACAGAAAAAGAATAGTACCTTTCCATAATAGCAGTAGGCACGCTGGACAATATTTACTCATTTTCCACTGATCTCAGCCATGACAGTATGGCACGGGAAGAGAAAAGTCTTTCATTTAGGTAAAGTCCCAAACTACTAGTTGCAGAATTTTATAAGAGATAGATAAGCATTTATACAGAAAACTCTATTTCCAGTTTGAAATCTCAGTCTCATGCCACAGGAAAGGCACCGGATTTAATCAATGGATTTATAAAATATTCACTTAAAAGTCATTCAGCCTGATCTATTCAGAACACATATGGAAGAAATGGATTGGTACCTGAAAGATCCACTGAGGATAACGGATTTGAAAAACAGCCAATGAGTATCCAAACATCAAAGAAAAGAAATCATGGATATTGAGTAATGTAGTGAACTTGGGATTCATTTCATAAGTGTAGTTTATAACTGGTAACTTATAAACATATGGTACTTAATGGGAAATTGTACGGCATAGTTTTTCTAAATGGTTTTCTAGTAATAAAGAGAAATAAATATATAAAGCAAGTTTTACTTCTATATTATTCTTTGTCTTGGGCCCAACTTTCCAAAACTGAAAGTTAGTGGTTATAATTTAAATGGCTTGCATAGTACCCGTTTCAGTGGACAGTTAGGAAAAATCTGTCATATGAAACCTCTCCTTAACTATAGAGATATTCAGATTTAAAAGATCAAAAGGAAAAAGCTATGAAATGCAACTGGAAAGAATCTTTGTTCCTTTTAACAAACAAAAAAAAGAGTGACCAGGCCACCAAGCAAATCCTGTTGGACTATAACCTGTTACTCAGGTGAAACAAAACTGCCCAACCTCAGACCCATTTACTCAAGTCCTATGCACCATGCAGGACAGTTGAAGACAGGGCCAGCTCTACCATTTTTGCCAAAGCCAAAAAAAAAAAAAAAAGTGTGCCTGGAGCTGGCCCTGGTTAAAGATCACTATCCTGGGACATTTAGGCCTAAATCACAAAACCAATGGTGTAGTTTTTCATAACAAATTTTCAACTGAGATCCTAGAAAGGGAAGGGGATTGACTAGATGGGCCTGACAGGGATTCCACCTTAAAAGTAACTCCCAGGATTTGGATTTCAGTAACTATTTATCTCAATTCGATTTAGTGTTCCTCCAAGAAACTTGGTTTCTAAGTAGGAATCCGATTTACCAGGCTTTGAATCTGTATTTGAATTCTGAAGAGGGTGTTAAGCATGCAAAGAGGGGTAAACCTGCAAATCGTCTTGCCCTGCTCATCTCTAAGTTAAATGTTATAACTAGTAAATAACACGAGGCAATCCCTATTTTCAAGCCTCTAGTATCATTTTCCCAAATAAATGTACTCCATTAGCCCTAAATATACATATGCCCCTTTGAGCTTCCCTTTCTATAGTGTGTCTTTCTGAGTAGGGCTTGAATCTCTCATTCACTTGCTTACGGAAAAGTTTTCATCAGCAATCTTTGTTCTTTTGGGAAATTTTTATAACCAAGCAAGTTCTGATAAGGAATTTTTTAGTTTTCCCCTTCCTCATTTAATAGGGTATGATCTTCACTTCCCCCGGACACGCTAAGGACAAGGTAAGAAATACTCCAGGTTGTAAATTTTCTGTAATTTTAAATAGGTTTTGGTTGGAGACTTTGAATAGAAGAGATGGCAATGATCTGGAGGGTCATTTTTCACTCATCTTCTAGATGGGGCAAATGTGTTAGACTATATTGCAGTTTCTACTTTAAAGTGGTCTTGTTTCTCTAGTTTTATAGTGGCTTTTACAGACAGTGATCGTCAACACCTGGAGGTGAATTTCTGCCCGTCAGCCACTTTTTCCAAAAGGGATTTTGACAGATTGTGTTTTACTCCTGATTTTGAAAGTGTAAACTCAAGGTATATTAAGTGGAATCTGTTATTTGGTACAGTGATTAGGGCACAAGCCTACGACTTGGGAGACCCAAGTTCAGTTTCCTACTCCACCAAAAGACTTCTTATATCACCATTGGCAAGTCACTTAGGGAATTAATTCAGAGACACTATCTGTAAAAATAGGGTTTCTAACATTTGCCAACTTTGCAGAGGTTCTGTGGATAAATATATTAAAGATTGAGAAGCAATTTGAGATCTAATGAGAAGCACTAGATAGTAGTAGTAGTAGTAGTAGTAGTAATAAAGCCTCAAGTAGAGAGAAGCTCATACCCAGTGATTTGTTAACTTTTGAAGAATAAGCTTTTTGGACCTTAATTTTTGATCACAAGCACACACAAACTGAGACTGTTAAATTACAGGATGACTCAACCGTAAAAAAAATAAAAAAAATAGATTTTTTTTATCCTTTAGAAGATAAGAGAATCTGTCATGACTCGGATTGCTTCAGTTTATAAAAAACAGTTTCAGATTATTGCAAGGGCTCTAAGAAATAATAGTTCCTCTTATTCTATTAAGATATTAGTTATCCTTAGAAACGACTATAAAAATGCCGAATAAGAAAAAGTTGCATCAAAAGGTCCTTTGAAAGAAATTTGAATTCACTGCCACAAACAAAAATCTCCTCTATTTTAGATGATGGCAGCAATGGTCTACCACAAGATTAACATAAAATTTGACGCTCTTATCCCAGACATGCTTTGGAGAGACATTTTTCTGCCTTGTACAATGATAATCCATCTATTAACCCTTTGGTTTGGTCTACCTCGATGGACCTCACCTGCTATTCTTATCCAGAATGGCCCACAGTCTCCACCATGGTAGTCAGAATTTTGATAAAACCAATGTAATAAAGGGGAGGATTTTATCCCAGCAGAAGTCTATAAGGACTATACTGTTTGATGGGGACGCATTGGTTAGAAGTAACGGAAGAGGAGAAGGACCTAGGGGTCCTTGTGGACCGCAGGATGACTATGAGTCGACAATGTGACGTGGCGGTGAAAAAAGCCAATGCGGTCTTGGGGTGTATTAGGCGAGGTATATCTAGTAGGGATAGGGAGGTCCTGCTTCCGTTGTATAAGGCGCTGGTGAGACCTCATTTGGAGTACTGTGTGCAGTTCTGGTCTCCCATGTTTAAAAAAGATGAACTCAAACTGGAACGGGTGCAGAGAAGGGCGACTAAGATGATCAGAGGAATGGAAAACCTGTCGTATGAAAAGAGACTAGAGGAGCTTTGGTTGTTTAGTCTGACAAAGCGAAGGCTGAGGGGGGATATGATTGCTATCTTCAAATATATCAGAGGGGTTAATACAAGGGAGGGAGAGGAATTATTCCAGCTTAGTACTAATGTGGACACGAGAACGAATGGATATAAACTGGCCGTGGGGAAGTTCAGGCTTGAAATTAGACGAAGGTTTCTGACCGTCAGAGGGGTGAAATATTGGAACGGCCTTCCGAGGGAAACGGTGGGGGCGACGGACCTGTCTGGTTTTAAGATTAAGTTGGATAAGTTTATGGAGGGAATGGTTTAATGGTAAAACATAGTAGCCAAGGAAGACCAAGCAATGGTACATGAATAGCATAATGGCCAACAAGGGTCAGGCTAGAGACTCTTGCCTATATGCTCGGGGTATTACTGATCGCCATATTTGGGGTCGGGAAGGAATTTTCCTCCAGGGTAGATTGGCTGAGCCTCTGGAGGTTTTTCGCCTTCCTCCGCAGCATGGGGCAGGGATCACTAGCAGGAGGGTCTCAGCCGATTGAAGTCACTAAAACACAGGATTGGGGACTTCAACGGCAGAGTCCAGGGAAGGGTCTTGCGGCCTGCATCATGCAGGGGGTCAGACCAGATGATCATAATGGTCCCTTCTGACCTTAAAGTCTATGAGTCTATGAGTCTATGAGCCCTTGTGTTAGCAAAATTATTTACTAATAAAAATATGTAGGGATTGCACCCCCCCACCTCCCCCAAGGTGACAAATGACCCTAGAAATTATCAACCTATTAGCCTTTTACACATGATTTTTAATATCCATACCAAGTATCTCCTGTGGAGATTAGAGGACTGGAAAGAGCTGTAATTTATTTGTTGAGGAACAAGCCAATTTCAAGAAGGACTGCTCTAGCAACAGTTATTTTGCCCTCTCTCACCCAATTTATAAACTTTGTTCCTCCAAGAGGGGAAGTTTTATACAGCCTTCGTTGATCTGAAATCAGATTTTGATTCCATTGAGAGAGTGTGTGTCTCTGGGATAAATTTGTGAGGATTTGCATAGTTTTTAAGTTACTCTCTCTTTTGATAAACCTTCATAGCCAAAGAGTGGCCAGAGTTAAAGATATGATCAGTTAGGGTGAAAAGTTGAGCTATGGCCATCATTATGGGAGTCTGTCTGGGCTGCTTATTGGCTCTCTCTCTCTTTAGTTTTCACATTAAATGAGCTTGCAGCAGTTTTAGAAGGGGAGCAGTATATCCCGCCCAAAATTTTGGATTAGTCTGTATTGGTCCTTCTTTATGTAAACAACATGGTTTTGCTGTCCCAAACGATATATAAGTAGTGCATAAGTTTACATGCTTCGGTGAAAAAGAATAAAGTTTCTTCCTTGCTGTCATCATGAGGGTAGATAAGGAGATTTTTTTTTTTTTCCCTTTTGCCTAGGCTGGTAACTTTTCATGAATATCATGCGAGGTAGTGCAGTATATATACTATAGCAGAGAAAACAGATTTCATTCTGCAGCTAAGAAATATAATCAAGTTTCATGCTTATTCATAGATTTCAGCATGAATGCTTACAAATATTATATTGGTCTTTCAAATACAATCAAGGTGAGTAAAGCTAGATTTCAACATTTTTTCCTGAAAAGCATGAAAAAAGAAAACTGAAGGTAAACTTAAAAATTATCTTTTGCCCTACTATTACCGATACTTGTTCAATCATAATGTAATGGAAGCTAAAGGAAATGTAACATGTAATCCTGGGAGATGTATTCTTTCAGTGCTTACAGTGCAATGGTGGGGACAGCTGTACAGAATCATTCCCACAACAGCAGTATTACGGTCTACTCTTATTTCATAATAAGGAACAGATTATAAATTTAGACAATTGGAAAATATAGCTAGATCTCTTGATTCACATATGTTTCAACGTAACCTACCCACACCCCCATTGGCTAAGAACAAAGCTTAGGAATAGACCACAGCAAGCTTAGAAGACCACACAGCACAACACGCCTGCCCGTTTCTAGTACAAATCTTAGCCTTTCAAAAGTGATGTGTCCTTTAGTTATTATTTTTTAGAATATCTTTATAGTCAACTGCAAAAGAACAAAGAATGGGCAAATTACTGAAGTGTGCTATAGGGTCAGCATACATCGTCTCCTCTCACAAAGCTCTATGAAGACAGATTCTCTCAGAATTTACTATGCATTGAGGAGTCCCCGTCCCCCCCCCCTCCCACCCCAAACAAAATATCAGATTTACTGGGGAAGGAATTGGATGCCACAGGATGGATGCAATGAGCAAATAAATCCGTGGTTCTCAACCCGTGGGCCACTTGAGGCCCTATCACCTCACAGCTGCAGCCCATGTGACATCCTCATGACCATACAGGTAGTATATATATTGTGTGGATGCAGCCCACATAACACAGAGAGAGCTGCATATACAGCCCACAATAATAAATGGGTTGAAAACCCCTGAAACAGAATAAAAATACAACTGGTATCAAAAATGCTTTATCTCAACCAGGAGCAAGAATTACACATTTTACCCAATTTTCCTACTTTAAAAAAAAAAAAGATTTCTAATACAGTAATTCATGACAATCACATACATGCACATGATAGGTATCCAATAATATGCTCTATTTTCTGTCTGTCTTTGTACTGTGTACCAGCTGCCTTCTCCTGCAGGTAACAGCAGACCTGTTCCCCTCTAGTCAATGCAGCTTAAGAAAGGAAGCACCCCAATATTCAAAGAATCATGAATGTTTAGCAGGTTGCTACTAAGTACACGCACTTGATAAATACTGGTGATATTAAAGCAAATTAAACTACTTGGTAGCATATGCCATGGAAAGTGCCTACTTATCCCTGATGAAAACTCAGCTGACAGACAGCACCCTATGCAAGTACAGATATGGTAGTATTAATACTTAATAAAACCAACCTGGTGATATAATAACTAGCAGAGTTAGTCCATACAAGTGGAATCTGGCATTTGAACATAATAAAAAAACAATTACAAATAAATACTCCCACAGCACTTTTAAAAGGAGCATCTTTTTACATATCTACTTACCTTGTTAGATCATGAGCCTTCCTCATTAGATCATTTAGCTTCACCCACAGATCAAAAATATGCTTGACATTGGAAGTTAATCCAGAGTCTATCCAAAATGAGTGAGCCTTACTCCTAACATCATGTAGGCACCATAGTGGTAAGTGACAAAGATGCGTAAATAAAACCAAGGCTTCTCAGTTACTTGCTGTTGTTACAAAAAGCCTTCCACATGTTGGTTAGTGCTGGAGTAGAGTCACATAAAGAGGATTTGGGATTCCTTACCGAACAGTTCAACAACTGTTTTTAGAATATTTATTGGTATAATAGATTACAAATATCATATTAGTGTCCTTCCATTTTTTTCCAGGCAAAGAGTAGGTAATGATTGCAGTTCCCTCAAATAGCCATTTAAAAAAAAAAAATCTACTAGTGTCCTCTGTGCTAGTAATGTCAAATATCCAGATTTTTTTGATCATGATGTTGTTGTCATAAAACACATAAATTTACAATTAGGTCCAAGGTTATCCTTTTCATTTCAAAATGAAATGATCAGCAGGTCATTCCTTTATGACATTTACTGTGCAACAGAAATTCTTATCCAATGTTAACCAATTTGTTCTCAGAGAGGATAATACCGTCTGAATAAAAAGTTAATTTATTATCTGCGAACAATGATTTCTGAACGCTATCAAAGAGAGAGACAGACTTCACAGAGGCCTATGGTTCCATTAATGGCAGCCTCCCTCTTAGCTGCACAGAATTATGCAAACAAATTGTTTAGGCTTGCTTTTTTTCAGCATTTTATGTGAACTGTAACACTGTTTGGATTCTAAAGACCTGAGGTAAACAAAAAGTGTTAGGCTTAGTTTTGTTTGCTCCAATCAGCCACACAAATACTATTTACTAATAATATGAGAAAATTACTTTAGCACATTCTAAATTGCAACTTTATTAAACATGAAATTTGTGTACTATACAGCCAAGTTACCGTCAAGGGAAAGAAGATGCATACATAACTGGAGTGCTAAGCTACATGCAATCTCTTGTGTTTCAGAAAAACAACCTCTTAATTCTCAAGTATCGTAGAATCATAGAAATACAGGACTGGAAGAGACCCAATAAGTCATCAAACCTAACCCTCTGCTCAGAGGCAGGATCAAGTAAACCTAGACCATCCCTGACAGGTGTATGTCCAATCTGTTCTTAAAAACCTCCAGTGTTGGCGATCCCACAAGCTCCCTGGGAAGCCCTGGAGTCCCCTGGAGCTCTGCAGACTATGTTTAAGATTTCCCGAAAGGGTCCACACCTCCATTCAAAATTTTTTTATGGGTCCACAAATGAAAAAAAGTTGAAAACCACTATCTAACCTAAATCTCCCTTGCTCCAGATTAAGTAAGGGTTTCTTCAGGTATGTTAGCAACAAGAAGAAAGTCAAGGAAAAATCATGGAGCAGGTCTTCAAGGAATCAATTTTGAAGCACTTGGAGAGGAAAGTGATCAGGAACAATCAGCATGGATTCACCAAGGGCAAGTCATGCCTGACTAACCTAATTGCCTTCTATGATGAGATAACTGGCTCTATGGATGAGGGGAAAGCAGGGGATGTGTTATTCCTTGATTTTAGCAATGCTTTTGATATTGTCTCCCACAGTATTCTTGCCAGCAAGTTAAAGAAGCATGGGCTGGATGAAAGGCTTATAAGGTGGACAGAAAGCTGGCTAGATCGTCAGGCTCAACGGGTAGCGAACAATGGCTCCATATCTAGTTGGCAGCCGGTATCAAGCAGAGTGCCCCAAGGGTCGGTCCTGGGGCCGGTTTTGTTCAATATCTTCATTAATGATCTGGAGGATGGCATGGATGGCACTCTCAGCAAGTTTGCAGATGACACTAAACTGGGAGGAGTGGTAGATACGCTGGAGGGTAGGGATAGGATACAGATGGACTTAGACAAATTAGAGGATTGGGCCACAAGCCATCTGATGAGGTTCAAAAAGGACAAGTGCAGAGTCTTGCACTTAGGATGGAAGAATCCCATTCACCGTTACAGACTAGTGACCGAATGGCTAGGCAGCAGTTCTGCAGAAAAGGACCTAGGGGTTACAGTGGACGAGAAGCTGGATATGAGTCAACAATGTGCCCTTGTTGCCAAGAACGGCATTTTGGGCTGATTAAGTTGGGGCATTGCCAGCAGATCGAGGGAAATGAACATTCCCCTCTATTCGGCATTGGTCAGGCCTCATCTGGAGTACTGTGTCCATTCCAAAGAGGTACGAGATGAGAACTGAGAGAGGTACTGAGAACAGTGGTACGAGATGACAGAACAAGGAGTAATGGTCTCAAGTTGCAGTGGGGGAGGTTTAGGTTGGCTATTATTGAAAAACGTTTTCACTAGGAGGGTGGTGAAGCACTGGAATGGGTTACCTAGCAAGGTGGTGGAATCTTCTTCCTTAGAGGTTTTTAAGGTCAGGCTTGACAAAGCCCTGTCTGAGATGATTTAGTTGGGAATTGGTCCTGCTTTGAGCACGGGGTTGGACTAGATGACCTCCTGCGGTCCCTTCCAACCCTGATATTCTATGATTCTTGTCCTAAATTCAGTAGACACAGAACAACTGATAACAATCCTCTTCAAAACAGCCTTTAACATATTTGAAGATTTATCAGGTCCCTCTTCAGTCTCCTTTTCTCAAGGCTAAACATACCCAGTATTTGAACCTTTCCTCATAATAAAAGTTCTAGAAAACCTGACATATTTCTGTTGCTCTCCTCTGGACTCTAAGTTGCCCACATCTTTCCTTAAGTGTGGCATCAGAACTGGACTACCATGTTTTTTTGAAAGCATAAATACCATCAAAATAGCATTCCTACAGATAGGAAGTTAAGATTATTACATTTTACTTGAGAGATCATTTATTTTAGATCTCATTCTTGTTAATGGAGTCTAGGAGGCTGAAAGAAATTACATATCCAAAGCCAACTCTATTCATTCAGGTTTCAGAGTAGCAGCCGTGTTAGTCTGTATCCGCAAAAAGAACAGGAGTACTTGTGGCACCTTAGAGACTAACAAATTTATTTGAGCATAAGCTTTCGTGGGCTACATCCCACTTCTTCGGATGGAAGGTTACATTCTATGCATCCGAAGAAGTGGGACGTAGCCCACGAAAGCTTATGCTCAAATAAATTTGTTAGTCTCTAAGGTGCCACAAGTACTCCTGTTCTATTCATTCAGTTGCCATTGCACTTTGACCCAGCTAAAAGGCAGAAAATATGGGTTAACACAATTAACCCTTAGACATCATAAATAAATTCAAGCACTGTCAACAAATTCTGTTACCAAGAAGGAAGCAAAATAAAGTGAATTAAAACAAGAAAAGTTTGTTCCAATGATAGTTCTTTGATCAGATAGTACAATTGAACAAATCTATGTACCAAGACTACAAGTGGTAGCAATTTAGGGCAATGGTTTGTTTTGTTTTTCTATTGTAGCCCTTACTTTAAAAGGAAACTTTTTAAATCAGTTCTGTTATTAGCAGTTTTTGTTCACATTGATTATTAAATCCAAGCCTTGGCATTAATCACAGACATGTTAGGTAATTGCTTAAAGCCAATAATTGCATTAAGCACCTGTCTAGTAGCATTAGCGCTGAGATCTAAAAACAAAAGCGTGAAAGAAAAATGCAGTACATTAAATTAAGATCATCATTAGGATAAAAATGTTAAAGGAGAATTTTCTTTTTAATCTTCAGGGGAAAAATCATCCAAATTTGTATGTACTATGACACAAGGAGAAATATAAGTCATTAAGTCAATTTCTGCTCATTTCAACAAGCAATGATAGAGAATTACTTGGCACATAAAACCAAATTTGAATGATTTGTCACTGAAACACTTACAATGTAATTGCCTTGTACTAATACTGTGAGGGAGAGGGAAAAGAGAAGATCCGTTATGTACTTGCGTTGCTCCAATCATCATCATATCAGAGCACCTAGCAATCACTTAATTTATCTTTGGAACACACCTGCAAGGTAGGGAAATAATAGTATCCCTCTTTCTGAGCAAGGCTATTGAGACACAGATATTAGGTCACTTTCCCAAGGTTACACAGAAAGTCTGTGGCTAAGACAGGTATTGACCCCAAATCTCCCAAGTCCCTGCCCATGGTTCTATCCACAGGAGGGATCCGACTGTGAAACAAGGGCTCCCGCTGTGTAAGTGAACACCATGAATTTGCTTTGGCCGTATCACCCTCTTGTATCCCCATGCTCAGGAGTAAAAAAGCATTTCGACAGTATCATAAAATGTATAACAAGAATATGACACGTCCCAGCGCTGGAGTGCGTACAGTTTAAACAGAACTCACCATTAGTGCTCATAACAAACAGTAATGGGGTCACTGACTTAATTACTTAGGCCTTGGCTACACTTACCAGCTAGTTCGACGGCTGGAAATCGAAGTTCTGGGTTCGACTTATCGCGTCTAGTCTGGACGCGATAAGTCGAACCCGGAAGTGCTTGCCGTCGACTGCGGTACTCCAGCTCGGCGAGAGGAGTACCGCGGAGTCGACGGGGGAGCCTGCCTGCAGCGTGTGGACCAAGGTAAGTTCGAACTAAGGTACTTCGACTTCAGCTACGTTATTCACGTAGCTGAAGTTGCGTACCTCAGTTCGAATTAGGGGGGGTAGTGTAGACCAAGCCTTAGAAAGGCTAGGAATGGAATCACTAAATTCAGCTCCATAGCCTAATGCTCAGGCTATATTTTTGAAACTAGTAGATCAAACTCATAATCCAATTGTAACAAGGAGCCCAAACCCCCCACAAGTGAACTGCTATTCACCACATGGAAAAAGCCAACCTCAGGTGCAATTGAATACCACGTCTCATTGTCCCCTCAGCCGCAACTTAAACTGCGCCCCAGACATTTAGGCAAAGAGGAACCACAAAGCTTGTTGGCTGGACTTGCAAAAAACAAAATTTATTTCCATTTACTATGAAGAAGCTCTGTCCTGAGTAATTACTAGGATTCAACAGGGAGCCTTATTAGCTATAGTGGGGAAGATGAGGAAGGAGGAAGAACAGTTTCGACAATTAGGAGCTTCCATGACTTTGCCTGGCTTGAGAATTCATGAGAATAAGGACCCATTTCAGCCACCAGAAGCAAATACAGGCCTTCCAGTGAGGTAAGTAGGAATCATATGTGCACAATCAAAAGCAGAACCCAGCCCTTAGCCTGCATAACAAGAATACAAGAATAAGACTTGCATACTTTAGTTGAAGTGCTCCAAACCTCCCACACAAGGGGCACAGATGAAATTCTCATCATGCTACATATTATGAGAAGTTAATGCTTTGATGAAAGGCTAAAATTACATTTCTCATGTTGATATAAATTTAACAAACATTACAAAAAGAATTTGCACTCTTATACTGCCTTCCATCCATGGATGTTATTACAAGCAGTGTTTCCTCTCTCCCACTCACACATACTCCTCTTACATAACTTGCTGCATGAATACATACAATAAATAACTGCCCTGAAAATCTGGGCACACCCAAGTCACATATTGGGATATTTACCACCTGAAATCCATTATTTAATGTTCTAGCACCTATATTTTTCCTTCTTATAATTTTGGTACTATTTTTTAACATAAGAAATATGACTGTTGATAGTGGGAGTACTATAAAACCCCACAGCTGTTTATTGGAATGTGGTGTCTCTGTAGAACACTTTGAACAAAGTATATCCAATATCTAGACAATGTCTTCTAGGATCAGTATCCAGTACTACCACCAAATCCCAGTAAGATATTGAGCATCTCACTTAACAGCTCTGTGCCTCAATTTACCCAATATCTACTTCACAAGAGTATTAGGCAGGTCATATTAATTAGGGTTTCTAGAGCACTTTAAGATCTTCCAATGTTAAGGCATTACAGAAATACAAAAGGTTATTTTTAAAAAGTTACCACAAACAGATTTCTAAAAACATACCTCAAAGCCCCTAAAAGTCTACTACAAAGGTACAGAGAACATGTTACTTAACAGAAGATTGTAAGGTTTGAGACATTTCCTGCTTGTGTTTCATATTCTAATAAAAGTCTCACATTACTATGGACAAGACACTATTTCTGAATATATGCTGAATATTACATTAATGGTACTTTCATTTATTTGTTCCACAGGAATTTTCATATAACATTTGAAATTCTGTAACATACCAGCTCTCTTGCTTCTTCTAGCTGTTTCTCCACATTTGCAACCATCTGCTTCTTCTCATCTAAAATAGAATTATGAAGAGAGAAATAAAATTTTGCTCTTCGCAGCAAAGAAAAGTCATGTATACAATTTTAGAAAAAGCTTATCTAGTTCTTAGTATCTGACACAAAGGATTATTTTTGGTGTAAAATTAGTATATAATTGTGAAGTATCGGGGGATAGTCATGTTAGTCTGTATCTACAAAAACAACAAGGAGTCTGGTGGCACCTTAAAGACTAACAGATTTATTTGGGCATAAGCTTTCGTGGGTAATGCCCAAATAAATCTGTTAGTCTTTAAGGTGCCACCAGACTCCTTGTTGTTTTTGTATATAATTGTGACATACTGAGGTGCAATCCAGATCAGTGAGGGGCTGTGTCACTCCTGCCCTGCAACTTTGAGTGCCTTACAATACCTTGCTGTTAGTAGCTTCCACCAGGACCACTCACAAACAGCATGCAAATCACACCTGTGATTTCTGTGAGTGTCTGTATGTAGCTATAGCCTGCCAACTACACTTGGGTTACACTCTGGCTCTCATACTTCCAGGTGACCCCAACACATGCCCAATCTCAGATTTCCCCCCAGAAATGTATGTCATATACTGCCCAGCCCTCTCCTGGACAGTCCAAATATATGAAACCAGTTATTCCTTTAAAGGTAATAATATACGCACAATTTACCACCCTACATGGAGTTACCCAGACACTTCAATTTAAACACACTGGATTAGATGAAACAATAAAACAAGTTTATTAACTACAGAGAGATAGATTTTAAGTGAGTACAAGCAATGAGGCATAACATTCAGAAATGATTACAAGAAAATAAAGACAAAATACTTTTTAGTGCCTAACTTAAAAAATGACAGTATATTAAATTCAAGCAAAGTTTTTCATCATATTTCCAGCACTTACTGACCAAACTCCCCCAGAGTTCAACTAAATATTTATTAATAAAAGAAAAGAACGGAGTTATAAATGGTTAACAGATCATATAAATACAAATGATTGCAAAGTCCTTATATCAGGTTTGATGGAATAGACTACTGGCTTGTAAAGTCTCTCTGGTATCTTCCAAAAGATTGGAAGGTCTTCAGTCTATAGTTCAAAATGCTCCTTTTAGTTGAAATCCATAGTCCAGACAATTAGGGCAGGAAAAAGAGGCAACATGGAGATGTCTCAGGTGTCTTTTTATATCCTTTGCCATGTGCATGGAAATGTACTGTCCCAAATGAAGGCCATAGCCCTTATGTGCAGTAAGTTACTGGTCCAAGATGGAGTCCAGGGTCACATGAGCATATCACCATTTGCAGACTCACAGTGGGTGGCCATTGGCCCCTTGCTGTCTGAGGCATCCTCAGGAAGAGATATCTGGGCGGGATGAGTTTCTTCTATGGCCCATTGTGAGAGCTGAGTGTCCTTGATGGGCCATCAATACATAGCTGTCTAGATTTGATGTAAATTTATCTAGAGGGTGTCATCCAGTAAAACAAACACAGGTTTAAAACACAAGCACATAGCCAATATTCATAAACTTCAGATACAAAGATGATACATGCCTATAAACAGTATAATCATGCTTAGCAAAACATAACTTTTCCATTGACACCTGACATGATACATAATTTCCATAAATCTTATACAAAGTGTAACAGTGATATAATTGTCAGCTTTCTTATACACGGCATCACAGTTCATAACTTTACACATGATGGTGCTACATGCATTTTACTGATTAGTAAGACTGAGTTTGTTATGGATTCGGTGACTTTCCAGGACCTCAGTGCCTTCCACAGTGGCTGGTGTGGCTGGCTTAGGGGCCGCCTGAACCCGTGGGTCAGCCGCACCGGCCGCTGCTGGGGCAGTCTCGGGCCATCGTGTCCCCCCTCCCACAACAACAGCAGGAGGTTGGGTGTGGGAGCGGGCTCAGGGCTGGGGCGCAGGAGAGGGGGCTCTGGACGGCACTTACCTGGGGCGGGGGGCCCTCCCTGCAAGTGGCAACATCCCATGGCTCCTAGGTGGGGGTGCAGCCAGGGGGCTCAACACACTGCCTCCGCCTGCAGGCACCGCCCCCTCAGTTCCAATTGGCCATGATTCTTGGCCAATGGGAGCTGCAAAGCCAGGACTCTGGGCAGAGGTGGCCACGCCTTCACCTAGGAGCTGAGGGAGGGGGATGCCGCCACTTCTGGGGAGGCGTGGAGCCGGGCAGGGAGCCTCCCCCCAGCACCAGCAGGGGTCCTAGGCCGTGCGCCACTGCCCCCTACCCTGATCACGAGCCACCACCACCCCAAGCACTCGCAGCGCCCTCCCTGGGCTGCCCTCCCACCAAGATTTAGTACAGGCAGGTCACGGGCTTTGAATTTTTGTTTACTGCCCGTGACCTGTCCATGACTTTTACTAAAAATATCCATGATTAAAATGTAGCCTTAATGATTAGCATGTTACGAGTTTTCAAAGGATGCCTCACATGACATGCCTTGTACAAAGTTTATTACAATAGTGTACAGGGTGTGAATACAGGGGTACATTCTGTCCCCATGGACTGGGACTAAAACCAGGGTCCCCTCACTTCCAGAAAAGGCAAGAGGCTTTTAACACCGGAGCTAAGGGAGATGATCTTCTTAATACTATTACTAATAAATCCATTATCTCTGCAAGGGTCAGCCATTACACAGCAACATGACAAGACATGCACACAAAGCCCACACATCAACTGTACAATAAAATGTTAGTTAAATTAGTAAATTTTAAAAGGGTGAAAGACAGTTAAGAACTATGTGGTCAGCTACAGAAGCCGTCAGTGTCTCCTTCACAGAAGTGAACTTGCCAGATTCCCAGAAAAGCACTGTAGCCCAGCCAGTCTTCAAAAACAACACGCACTGCAGAAGACCTTTCTAACTTTCAACTAGTCTCAAAAATTAAGAAAAAAAATCAAGTAAGCAGTGACAACCCAGATTCAGCTAGACCAATGGCAAAACTCCAAGGATTCCCCCTCTCCCCGTGCTCATTCTAAAACACTCTATTTTCAACATTATAGAAAATAGTATTGTCCTGTCTAATTAACATAGCTGATGAAAAAAGCATAACACTAGGGTAACTCCAACATTTCCTCTTTACAGTGATGTCTGAGGCTTTTTGTTAACAAAACAGTTTTTACCATATAGCTTTAATTTTTTCAGCTTGAGTTGCCTTGCATTCACAAATGATCTTTTCTCACTTCATCTTGATTTTTATCCCACTACGTATAATTAATCCAATTTGGAAGTGACAACTATTTCAGAATGAGTTATACTACTATAAGGGTCATGGGGAAGCATCCCCAGTTTGAGTGAACTATATCACTTCAGGTAGCCCTTCACTCTGCATTACTTCACATCTGGATTGTTACTCTATCTGGTTACCTGTGCACCTTCTACTGCTACAGGTTCATCTTGACAGGAGACACCCTCCGCCCCTTTTGTTTGCAATTCTAACTCACGTCAAGGTCACAGACACCACTTCCCATCAGGAGAGCCTTGAATTCCTTGCCCTCTGGGGAGAGGAGCAAATTCAGTCTCATCTTTCCAGTAGCTGCCAGAAAGCAAAGATCTACCATTAGAGCAAATGCTGGAGAATGGGTGTTCCCAGAACACACACCAGGGAAAGCCAAAAAGCTGCGGAAGAATTGCAAAGTAACCAAAGACAAACACAAGACCTCCAGTAACATTCCTAGCACATATGTATACTGTGAGGAGCTGGACCTGATTTTTGCCTGAGATGCCATCACAGAATCCCAGTAAATTTTGGACAGTTTGGCCATGTCCTGTGATGAGGCAGAAACTTTTCAAAAACCATACAGCCAACCACAGGCCCTGACCAGGAGCAAATGACCCTGGACAGCCAAGATCTCTTCAGTATACCTCAAAACCAGCTGGAGAAGCCAGTGACGACTCAGTCAGAGACATGGATGGATAGGAGGAAGGCTGTCCCAGTGGTTAGGGTGCTAGCCTGCAACTGAAAAGACCTGGATTCAATTTCTGCTCCACTACAGATTTCCTGCATGACTTTGGGCAAGTCACTTAGGGTATCCTCTACACAGCAAAAAAGACCTGGGCAGCAAGTCTCAGAGCCCATGTCAATGGACTTGGGTTCATGCTGTGGGGCTAAAAAGAGCAGTGTAGATATTTGGACTCAGGCTAGAGCCTGGGCTCTGAAATTCAATAAAGGAAAGGGTATTGGAGCCCGGGCTCCAGTTCGAGCCTGAACACCTACACGGCTATTTTTAGCCCTGCAGCCCCATCCCAAGACAGCTGAGACGGGCTCTGAGACTCACCGGTCTTTTTTTGCTGAGTCAATGTTCCCCAAGTCACTTTGTGCCTCAGTTCCCCATCTGGAAAAAAATCACTTTCCTACTTCACAAGGGTGTTGTGAGAATAAATACATTGAAGAGATTGTGAGGTGCTCAGATAGTAAAATAACTGGGGCATAAGATATCTCGAGACCCAGACCAAAAAAAAAAAAACCACAGTGACAATGCTGGGTAGGGAAAACGTAGTGTGCTATACCACAATTATCTGTCCTCTGGGGTTCCATAGCCCCTCTAAACCGTCTTTTGTTTCCAGGGACTGGTTGCTCACCACTGTGTCTGGTGGATTTTACAACTGAGGGCAGTCACATTCCACCCCTAGGCAACACCTTCCATCCTCTGCTCACTCTGCTTTTCTCTAGCCCCCACAACATGCTCAAACCAGTGCCAAGCTGGAGAACGAAAAGTACCTTCCCCCCTCACCCTGTCTGCCACCCAAATATATTTAATCCGGTGCTGACAGAAGAGGGCACTGTCACTTCCCTGCCCCATGAAGCTTGATGTTTCCTATCCCTACTCCTCAACCACCTGTGCCTATCCTTCTGGAGCTGAGCTAGATGGTAATCAAGCAAAGAAAAAAAAAAACACACATCACACCAATGCAGTTTTATTGTAGCCAAAAGCATAGCAAGGAATATACCAGTCAAAAACACACTTAAGACCACAATTTGATCACGACCTTGAGCTATGTTAGATTTTAATACATGTGAAGTTAACCGAGGTAGACTGGGTATTTGAGATTAGAGAGGTTCTTTTAGTCATTTCATATTGCATAGATTCTATACGGCATTGTGGTTGCAAGTGTTCCAAAAGGCATCTCAAGCACTCACTAGTTGCAGGACATAACATTATTAAATCCACTGTAGTATATGCATTGAAGCTGCAAAGTCCTCTTTATTTCACACAGCACTTTGCACTGATCAGGATTAGAATGAGACGTTTAGGTAAAGATAGTAGTCTAGTTTGGTGCACGTTACAAGATATTGCTGACTTCCAAGTGCAACACCTATACATAGTGTTTCCCTTCCACTCCAGCTGTTCATAATGTCTCGCCACTTCCTACCCTTTGGAGAGGCTCTCCCTTGCTCTCATAGTCGTTGTGCATTGTGCAAAAGGCAGATCTTTCTCTGAAGCATCCAGCCTGGTCATGAGTCGCTTCCACCTTCCTTTCAGTCTTCCAAATGCATACCTTCAGTCATTCTGCAGCTACTCAGGGTATAGTTAAACAGCTCCTTTCTCTATTCAAGTGTCCAGTAAAAGGATTAACAAACCATGGAAAGGGCGAGTTGGGTCTCCCAACATAACAGATAGAATTATAATTCCATTAACGTCCATAGTGGTTTTGAAAGAAAAAAATTCATTTCATTACAAAAAACAGGAAAGTTTTCTAAAGATCCTGGCACCGTGGCACTTTCCAGACCATCCCACATTACAGTTAACAAGCCTGCCATAATGACCAAGAAGGCCTTGTATAATCAAGGATAACTTCCTCTTTCTGTCGATTAATTCCAATGCCTGGTAGTGGGGTCACAGACACAAACAGGCATGTGGCTTCCATCAATGGCCCCTATGCAATATGGAAACCACAAGTGTTCCAAATCATCAATAATCCCTTACATCATCATCATAATCTCCAAGGTTTATTATCCAGGATAATAGCATCCTCTTAATAACAGCATACACTTCCATGACTACAATACCAGCAGTAGATTTGCCAACACCAAATTGGTCAGCTTCTGACCACCAGCTATCAGGGGTGTTAAGGCTTCCAGAGGGTGATGGCCACATGCCGTTCCACACTGAGAAGGTGATCTAGCATTGCAAACCGAGGATAAGGTCTGTGCAGTTTTCCAGAAAAGCAGCCCTCTGCATCCTAAAGTTCTGCAGCCACTGCTGGTCAACCCAAGTCTGCAACAGTGTCCTGTCCCACCAGTCACTACAGGTTGAGCCCAGAAGTGGTGCTCTACTGAGTAAAGCCAATTCAGGAAAAAGTCATGTAGAAGTAATTGCTAGCTTTCATCCTCTTGCTTCTCCATCAGCATCCGCACAGCATCATGGTGGTTCCTGTGGTGACATCTCCTCCAAAGCCACCAACCTGCCTGAATTCCAATACATCTGAAGCACCCTGTTTGTATTAATGATGGTCAGAATCATCATCATCTTCAGCAGTGTTTTCTTCATGCTCCCTGACAGCAGTTTGAAAACAAATTTTTTTTTTTTGAAACTCAGTTTGAAAATGATGCTGGCAAAATGTCTATTGCCTCCACTGCCAACCACATGCGGATAAAAATCAACTGTATCTCATTTCTGTGCACACACAATCAGCAACATTCTAAGGATCTCACAATGCATACAAGACATTTACATGGAAAATGAAATTGACGTCAAAAGAATTGAAATATACTAGATTAGGGACATTTCTCAACCAATATAATGGTCTCCATTTAACTTTTGTTAGCAATTGGCTTTCACCAATCAGCTTGCTCTGTAACTTCTTAATTACGGTTTACTAATAAAAGTATAACAACTGCTGAAAGCTTTTACAATAGGTTTTCTAATAATATTAATCCTCTGTCATTAATTTTAGATTGTAATCAGTACTATTTCACCAAGAAAATCTTAATTTGAACCAGAAGTTTCTTTGATTTTTGTAATTTTATAATGTCATTGGCAAATGGCTGGAGAAATACATTAATCTTCCTGGTATAATGTCAGTTGTTCAAATAGAAAGAATACATAAATGACAAAGTCATTTTAAAATGCAGTTTTACCCTGACAAGTGACCAAAGAAGAAATCTGCTCTCCAAATGTATTCAGAATTGTATCTGAATAGTAAGACATGTTTTAATCAGATTTCACTCCCATCTTATTCTGCTCTCTCAAATTCTTATGATGTACCTATCACCATCATAGCCCTGCAAAGGCATCGCATCTATAAGAAAGAGGGCTGTCTGTCTGCAGGCTCAGGAAAATAATGCAGAACCAGTTTACATGTGTGAAGTAGTCTTCACAAGTTTAAGTACTACAATTCTTTTTTTTTTTTTTAAGTTTTTAAATTAAAGTTTGAGTCCTGCCAAAAATGACAGATTAGGCCCTCCCCTCCCCCCCATAACTAGCAAATAGGTAAAAAGATTTTTCAAGTCCTGAAATAAGTATTCCTTACAACACCCAAGTAAAGAAGGCAAGTAGGATTCCCTCTTTCATTTAATACAAAAGAAAAAAGCACACCCAAAGAAAACTAAACAAGAGGTTGAGAGACTGTTTGCCTACAAATATATAGCATGCCAGGGGACAGTATTAGAACTCAGATAACAGACAGTGTTGAAAGCATGTAACAGTTTTAGCACCTATATGTTAGAGCTCTAGAAAAGCATCACCAGTCAGGGGATATTCTCCTTTGGCTCAAGCAGTCAAACTGTTATTAATATACTTTTGATTCATACCCTAGGAGGGACAGAGTTCTCAGACACTAAGGAACATTAATAAAACACAAGAAGCCATCAGCTTAATTTCCTTAAGACCCGCACACAGAAAATCTATTTAGAAGCCACTCCCCTGATCCAAATTTTCTTGGCTTTTCTAACTCTATTTGCCTTCACAGAAGATATTTCTTCCTCAAGACATCTTTTGTTCCTACGGCTTGTTGGTTCTGTAATACCACGCAGCCTTGGTTAAGCTCCCCACTGGGACACTTATGTATTGTGACAATAAGGACTGTTAGTTGAGTCATCCTTCTAAATGAATCAATAGTATCCCAACATCTGCTAAATTCTTGAATGTTGGGGAAAAAAATTAACCAGACGTTCTCCTATTCAAATCAATTCAAAGGGAAGCTTCTAGCAGGTCCATCTCGTGCAGCAGAAGGAAACAAGGTCAGCAGGATTCAGGAGCTCTGCCATATAAAGGAAATTTGTATTATGCAGAAGCAGCACTACTACACCCCCCCACCCTCCCGCTTTCAGAGTGGGGGAGAGGGCCATTAGCAGTCTTTCCCAAAAGTCTGCTGAAGCAAAACCTCACATCTATCGCTCCTCATCTCTTTTTATTCTTTTTAGTTGAACAACTGAGATTATGCTAAGATGATTCATGTATTTATCCAGTGATGTTATGAAATTACAAAAATCAAAGCAATTTCTTGTACTTTGGTAGCATCTACATAGCATCCAATCACAGACTAGGGCCTTGTGCTTGATACTGTACAACCACAGAGCAATGTCTTTTTAAACAACATGCTCTATATCAGCCAGAAAGTTATGGCCCATTATGGAGAAGATCAAATGATATGCTCTCAATGCTCCCTTATGCTGGGTTTTAAAAATCTGTGCATCCATGGTTACCGAAATACCTTTCCACTTGTGACCAGAGTGCAAACTGAGCTACTGTCCCCTTCCTGAGCCTGCAGGCAGCACCCCAGTGCATCTGCTGCTCAGACCTTCCCCCACCAAAGGAGAAAATGTTTCATGTTTATCAGACTCTTATTAGCGACGGTCTGACAGGGAACGGCAGACTCTCCAATGCAATATTGGGGCAGGTCCTGTTACAAACTCCGCATCCCTGCACACGGAAGGCGGGCGGTGCTTCACCCGGGCAGGAGCCCCAGACCCTTTCAGCGACCTACAGATAACAAGGTGTCCGGGATACGTGCCCGGCACCTGCCACAGGGGCTGAAAGTAGCACCGACGCTGGGTCCCTCCCCACCTACTCACGCCAGCCCACCCCGAGCACCGCGCCCCCCTGCCCTCACACTCCCCCACGCAGGCACCCCGCCCCCCTGCCCTCACACTCCCCCGCGCAGGCACCCCGCCCCCCTGCCCTCACACTCCCCCGCCCAGGCACCCCGCCCCCCTGCCCTCACACTCCCCCGCGCAGGCACCCCGCCCCCCTGCCCTCACACTCCCCCGCCCAGGCACCCCGCCCCCCTGCCCTCACACTCCCCCGCCCAGGCACCCCGCCCCCCTGCCCTCACACTCCCCCGCGCAGGCACCCCGCCCCCCTGCCCTCCACCCAGCCCCTCCAACTCACCGCCCAGCAGCTTGGGCACCTTCCCGATCCTGCCCGTGATCTCCGCTGTCAGCACCGCGAAGTCCTGCTCGTAGCCCTCGAAGTCGGAGGACATGGTAGCAACAGGGTCCGGGCCGGAGACGGCGGCGGCGGTAAGGAGAAGCCGGGCTCAGCTGCTCACGGCCAAGAGGCTTCCGCGTTGTGCCGCAGCCAAAAGCGTCCCTCCCGGAACCGGCAACCCCTGACAATGGTTCCGACGCTCACCCGGCGATGCCGCCTTCCCTGGAGCGCCGAGAGCTGCCCATCCCTCTCCCGCTACCCGCCGAGTCCCTGACCCGCACCCGGGGGATAATCGTCCCCTCAGGGGCCACGAACTGCGTCCGGAATCAACACCGGCAGGAGGGTTTCCGAGGGGACCCACTTCTGAGCGTAACCGCCAGGGCCGGAAGAAAAGAAGTGAGGGCGGAAGAGAAGAGTCTTATTTCCGGGTCACGTGAGAGCGCCGCCGGAAGTGCTGGGAAGCGCTCAGCGGGGCATGGCATGGCATGGCAGGAGCTTGCGGAGGGGCTGAGGTGAGCTGGGGGAGGCGGCTGGGGGAGGTGAGGCTACAGGGGGCTCCGGGGCTGGGGGGAGGGGAAGGCTACTTGAGGTGGGGATCTAGGGGGGAGGGGAGGCCAAAGGGGTATCCAGGGCTGGGGGGAGGGGTGGCTACAGAGGGACTCTAGGCATGGGGGAGGGGTGGCCCCAGTAGGATCCTTGCTCTGGGCTCGGCTCATAGCGGTACGGGGGGGACCCACCTGTCCCCTGCTGGGCTCTTGGGCTGGCAAAGGGTGGGGTGTGAGGGGAACCCAGGGGCAGGCAGAAGGGCCCCCCCATCCCCCGGGGTTGGTGCAGAACATAAGCCATTGAATGTGGGAGCCAGAGTTGGTGCTCAGATGTCTTCTCCCAATAGCCTGACTATAGCACCTGGAGAAGGTAATCCAGCTCTCTGGGCTCGGTGCAGGACAGGCGCTGCTGAATGCTGCTGCGTATTGTTGCAGTTACTGCCTCTCTGGCTCTTACGAGACAGCTTCCCTACAGCAGAAATGCTGTCACTGGCGGATGGTCTCCTGCTGTACATGCACTGATTTGTTAATCCTGTTTTGTGGGTCTCTTGTGAGTTATCCTAAATGACTGATGTGGTGTTTCATGATTTTAACAGATATTATTGCATTTTATTTAGGTTTTAAAAGTATAAAAGAGACCCCCATTCAAGGATCTAAGTATGCTCTCATTAATATCACAATAAAAATCAAAGCAATGTGAAAGTAATCATTTCATAGGAACTTGGCTTAAGTGACAACACAACTCCCTGGGCTGTGCATTGAATTTTGTCATTGCAATCGACTTACAGAACACATTTTGTTTTCCTTTATTTTGAAATTATCCTATTTCTGTGTTTCTAGGTCAGGTATAGAAGCAAATCGTCCTCTTGAGATGGATGTGAAGAGCTCCTACATCTGATGACTCTTCCAAACAATATAAATGTCTTGTTCACAACTAACTATCTGGTATTAGGAGGCATGACTGTTATTGAAGATATGAAAACTTATGACAAATGGAAAACTGTAGTTAAAAATAGGAACATTGAATATTATTTGAAATAGGAAAATACTCTTCTTCAAAATGGGTGCATTGTGTTCAGTTATCAGGTTTGAGAATCTCCAGGAACTGAAGAGACTATGTCACTGGGGCCCCATCATAGCCCTTGGTGTGATAGCAATATGTTCTACTATGGCTATGATAGATGCTGTTATGTGGTATTGGCCTTTGGACACAACGGGAGGAAGTGTGAATTTCATCATGCTCATAAACTGGACTGTCATGATTCTTTACAATTACTTCAATGCCATGTTTATTGGCCCTGGATATGTTCCTTTAGGATGGAAACCGGTAAGGAAATAAAATAAACTTTCACTAATAGTTAATTTTCATGATGAAATCTTAATATTCATCTTTGCTAGTAGTCTGGCAATGCAGAAATTAAACTCAAACCTCGTTTGCCTCGTCCGCATAGATTAAGAAATTCTGTGAAAGTAGCATGTTGTAAGCCAGGAGTGTCAAACTCATTGGAAGGAGAGGGTTGGATTCCATTTCAATATGATAAGTGGGTTGGTGTATAAATTCAGGATCATATACTACCCAAAATATGTTATAGAAAATTCTCTGTCAGTAGGAGGTTTCCACAGAGATCAAGGAGGAGAATATGGTTTTATGTAGTAAATTAAACATTTGGTTATTGTTTCTTGTCTTTTTGGTAAGTGCTTTCTTGTCATATTGCTCAGTGAGAAAATCTGTCCTTTGGGCGTCCGCGAGCTCTGCCTTTTGTTTCTCTTCCTTTTGTTTCTCTTCCTTCACCATCAGCCTTTCAGTTTCTACCCTCTTCTCGTCTCTGAATTTCCTTCACTCCAGCAACTCCCAGTTTCCAATCTAATGTGCTTCAGTCCCGCCTCTTATCCCCATTCCATCCACTAAAATGATGAGTGGTTAAATAATTAATGTTGACTCTGTAATGTTATTGTCGACTTTATTGTTGATACTTCAGTCAGATTAATAGGGAACAGTGGTGTTCTCTGAGTCATTGTTTCAGGCTGTTTGCACACTCATGCAGACGTCAGTATCTATTACACTTGGTTCACATTTGGAAGATTGTCTGCAGTCGTGAAGGTTAGAAAACTAAGCTTTAATTTAAAAAAATAAGTTAGATTCTGGTGAATGTGAATATGCTATGTGACCCATATAAATACATCATGTGGGCTGGATCCAGCTCCATGGCCATATATTCAACACACTTCTGTAAGCTAAGGTAGGAGGTTCGATTTCTTTTGTTCTCAGTTGACAATCTCCTCAAGCTAATTGAAAAACTATTCACACACAATCGAAGGGCAGAGGTACAACTAGGGTGGCCAGGGGCCTGTTTTCAGTCCAGTCAAAAAGGGGACCTGACAGTGTCCAGTCTGACCCATTGACCAGACACATGAAGTCCAGTTACTGCAGGTGGGGGAGGTGCCGAGTCATCACCCGTGCCAGCTCCTACTTAGCCAGGGCTGCCTCCTACCTGTGTCAAGTGGCTGCAGCTCCCAGCCTCCGCTCTGCAGGTGAGTTCCTCCCAACCAGGACATAGGTGTGGGAGAGAAGGGAAGAGCAGCGAGCGATGGGGGAGAGGGGGAAAGAGGAGCGAACTAGGGTAGGGCCTCAGGGAAAGGGGAGATTCCGGCACTCCTGTTGGAGTGTTCAGTTTTTAAATATTACAGAGTTGACAACCCTAGGTACAACATTTGAAGACTGTGTGCCAGTGGAGTGGTCCCGGTTCTGGCTTTACAGTGCTCTTCAATAGAAAGGTGAGGCAGGGGGATCCTAAAGCTGCCCTAACAGGGTAGCTGGGCATTCTACTTTATATAGGGAAATCACAGGCTTTATGCCATCTCCCTTCTGGCCCCTCCTCTTGCTCTCGAGAGCATGTTGGGTTGACAAGGAGGTTGGCTGGAACTCCTCGCACTCTATTGCAGTGGTTCTTAAACTAGGGCTGCCGCTTGTTCAGGGAAAGCCTCTGGCGGGCCGGGCCGGTTTGTTTACCTGCCGCGTCCGCAGGTTTGGCCGATCGCAGCTCCCACTGGCCGCGGTTCACAGCTCCAGGCCAATGGGGGCTGCAGGAAGGGCGGCCAGCACATTCCGCGGCCCGCGCCACTTACCGCAGCTCCCATTGGCCTGGAGCAGCGAACCGAGACCAGTGGGAGCCGCGATCAGCTGAACCTGCAGATGCGGCAGGTAAACAAACGAGCCCGGCCTGCCAGGGGCTTTCCCTGAACAAGCGGTGGCCCTAGTTTGAGACCCACTGCCCTATTGATCACTGGTAGGATAAAATACCCTTACAGGCCATTACCAGTTGGCATATATTAGAGCAGCCCTAAGACTACTTTAACCTCCTTCAGGGTCCGGATTGATCCAGAACTGAGAGAGAAAAACAGGCACATAAATAGAAACAAATTTCTAAGGATTCAGCGCTGCCAGTTATTCCACACAGGTTGACCTGCGCAGAAACCTGCTTGTGCAGAGTAACTTGCAGGGTGAGGACCTACATTTTTCAGGTGGAAATGTATTTCTTTTGTAAAGCATTACAATTAACAAAGAGTTAATTGGAATGGTAGCCAAAAGTTTTATTGTTTTCTCTCATACACTCTTCTACCTACCATTTAAAAAGGGTGGAGACCAACCACACCCAGACAAAGCAAAGCACAGAAGCATCATAGTATAAAAGTGCTAAGACATACTCTGCTAGTGGAATTACGTATTTGTTTCTGACATGCCTCTTCTTATGCTTAAAGGAAAAATCTCAGGACTGCATGTATGTCCAGTACTGTAAAGTGTGCCAGTCTTACAAAGCACCACGTTCACACCACTGCCGAAAATGTAACAGGTACGGTATTCCTTGTGTTCCTTTTTGTTCTTGGCTTAAAGCAGTTTATGGTTTTAATGGTGAGTTATTAATGTATATTGTTTGGAGTATTGCACTGTGCGTTGTGCAGGGACTTCCATATTCAAAACAGTGTGCTGGTTTCCAATATCAAAATACACTGCTTGAAAATGGAAATGAATTTCTCTTACTGTTCTGAAAAAAGAGAGCATATATGGTTAAAACAGCCATCTTTAGATATGCTCTTTTTTAAAAATTTGAATATTAGTTCCCATTAAGAATTTTTTAAATAGAAAAGTATTTGGATAGTGGGGTGTGGGTGGGCAAAAGCACCTGGGAAACTTTCATCTTGTGGTGACTCCCCCCACCCACACACCCCAAAAAAACAAAAAACCAACATCTACTTTTCATTTACTTAAGGAATACTGATTTGAGTGAGGGCCCAATTCTTCCATCTTTATACCTGGATAAAACTGACTTTAATGGGAATCTTGGGCTGGAAGTTTGTGAAATCTTTGTCAGGAAACAAGAGCTAAATTTTTTTTAAGCATACCTCAAAACCTGCTGGTTCAGCATAATAAACCCATAGTATAAACTTTCTAAGTCACAGTGAACTGCCACTTCATAAATCTTTCAGTTGCTTTGTTTCGAGTTTAAATAGTTTTGTCAGAGCATAAATAGCTGCACTGGGAAGGGAATGTGGCTTGAAAAGATGCACAAATACTTCTAGCCATCTGCAGTGCAGTATGTATTTACAGTTCACTTATTTAGCTCAGCAGTGCCTGATCTGAAAGCCATTTGAGAACATAGAAGAAGGAAGTTACAGCATACTCATAGATGTATTCCTGTTAACATTTGATGCATTAAATTGAGTCCATTTTATCAAAGCTGTGTTGAGCTCTATCATTGTGTGCATTACAGGAAGTGAGGAGTCTGAAACTGAGGGACAGCACTATCATTTATATGTACATCAGTATATGATTCCTGTTTTTAAAAACTTAAAATTAGACTCCTGTCTATAAGTTACTGTTTTTTCCAAGAACGATTGATTGTGAAAGAGATGGCAGAACTTTAGTAATATTCGCTTGAACTGTGAAGTTCTGTTAGCAGTTAACCTTTCACAAACGAACATATTTGAAAAATTTAGACGATCAGTAGAGCATACTTAACTTTTTCATAGCTTGTCAGTAAACTCTAAGCCTTTCTAAGGTAAGGGGACTAGCTGCAGAGAATTAACCATGTTCTGAAACTAGTTATCAGAACCTCTTTCTTTTACACTGCTGAAGTATATTGGTCTGTTAGAGCCCAGTCCATCACTCTGAACCTGGTTTACGCACAAAGTTTCAATGATGCATATAAAAATTACACTTATAATTGTATTTCCTTAAACTGATGCAACTTGGACATAAGTATGGACATTCTTATAGCAATTTAATTTGTATCTGTAGGCACAAGCTAAACTAATGTAACCAGTTTTAAACTGATATATGAATGCCCACAAGAGTTTGTATTCATTTAACTAAAGAGAGTTTTAAATTAATTTTAACTTAAATGGGTGCAACTTGTGTGTGTAGGTTTTCCAGAAGCTTTTAAACTAAACTTAAAGGGATACTGTAATTTTGAAAAGGACACTTCCATATGCAAATTTTATATCTACTATTCTTACAGTTAACCTCTAGCTGAAAGAGTTAAAAAAAAATGTTTTTCCCCTCTGGTTTTTCAGATTGTTTACTTTGGGTATTTGTATAGTCCACTATTTTGTTGATGGTACTTGCTCTTCTGTTAGCTCTGCAGTGTGATACTTACCAGCAGAAGAGCTGAAAGCAAAAAAGCATCAGGTGGGATCGTGCACAGAGAGGAAGGGGAACTGGGGAGGGCAGTGCCTGGGGATGTCCTATGTGGCTCCTGTAGAGGGAAAAAAACACTTCTACACCTCTGCAGAGGAGCTGAAAAATCCTTTTTTTTTTTTTTTTTTTTTCTTTTTTTAAAAGAGTTCTAAGCCATAAAGGTGCTCTGTTAGAAACTGAATATTGTGAAACTAGTTATCATTTAATAATTAGTTGTCCCTTTAAATGAAAACAAAAAAGAAATTGGGGGGGGGGGGGAACCTATGCATCCTTTAGCTGTTTACTGTCATATCCAAGTGTTTGGTGTAAATTCAAATGTGATCAAAATTAGAGAAGTAGCAATTAGAGAAGTAGCAAGTATATATGAGGATGGAACCAAACTGCAGTGACCTGGACAGATTAGAAATGTCGGGACTGCAGGCAACACAGAGATCTAGTATACACACTTCAAGAGGGGAATTAAAGATACAGAATAGTGGATCTAACCGAACAGCTACACCCATTGCTTTAAAATCGGTTTATTTTCATTTTGTACTCTCCTAATAATACCTTTTTCACATAATCAAAAATTTTAATAGTCACATGGAAAGCTGGGAATCGGGAGTGGGAGGAAAAATGGTGATTGTTTCATGGATTGTCTTAAAAAAAATGAGAACCCGAGGACTGGATGAACAGATATATCTTCACCTTCTCTAATTTCTATGATTCTAGGCTGTTTTAGGGGAAACTCAAGTAGGCTTTAATGTATGGAGGGAGAATTGCTAGAAATTTACTTTATGCTTTTTATTTAAATACTACTGATGTACAGTCCAGTGAACTATCACTAAAGTTCTTGAATGATAACAGTAATTTTTTTTTATTCTTAGGTGTGTGATGAAAATGGACCATCATTGTCCGTGGATCAATAATTGTTGTGGGTATCAGAATCACGCATCCTTCACTCTGTTTCTCCTTTTAGCTCCACTTGGATGTATCCATGCTTCTTTCATTTTTGTTATGACCATGTACACTCAGCTTTATAACAGGGTAAGAAAACACATTTGAAAGTTCAAAGCATTGTTTAAAGTAAACAATGGAAGTAAAGATGCCCCAACCCTCTGTAATCTGCTCTTTTTTCCTGTCATTCTCCACAGTCACTGTGTTTTCCTCCCACTTTGTTTCTTTATTGACTGGATACAACTTCTGGGTAGCACTTTTAGGGGTCAGGTAGTTTTTTGCTTTATGCTTTGGATGGTGACCAGGTCAGGTATCCTTTGCTTTTTTTCTGCCTGTTGCCAGAAGTCAGGAGATTTTTCCCTTGTGTTCAAGAACAGACTAGATTGATTATCTCAGTCTAAGACTGAAAATAACCTAAAGCAATTTCATTTAAATCAAGACAAGTTCAAATAAAAAAGAAGCAGTATTTGCCATGGAATCCTTGCCTTTTCACAGAATTATGTTTCCAGTTCTAAGCTTTCATTTTAAAACACAGTTGTTTCCAGCTTGCGTGGTGGTGAAGAAAAGCTTTAAAATGCCAGTTGAGTGTAACTAGAAAAATGACCTCTGCTGGGTTTGCAGACAACCTGAAGCAATAGCATGGAGAGGTGTGACCTGCCCCCTTCATCATTTTAGATTTTTGGTCTTGTTGTTTTAAACCTATGGAGCAAACTTATGCCATATTGTAAACAGAAAATGTGTGGACAGCAGAATACTTATCTGAAGCTACCAAAGAATTTCTCTTAGTGTGCCACAGAATTTAGAGAATTTGCTGCAGAATTTAGGACCAGCTTGCTACGGAGTCCACAGGATAGTGACTGTAGTTCTCTATAGAGTATAAGCTTTTCATCGAACAAAGACCTACTTCTGGCAAAGAACAAACTTGTGGAAAAAAATTGAGAAACTCTACTAGTGTGTCTTTTAGGAATCACTGTTACTGCGTTAAAAACCTTGGCAGAGGCTTGAAGCCAGGTTTCTTATTGGTAACTTGTTTAGTTTCATTTGGAAAATAACAGCAATTTAATCATATTTTCCATTAATAGATATCTTTTGGGTGGAGTTCTGTAAAGATTGATATGAGTGCAGCCAAAAGAGACCCACTTCCTATTATTCCTTTTGGATTGTCTGCATTTGCTGCATCTTTATTTGCATTGGGGCTGGCATTAGGAACAACCATAGCAGTTGGTATGTTGTTTATTATCCAGGTGAGTTTAACAGCTTTTGTTACAAACAGCTAAAGGCTGTAAGATTTACTGGGGTGGCTACTGATGTAATACACTTCCTTATTTGCTTTCTCCACACCCTTTTTGATTTTATAGACCTCTCTCATATCCCCCCTTACTCTTCTCTTTTCTAAAATGAATAGTCCCAGTCTCTTTAATCTCATATGGAGAGAGATTTTGTTACCCTTCCCTGTAGGTTTTCCATTTAGAATACAACTCTACCCCGATATAACGTGACCCGATATAACACAGTAAAGCAGTACTCCGGGGGGGCGGGGCTGCGCACTCTGGTGTATCAAAGCAAGTTCGATATAACGCGGTTTCACCTATAACGTGGTAAGATTTTTTTGGCTCCCAAGGACAGCGTTATATCGAGGTAGAAGTGTATATATATTTTTGAGATGGGGCAGCCAAACCTACATACAGTACTCAAGGTGTGGGTGTACCATGGCTTTATATAGTGGCATTATGATATTTAGTGTATTATTATCTATCCCTTTTTTAATGGTTCCTAATGGAAGAGGAGGAACAGAATTCAGCATTAAAATGAAAACTATTTTTCCAACTTTTTGTTTGTGTGTGACTCTTCTTTTAATTTTTCTTTTTGCGCTCTTTCATTTCCTTCATTTTCTCCCTCATTCCTTCTATCATTTTCTTTCACTGAAGAATTTAGGGAGTGTAATCTAATGGGTAGAGAGGATTTGGGAGTCAGAATTCCTGGGTTCTGTTCTCCAAAAAGCAAATCATTTAACCTCTCTCTTTCTCAGTGTCCCCATCCTTGAAATAAGGATAATAATGGGTATTGTGGTGATACATTTTTTGTTTTTCAAGTGCTTTGAGATCCTCTGATAGGAGTAGTACAAGTGCAAAGTATTACATTTTAGGCCTCCCCTATAATGCACAATGAACATTTTTAAGGGTATGTCTACATTGCAAGTGAAGGTGTGATTGGAGCTGGGGTAGGCATATGCAAGCTAACTTTAGAATAACATGGACAATTAGAATAGTGAAGATGTGGTGGCATAAGCTTCAATGTGGGCTAGAAACCCAAGTATGTACCCGGGTTCCCAGTGGGCATATACTCAGACAGCTAGTTCATGCCACCACGTCTTCACTACCATGCTACAATCACATATCCATCCTTTAAGGATGGGATTAGAAAACATTTTATTCATGCTGAGTTTTAATATTTGTAATATTTTATAAATTGCCATGAACTTTTAAACTAAACATTTCCCTACAGTGTTGGAATGACTGTTATGTTAAATGAAGTACAGTTTGCCCAATTTATGTACTTCCTAGATGTAGCCCATGCCAACTTCCTCTAATTCTTTTACTTTTTTTAGATGAAAGTCATTCTGAGGAATAAAACTTCAATCGAATCATGGATTGAAGATAAGGTAGGCTATAATTCTAGTACATCCTGCAGTATATTCTATCATGACACTACTGCGAACTATATTCATCTCTTTTTTTATTATTTTGCCTCTCGGGCTTTAAACCCAAGGTATTGTTGCACTGTAAAACATTGTTTCAGGTCACCACAGATTTAAGCTTGCCTACAATACACAGTTGTACCCAAGACTCACTGAAACATATCTAAATAGAAGACAAACCCTCTAAGGCAGGGGTCGGTAACCTTTCAGAAGTGGTGTGCCGAGTCTTCATTTATTCACTCTAACTTAAGGTTTCGCGTGCCAGGATTCATTTTAACATTTTTAGAAGGTCTCTTTCTATAAGTCTATAATATATAACTAAACTATTGTTTTATTTAAAGTAAATAAGGTTTTTAAAATGTTTAAGAAGCTTTATTTAAAATTAAATTAAAAGGCAGAGCCCCCCAGACCGGTGGCCAGGACCCAGGCAGTGTGAGTGCCACTGATAATCAGCTTGCGTGCCGCCTTTCACACGCGTGCCATAGGTTGCCTACTCCTGCTCTAAGGATATCTTTTATTTGGGGCATAGGAGATGAACCTGGAAAATAAATTATTTTCCTTTGGACAGTTGTGCTACATGAAGTGTGTGGCTCTGTATCTGGAACTAAAGATGACCTTCCTCAACTATCTCTTTATCCAGGCTTGCCACTTTTGTTGTCTCACGCCCTCACCTCACCCATTCTGGCAATGGTGCCACTTTTGACCTTATCTAGGAGATGAGTTAAAACAAGTATTTTTGTGCTTTCTTCTATGACTACTTCATTCAGTATGGAAAGCCCTCCCTAAACTAATCCATAAGGCCAGTACCTTCACCACCTTTAAATCCCTCCATGAGACCCACTTCTTCTATAATACCTAACAAGAAATCAGCCGCTAACAACAGCTAAAATGTAAGGGTGTCAGTGATGGTGATATTTAAAAAAAAAAAAAAAAACAACCTAAGTACTTGGAACCACCAAGTTGTGCACCTAACTGACCTGTTATCATCGTCCTCCCCCTCCTCTTGTTTGTCACATTCACTTGTTATTTCTTGTTTTAAATTGGACTGTAAGTCCCTTAGGACAGGGACTGTGTGTTACCATAGTACCTAGCACAATAAGGCCCTACGTGTTTGCACAGAAGCTAGCACAATTGGGCCTTAATCCTAATTTGAGTCTTTCAGCACAACCACAGTACAAATAAAAAATGAAGCTCCAAGTGTGGCAGCTTCCTATTAAAATGGAATAGAAAACTGCCTTTGTGCTTCTGTGTGCAAACACAGAGTCATAGTGGTAAGACTCTCTGCAAGTACAGATTGATTGTAGTTTATGTTCCTGTTGAAAACTATACACATACAGAAAATTGTTTAAATTTCAAACTGCGCAGCATTAAATATATTTTATCCTTCTGTGACTGTACCACTAGATGTCACTATTACTTAAAGAATTAGAAGTTGTTAGGTAATAAAAGAGAAAATTCAGAATGTACATGTATGTGAAATCATTTGAGAGGTGTGGACATTATTTCAGATAATACCAAACTGCGCACATATCATGAAAGTTATGATATAATCTGAAAAGTCCGTGAATTCTAAATTATGCAACACATTGTACCAAGTTTTGAAAATTGGCCAGATATCAGCCTTTTTAAAACAAGCAAATATTTGGACCATAGTGAGCTAATCAGTGGTGTATCTAACTGACCCCATTGCTAGGTGTCATAGGGCAACTGGCCCCTTTAAGAGAGGATGTAGGGTCCAGTGTATCTGTGACTGATTACCTGCTGCCCAGTTGAACTTAAGGGAAGGTGCCTGGGCCTTACTAAAAGGGAAGTGGGGGCAACCAGGGGGAAAGAGAAGAGAGCTGCTGAAAAGGCTCAGCAGGGAAGCAGCTGGGGAACCTGTTGGAGGACTGGCCTGAGAGTCCAACAAACATAGGCCCAAGAAGGGAGCCTGTGCAAGCCCCTGATTGCATGCAGAGGGACTGAGCAGAGCCTAGGAGCGGGCTAATAACTGTGCCTAGTGGAGAGGCTTGGAGCCAGACTTAGGCAGGAGGCAGCGCTGTGCCCTACTGCCAGAAGCTGAGCCTGGACAACAGGGGCTGGATCACTCAATAAATGACCTGTTCTGTTCATTCCCTCTGAAGCACCAGGCTCTAGCCACTGTCAGAAGACAGAATATTGGGCTAGATCAGTGGTTCCCAAACTGGGGTTCATGAAATTTTACAGGGGGTTCTCGAGGAAAAATTCCCTAATGGCGGACAGAGCTGTCCCTAGGGACCCCAGGCACCACGGGGCCAGCAGCCCGGAGCCCCTGGACTTCCAAGAGCTAAGCAGATCAAAGCAAGCATCTCTATCACACTGGGGAGATTTAAACTTCAAGATTCCTTATAAGAAATGGAAAGGGAGGTGGATATTTTTTGCTGTTTTTAAAATGAAATAGGCAGCTAGGATTGTTTTTTAAATTATTATGAAGAACAAATTTAAGCTTTGTTGTAACGTGCGTTGTTTGCCTGGATTGCTCAGGACCTGAATGCTTATGTAGGAGGAACTCTTTGAATTGGCTTCTTAAATCTCTTCCTGCTGTTTCACATCTGATACTCCTTGATGAAACATAGGAGCCTTGTCTTATAACAAGTTTATTCAAAGTGATACAAGCTACGAAACTGAACATGTTGCCGCTTTCATAATGTAATAAAAATACTGTAATGATAAATAGTAATTAATAATAGTGTGTAATAAGCATGTCCTAAAAACAAATGTTATATTTCCAAGATCACTGCGTGTATAATTTATACTCAGGTAAATGAGAAAATCTCTGGAAATATTCATTTTTAGGAGCAAGTTCGTGAGACTTGACATTTTAGTGAAAGAGGTTCACAGGTTGTTAAAGTTTGGGAACCACTGGGCTAGATGGATTATTTGTCTGACCCAGTATGGCCATTTTCATGTTCAGTGGGAGACTGGGGTGGAAGAGACTTTACTGTGGAAAGAAAGCAGGTTTGTGACCAGACATAAGCCCCTGTGGATTATTCCTGGGAATCTGTGAAGGGAATGAGGCAAGGGCCTCCTTGCACGGCTGCCATGGTGTGCATGTGCATGCATACACCCGATGACACTACGAATGCTATAAATGAGTAAAACACATTCCAAAATACAACAATACGAGGCTATAAAATGGCACAAACTGGAGAAACTCTAGCAGGATTTCACTCTCTCTCTCACATTCTTGGCCTTATGACACTGTAGGGCCTGTACAACCCTACTCTTGGCACTCTTAGTATTTGCTGTTAAGTCATGTTGGGGGGGGGGGGGGTTGTTTTGTTTTTTAATGTCATGTATGTGTTTTCTGTGTGCAGGCCAAAGACAGAATCCAATATTACAAAACGGGAGAGATCTTTATTTTTCCTTATGACATGGGAAGTAAATGGAAGAACTTTAAACAAGTGTTTACGTGGTCAGGGATTCCTGAAGGAGATGGCCTCGAATGGCGAGTAAGAGAAGGCTGTCATCAGTATACTTTGACAGTAAGTATTCTTCTCCGATCTCTCCACTATTTTCCATGTACACACCCACACCTCTCAGATGTCTGCTTACCTTCACACATTATAAATCTGTTTTTAAATAACCCCACACAAAAAAAAGACTAACTATACAATGGAAATAGAAGCTCTGTCAAATCCTCCCCCATCTGTAATACAGTAGATTCAAAATGTTTAATTTTGCATTTAAGAATTTTAAATGTCCATCATACTACTTCATGTTTCCTGTTAAGTGTCGTTATACCTGACTTTATTTTGCATGGATTAAATCTGTTTCTATTTTTTATTTAAATTAAGTTCCTACTGAAAAAAATGAATAAAAGATGCTTGTGTGTTTTTTCTTCCTACCCTCAGTTTTCTTCCAAGAAAGGCTAAATGTAGCAGTTCCAGCTGGCTTAGTCACCATTGCCCATCTAACTTGTGTGTGTAACTTTTCCTCACAATTCCAATACATCCTATTCAGATTTCTGGAGCGTCTCTAATTGAACTGTTTGGTCAGAGAGAATGGTTATAGAAATAGGGTGTCTAGTGTAAAAATGTATCAAAAGTTTTAGACTATCTTTATTTTTCTTATAAATGACTACTGCATTTGGTAACTAAATGTTTAACTTTTGCCTTGTGTACCTTTATCAAACTTTAAATATGCTGTAAGCAGTATAACAGATTTATCAGTGCATAATAATATACCATTTATTTTCATTCTTCACACTTTTATATAAGACTTTTGATTAACTCGGCCTCACTTAACAAAAGGGTGTCTTTTTTTAATTATTTTATTTTATAATCTGATCAAGGAAGCATCTCTTCATTTATATCTTATTATCCTAATTTAAATTACCCTGTATTTTAAATTACTCAGCCCTAGGAAGCAGTATCTGCTAACAATGTAATTCACTCTTTCACTGCTGGCTTATCTTTATAGCTATAAATTAGTCTTTTTGCTACTACTAGAACTATCCTATAGTATTTGTTTTGCAACGTTTTTAATATCGAAGTCTCATTTTAACATAATGGAATAAATTGTAAATTTAGTCCTTGTGAATGTTAACGGATTGACAAGCATTGACAGTATTTATTCATTAAAATAGTTATAGCATGGATATCAGCAGTGTAAACTTCTTATGCACCTCTCCTTTAAAGTGCCTCTACCGTGAAGGGACTTCTAGGAGGAAGTTCAAGTTCTTGGTGTCTGCTAAGACAGCCCATCAAAAGTGACAATTACCTGAGGATCTATTCTGGTTTTATTATTTGATATTAAACACTTTCTTTGCCTCTACACTGACAATAAAAGCTAAGCTCTCCAGTATTTACTTAGAACAGGTGTAGGTAAAGCAAGTGGTACTTATAATTACAAAGTAGTATGTCCCACTCTGGATCAGTTTTTGAGACGGGGGGGAAAGAGCGCTTAAAATGAGTCCATTAAATAAAGCAGGCATGCAATCCAAAGGATCCCTTTGGTAATCTAATTGTGAGAATCTGGAAATATTCAGATGCTGTGGGGATGTGTGTGGTATAAGAACTTGTATAAAATAGAAACTCCTTTTAAAAAGTGGAAGTAAATCCTAGTGAGGAAAATAGAAAGAAGCATAAACTCTGTCAAATGTAGTTTAAAAATATAATTAGGAAGGCCAAAAAAGATTTTGAAACATCTAGCCAAAGACTCAAAAAGTAATAGCAATTTTTTTTTTTAAGTACATCAGAAGCAGGAACCCTGCTAAACAACCAGTGGGGCCAATGGACAATCGAGATGCTAAAGGAGCACTCAAGGATGATAAGGCCATTGCAGAGAAACTAAATCAATTCTTTGCATCGGTCTTCATGGCTGAGGATGTGAGGGAGATTCTCAAACCTGAGCCATTCTTTTTAGGTGACAAATCTGAGGAACTGTCTCAGATTGAGGTGTCATTAGAGGACCTTTTGGAACAAATTGATAAACTAAACACCAGGACCAGATGGTATTCACCCAAGAGTTCTGAAGGAACTCAAATGTAAAATTGCAGAACTACTCACTGTAGTCTGTAACCTATCATTTAAATCAGCTTCCGTACCAAATGACTGGAGGATAGCTAACGTGACGCCAATTTTTAAAAAGGGCTCCAGAGGTGATCCTGGCAATTACAGGCCTGACTTCAGTACCGGACAAACTGGTTGAAACTATAGTAAAGAACAGAATTGTCAGACACACAGATGAACATAATTTGTTGCAGAAGAGTCCACGTGGTTTTTATAAGGGAAATCATGCCTCTTTGAGGGAGTCAACAAGCATGTGGACAAAGGGGATCCAGCAGATATAGTGTACTTAGATTTTCAGAAAGCCTTTGACAAGGTCCCTCACCAAAGGCTCTGAAGCAAAGTAAGCTGTCATGGGATAGAAGGGAAGGTCCTCTCATGGATTGGTAACTGGTTAAAAGGAAACAAAGGGTAGGAATAAATTATCAGTTTTTAGAATGGAGAGAGGTAAATAGTGTTGTCCCCCAGGGGTCTGTACTTGGACCAGTCCTATTCAACATATTCATAAAGAATCTGGAAAAAGGGGTAAACAGTGTAGTGGCAACATTTGCAGATGATACATAACTACTCAAGACAGTTAAGTTCCAGGCAGACTGCGAAGAGCTACAAAATGATCTCTCAAAACTGGGTACTGGGCAACAAAATGGCAGATGAAATTCAGTGTTGATAAATGTAAAGTAATGCACATTGGAAAGCGTAATCCCAATTATACATATAAAATGATGGGGTCTAAATTAGCTGTTACCACTCAAGAAAGAGATCTTGGAATCATTGTGGATAGTTCTCTGAAAACATCCACTCAATGTGCAGCAGCAGTCAAAAAAACGTGAACAGAATGTTGGGAATCATTAAGAAAGGGATAGATAATAAGACAGAAAATATCAGATGGCCTCTATATAAATTCATGGTATGCCCACATCTTGAATGCTGTGTTCAGGTGTGGTTGCCCCATCTCAAAAAAGATGTACTGGAATTGGAAAAGGTTTGGAAAAGGGCAACAAAAATTATTAGGGGTATGGAATGGCTGCCATATGAAGAGAGTAAGACTGGGACTTTTCAGCTTGGGAAAAAGAAAAAGACAACTAAGGTGGGATAGGATTGAGGTCTATAAAATCATGACTGGTGTGGAGAAAGTAAATAAGGAAGTGTTATTTACTCCTTATATCACAAGAACTAGCGTAATTAATGAAATTAATAGGCAGCAGGTTTAAAACAAACAAAAGGAAGTCTTTCTTCACACAACGCACAGCCAACCTGTGGAACTCTTTGCCAGAGGATGTTGTGAAGGCCAAGACTATAACAGGGTTCAAAAAGGAACTAGATAAATTCATGGAGGATAGGTCCATTCATGGCTATTAGCCAGGATAGGCAGGGATGGTGTCCCTAGCCACTGTTTGCCAGAAGCTGGGAATCAGCGACAGGGGATGGATCACTTGATGATAACCTATTCTGTTCATTTCCTTTGGGGCACGTGGCAATTGCCCATTGTCAGAAGACAGGATACTGGGCTAGGAGGACCTTTGGTCTGACCCAGTATGGCGGTTCTTATATTCCTTGTACACACTAAAACTAAAGCCAAGGCCAGTCTTCTTGGTTGTCCAGTAAGCATGCTTACTTTCGGAGAGGTAAAATCGTCTTTCGCATTCTGAATGAAAATGGGTTCGGGATCAGACTCTTGTAGTTCTTGTGTGCATTTATTATAATCTGTTAGCTAATGGATGGGTTAACTGATGGCCAAATGTCAATAGTGCTAACTAAAGGTGGTGTTCAATTTGGTGACCTGGCATCACTGAAGTCAACGAGATTTTATGTTGTTCATTTCAGTGGGAATGGGAGCAGGCCCTTAGAAACAATAGTCATAAAGAGAGAAAAGGAAACTCCATGAAGGTCTCAGCTCTTAATAACTCCAGTTTTACCCCACAGATAAAGCTTTTAAGGCAGTGTGTCCATAAATAGACTTTAAACGGGAGGAAATAGATTCAGGGTACTATTTAGTTTGTATTTAAAATTGGTAAGTGCTCTCATACTAAATGCTGCCTTAAACTCCGGTTTATAATCTTTTGCAGATAGAGCAATTGAAACAAAAAGCAGACAAGCGAGTAAGAAGTGTAAGTATTTCTGTGTTGCTTGGAGTCTAACATGTTTCCCGTGTCAGTAAATGTAAGTTATTACTGATATACTAGTTCTTGGTAAAATGGAGCTTTAATACTACCCATCCAGTTTAACACTTTGGAAATACAAATTTTGATTTCTCACAAACAGAGAGCTGCAATCCTATTTAATTCAGATATTGATCTTATTTTACACTAAATTCTTCCTCTCTAGATTATATTTGATAAGCAGGAGAGTCAAGTACTATATACCCAAGGCACACAAATGCATCCATGACAATACAAGATAAGAATGACTCCAATCTTCTTTTTTTTTTTTTAAACAGTTAACATAGACTTTAGAGTGGCTGTGACAGTAGTTGTCATTACACATCAGAGTCTCAGTATGCTTGAATAGATTTTAGTATGAAATTAAGGCTAATGGAAAAGTGAGACTGACAGCAAAGGAGTGACTTCTTGCACTACAACATGTCTGTGATCTCTTTAAATTGGCAGGTGCGATACCGAGCAGTAGAAGATTACAGTGGTGCCTGCTGCCCTGTGACTAAAGGTGTTAAAACATTCTTCACAACCCCATGCACTGAAGAACCGAGAATTGCACTGTGTAAAGGGGATCTGATTTTGGCCACTAGAGGCTTAAAGTTAGTGGCTTTATACATTTATACTTGATTAAGAGAAGTTTGTGTGATTTAGCCCTATTGTCTAATGAATATCTTTGCACCTTTTTCAGACACTGGATGTATGGAGACAAAGTTCTTGACTCAACTACTGACGGTACAAAGCAATTACTTTTAATTATTCTTCAAGAAGCAAATCCGTGTTATAGTTTTAGCAGTGTAGTCTAGGTTGGTACACTGCAAATGTAAAAACCATTAATTAGTTAACTCCATTAACTAAAATATGGTAAATAGTAAATGTTAATCTTCAGAATATAGAATTGACATACCTTCAGCTGCAAAAAACACCCAGCAAACTGATCCAACTTTTTTGAATATTAACGTTTGATAGATACTCCGGGTTTTATAAAGGAATAAAGGCTGTATTTTCACTCAGTTTAATAAATTCTACAGAAACATATCCTGGATGGTATTAAGAGGTTCATTCTGTAATTTGGTAAAACCCTATTAAACAGAGATTTGATGAATATATCACTGCATGTTTCTCCGAACAAAAAAACCCTCACTGTTGTCATGATTATCATTTTATTTCTGGTATTTAGAGGGCAATGATTTGTGAACCTGTTAAATAAATAGTTTACTTAAAAAAATATATTTAATGCAAAATAGACTGCTCCAACATCTGGAGCTTGTTAGTGTCTCTGAATCAAGACTGATTCTAAATCCATGTCTTATGAACCATCATAACTATAAACAGTATGTAAGTTCTCTGTCTAATTCTACAGAAAATTAATTTCTAACAAGATGTATCAGATTTTAGAGTCAAGTAGTTCTGACTGTTATCTTGCTATATCTAACCCCATCTGAAGGGCCGCCAAGAGTGGGTTCGGGCCCCCCAGCAAGAGCGGACTGGCTAAACAGGGCCGACGAGAGGTGGGGGAAGCCAGGCCCTGGGCTCCCTTCCGGACCACTAGGTCCCGGTAATTTGTACCGGCTTCTACCCCTCCCATCTCTTCCCCTCCCCCCCCCCCCCCCCGCTCCCCTCCCGTCGGCCCTGCCCATCTGTACTTAAATTCCAATGACTTTTTTTAGCAGCTTCTATCTCAAACAGTTAGGAATTAATACTTTATAGTGGAAAAGCAGCTTGGAATACCAGCTTCAGAATAGATATTTCTAAGTTCCAAATTTTGGCTGCTCTGAATCAGACTAGAAACAAGGAAAGATGAGGATAAGTTATGATGATGTGTGTGCCTTTCTTGGAAGGTCTGAGACTGCCTAGGGCTAAATGTGGTTTGGCAGTTAACTTCAGTAAACACTGATTTTAAGCCAGTCATCAGAGTGAGTAATGTCAAGTCCTGCATTTTGAGGGTTACATGATGTTTATCTATTAGAATGAATACACAGGAGGATCCCTGGTAAATGCTATATTATAACTCATTAATGTATCTTTTCTTACCACCAGCTGGAATGAGAGTCAGAGGCTGGTTCCCAAGGAAATGTGTGGAAAAATGCCTGTATGACTCTGAAATGGATCAACCGTTGGATGGAGAGAAGAAAAATAGATAGCTGTCTCATCGTCTTTACGAATAAATGGAAATGTTCCTTTCAGACCACAGTCCTTTACTTGAAACCTTCTGTATATTTAGACTTATGCAGGAAATATGGTGTGAATGTGACTTCTTTTTCTCACAATTAAAGGGTACCCTAGTGCCATGGTTTGCATATATTTTTATTAATGTTTTTATAACTGAAGAAGCCATTCCACATAGATGCCTTTGAGATACAAAGGTTTTTCCACCTTAGGACAGATTTGATTGTGTTTTCTTTACTGTTTAAATGAAGGATTTTTTTAATTGCAGACTGAGGGACCTTTATTTCTAAATTTTCCCACAACGGTATCTGTGGCTAATGCATGCTGCTTTTCCTTTGTATATTAGTTGGCCATGTGTCCCAGGTGCCCCCTTGAAAACTATAGAGTAAACTTAGAATTCAAATGCAAGTATGATTTGCTACCTGTGACTTTTAATAATGTGTAAACTTTTGTCAATTGCAAATAAACAGTGTATTCTGTATATGTGTATTATGACTGTGCATTTAAATGTTTAAAATGTCACACTGGTCAATTTACAATTGCAGAAATGGGAAAAGATCTGGATCTGAAAGGAGCTTACAGTGATGGAACTTTGAGATAGGAAGATCAAGAATTGAAACATTACTACTAACTGTAATCACTGTCCTCTGTATACTCTGGTAAGGGAGCAAAGTCCACCTAATTAATGGCACAGTTGCAGAGTTAGCAGCACCTCTGTTCCCTTTCTGGTCTGAGCACCCACTACAGGGGCTGGGCCTTGTGCCCTTGCTTGTCTCAAGGTGGAATTTCATAATTCCTTCACTCCTAGGCTGCCCTGTATAGACCAACTGTTTATCAGCCTGCAGGGCAACAGGTTTTGGGATCCTGTGACTGGTGATAGGGATTAACATCCTTCTTCCTCCAAACTGATTTTATTTAGCAGTTAGCGTAAATCATTGGTGGTTTGGTTTTTTTTTCTCCTCTCTAAGCAGGATGCATGTTTTAAAGTATCAGAGGGGTAGCCGTGTTAGTCTGAATCTGTAAAAAGCAACAGAGGGTCCTGTGGCACCTTTAAGACTAACAGAAGTATTGGGAGCATAAGCTTCTGTGGGTGAGAACCTCACTTCTTCAGATGCAAGTAATGGAAATTTCCAGAGGCAGGTATAAATCAGTATAGAGATAATGAGGTTCTCTATACCTGCCTCTGGAAATTTCCATTACTTGCATCTGAAGAAGTGAGGTTCTCACCCACGGAAGCTTATGCTCCCAATACTTCTGTTAGTCTTAAAGGTGCCACAGGCCCCTCTGTATGTTTTAAAGTGTTAACATTCCATAATGATAGCCAAGGTAGGCTTAGCTACTTAACACACCTCTAAGTTCCACTGTCAGAGTTCTCCTTTGTACCCAGTGAGAATCCTTTTAAAGCCAGCAAGTGTTTTTTGTTCTCCAAGAGGCTGGGAGCTGTTGGTCAAATTAATTGCAGGGAGAGGAGAGCTGAGATAGTGTCATTAGAACCCCTTGACAGTCCCTTAAGTAGTTCAAACTGGTCCTAACTGCTTCTATTGTCTCCTGCTGGGATCATCCAATAGTCATCTATTAGCTTTGACTCAGTGCTTCCTATGTCTACTGCTGTGACATACCCTCCCCACCTATGACTCTGGCTAGGTTTTACTTTAATGATTTCAACCATTTGAGGGTTCTAATGACACTATACACAAGGGTATGTAGTGACATTAGCCTAACTGCTTAATGGGCCTTAATTCCTGCAGTGTTGGCCAGGCACCCTAGCTTGGTGATGACTTTCATGTTTAGTAGAGAATTGACAGTTGTAGCGACTCACTAGAATGTCTGTTTCTCCAAGTAGACCATTCACCTTGTCTGCATTCCTAACTGGCCTAGTTTCTAGTTAAAAACAGGATTCCATGGAATAATGTAGGAAGTTTGCCATTAACTTCCTCTGTGAAGGCAGCAGCAGGTGTTGGCCAAAGGGTCTAGTTGCATCAAAACATTATGGAGGTATATCAGGGGAGGTTATGAACCTGTCAGCTGAATAGGCTGTTTAAATCTCTACGTATGGAGATGGATAGTTTAAGTTTACTCAAAGTTCATCATATGAAGGTCTCTACCACTATGAGGACTAGGAATTTGTTTAGGTGAAAACTGAGCAGGTACCAAGATTCAGTAAGAGAAACTATGGCATGCATAGCACCTCCCTATGGAAGATCATCTAAATCCTAATAAAACCAAAAGCATAAAACATGCTTTGTTTTACACTATGAACTCCTTTACTTAAGGGAAATTAAGTGGTAACTACAATTATGTACTGGAGTAGTTTTCTGATACAATTGACCTACTCCTAGAGAGTCAGGTCATAACTTCATCTCACATTGGTACCTGACTTAAGTTATTCTAAGCTTAAGAGTTTCAAGGGGGTGGAAGAGAATTTGACCTTACACTGAGTAGGAACAAGGTGTTTGTTTTAAGATGGCAGCAATTTGCTGCCATACACTAAACTCCCATTAGCATTCCTGCAGAGTACATGATGACTGAATAAGTTAGTTTTGGTCAAGCATCTTTGAAGAAGCCACATGTGAGTCAATGCCCACCTTCCCTCACTTATAATGAAAGGGTGTAGACCTTGAGAATTAAAACTGCAAAGAGCAAGCAGGAGATTGTGAACAGTTTAAAATAAATCCTCAAGATTCTGTTAAAGTTACAGATGCAATCATTGTGTTTTACATTCTAGTATGAGCTTATCCTGTTCCAGCAAAAATTAGTTTCTTCTATACAGCATCTCTCTCTTCACTAATGGGGTTAATGCCGTTCACTGGTAGTATAGGACTAAGCTCCACCATCCTACTCAGGTTACCAGAATATCCACAGAAGAAGTTGGCACTTTACTATCCACTGATCATTTATAACATTCTAAATGCTGTGCTGTAGTTTGTGATTTGTTTTTCCTCTTCCTTCCCTCTCTCCCCCCCCAAGGTAGCTAGTAGTATGATGGTTGCTTCCACCCAGCACTCCTTCTCATGCCCACTTAAGAGCTGGCTAAATCCAAGTGCTCTCCCTTCTGTGAGCCACCATTTACATGTGCTGCAGGGTTAGAGTTACAGACTGCCTGTTCAGAGCCAGCTAACCCTCACTGCTTCTGCTCTGGAGTGGGTTTCTCAAGATGTTCCTTTTGAAGATGGAACCATGCACCTGATGGAATGCAAAGTTAGGTAATTCTGAGATCTCAACATCCCTTTTTAGGCAGTCAGTACCAACATGCTACAAGCCAACAGTTTTTATTCTAGCCCCTTGCATGTTCATGGTGGAAGGGAGGCTCACATGGAAGGAAGCATATTTTAAAGACAAAATTGTTCCAAAAATCCAATGTTTTTGTTAACTTCAACAGCTTTCAGTGGTGTCTGAGCAAAAAAAGCCCACACCACAAACATGGCTCAATGGGATGGGACCAGTGGTCTATGGAGTCTAGTATCCTGTCTTGCAGTGGCCAATACGGGCCACTTCAAAGGGACAAAGCAAGCAATTATGTTCTAGGAAAGTCTACCTCTAGGTAAGGAAGGCTCGTGACTAAGGCATGAGTAGGTCCCTACCAAATTTACAGCTATAAAAAACATCCTGGACTGAAATCTGTCTACTGTACAGATTTAATGGGGGGAGATGAAGGTTTCCTCAAATTGGGGATCCTGACCCAGAGGGAGTTATAAGGACGGGTCACAAGGTTATATTGAGAGTTGCATTATTGCCAGCAAGCAATAGTGCAAAAATAAAGGTGGCAATACCATACTATGCCACCCTAACTTCTCCACTGGTGCCTGCAGAGCAGGACAGCCAGAGAGTGGTGGCAGCTGACAGAGCCCAGCTCTACTTCTGCCCTACTGCCTGAAGGTGGCAATACCATACCATCATTACTTCTACACTGCTGGTAGCAGTGGCTCTGCCTTCAGACTGGGCTATTGGCCATCAGTTGCTGCTCTCCAGCTGCCCAGCTCTGAAGGCAACACTGTCTCCAGAAGCAGCACCACAGAAGTAAGGGTAGTAGTACTGCAATCCTTGCTATAGCCACCTTACAAGCCCTTACCCACCCACCCCTTTTTGGTTCAGGACCCCAACACCACTGAAATTTCAGATTTAAATAGCTGAAATCATGAAGTTTGATTAAAATCTTGACCATGAAATGGACCAAATTTGGTAAGGACCTAGGCATGAGTGTCACTCCCTGCTTTGGGAAGGGAGAAGTAGAGGACAAATCTTCTCCATGGCAACAGAAATAGAATCCTAGGCAAAAAATGAGCCCATCTTTCTTATTTTTTAAATATAAAGTGTGGCAACCGTCTTCTGGCCCAGAAGGCACTTAAACTCAACAGCACATGCAGAAGCCACCAGAATTCTCATCCAGACCTGAAGCACCTACACTTAGCAGCCTGGTTGCTAAAGTTAAGTACAGTCATCATGGATTTTCTTATTAACCTCTAATGCATTCTGGTATCCAGGTACATCTTACCTAGAAGTTCATTGATCTGATCAAATTATGTTTCTGGGGTGGAGAAAAATCAAGTGTTGTGTAGTGGACAAAGTCCCTGCCCCACACTAGTGTGCCCATCTTTGTGGTGCTGGGTTGTATTACAGTAGCATCTAAAGTCCTGTGGATCTCAGCTACACTAGAGCTTCTCTGGGACAGTGAGAACCAAGCGCTGTGGAAGAGTGGCAACCCTAGTGGTATCCTTTAAGCAGGCATAGACTCACCTGATGATCAGGGGTCTAGGTTAATCGGAGTGATTGACAAAACTGGCTTGACTTCTAGGGTATACCTATCAAAGAGCCACATGGTAGTGCAGCTCAGAGCTTGGATCAACTAACTAGGGATTATGTTATGGGGCTAAAAGTAGCTGTGTAGATATTTTGGCTTGGGAGGGAGCACACACCCCCCTTTAAGTCCAGTGAGGGGGCAAGTCTCAGAGGCGAGGCTCCAGCCCAAGCCTGGATTGTCCACACGGCTACTTTTAGTCCCATAACACAAGCCTGAGTCAGTTGACCTGGGTTCTGAGACTCAGGGCTGCAAAAACAAAAAAAACTCACCACCACCTGCAATGTAGACTGTAGTCACTATTACCTTTGAAAGAAAATTTAGAGAGGGGTCTCTTCTAGTGGGAGAAGCTGTGGGAGTGAGGAGATTATTCCTGTTCCAGAAGCTGTTCCACAATTCCCAGGAAAGTTGTCCCATCCTTTTGTTGGTTTAACCATTAGAACCCTCTTTGGAAGGTTGTGGCATGAACAGGTATGCCTAGCACTCTAAAGGAGAGCTTACATATGGATTACACATCCCAGTTGCATCCAGTTCGTGTTGATACATCCAAAGATCCAAGGCCTTGGTATCAAGCTTGCTACAGGCAAAATATTAATCTTGCCAGTGTTTGTGTGCTAGGCATCTATGAAACCATTCACAAATCCCTTGGGGCATTGGGAAAGTATAAGGGCTGGTCTACACTTAAGCACTTCACCAACACAGCTGCACTACAGTAGAGTCTTCACTAAAGTGCAACAATGTGGATAGAAGAGCTTTCCCATAGGTGTAGCTAATCTGCCTCCACAAGAGGCAGTAGCTATGTTGACATAGCAGTGTCTATACTGGGGCTTAGGTTGGGGTAACTGTCAGAGGTGTGGACATTTCACACCCTGGAGCAATGTCATTATACCAATGTAGACCTGGCCTAAGCCTCATCTCAGGAAGATTTACAAATGAAGTTTCTATTCTTCTGCTGAAGGAAAGAGCTACTGGATTGGTTCCCCAATAATTCCTGGTTTTACAAAGCTTTTGCTTTATGTGGGGAGGGACTTTCATTCCTGTATATTATTTTATACAAATCTCTGCTTCCCCTTCTCTCCCCCCTGCTCCCCTTTGCCTTCTGTTGTCAGCTGCTTGCTACTTCCCATTAATGATAATGGAAGAGACATGTGCAACAGCATGAGGCACTTCTCACCTGATCACTACTAGAAAAAATTCTCAGGTTGCACACGTCTCTTCCTATTTAACCTATCCTGGTAGATTAGGAGACAATTTGACAGGGAGATTTAGACATGAGCTAATATTAAGAAAACTGTTATGAAGTTGTAAGTTGCTGGAGAGCTTTGAAAGGACACTTCTGGTGGCCTTAGTGGAAGGCTAGGGCTTGCTGCTGGAACCTCCAGAACTAACACTGGACTGACTTGGTATTCCATAGGCAAGGACAATGGACAAAAAACAGCTTCACTCAACTGATCAGATGGATAGAGGTCTGGTTTTAAAAAAATCACCCTATATTTGCCCTGTAGCTCAGGTGGTATGCACGCAGGAAGCCAGTAGGTCAGCTATAATTTGAGCTAAGATCTCTGCTTAACAAAGCATTCTGTGAAGACATTATTCTACCACTATGGTCTGAGTGACTGAATTTCACCAAGGACTGTGCAGAAATGATTACTCCTACAGTACAGGTTTTTTGAATGTGCAATTAAAATTTATTGCTTCACATAGCAGTGGTTACCAGAAGGCAGCTGAAGCACAATACAAGTAGTTTCAGGCTTAAGTGCTGGAGGCACTATGAATGAATGGTCAGTCTTCCAGCCAATGACAATTTCATAGTTTAATAAGTGGAGGGCATGGAGAGGGACCACTACTTTTTGTGGAAGGATGAAGCTTAGTAGAACCTGCTCATTTGCTTCCTAAGCACTTATTTTAGACATCAGTGTGCTTCAGTCTGAAAGTAAGAGCTTCCATGTTACTTGGAATCTTGTGCCTATTCCAGAGATTAGGCAACTGGAACACAATAGCTTATGGTCATCATTGTGATGAAGTCCAAACCAAGGCATAAAATTGGCAAGTATAAATGTATCATCTTCCTGTTAAGATTCCTCTTGCTCCTCTATTCAATCTTGTTCTCAGTAGGTGACTTACTGTCCTGAGGAGTGCTTTGGTATTCCACAGAAATCTCAATGAGTATTTAGAATGCCACCCTATTATTCCTGCATATTTGCATAGAGGGCTTCAATTTGGGTCTGAAAGTATTTAGAGAGTTCTGCTCTTTTTGCCTTCAGGGTTGGAGTCAGGAGTCCTTGTTCAATAGTGAACATCTCTGGATGAATGTAGATGTCTTTAACCTGAACGTAGAAAGACAGACATTTAAACTAGCTGTCAGTGATGTGCTAGAAAGTGTATCGGCACCATGATAAACTGAAAAGCCACTGAATTTCCATATGGATAGGTTCTTTACTAATGTGGTTCAGGACTAGTTTAAGCTACAGCAATGCATACTTCCCAGGCCTTTAGCAGCCACTGCTTGCCTGTGCTAATGTCGGTTACAGAAAGTTCATAATCCTAAATAGAATATCAGGGTTAGAAGGGACCTCAGGAGGTCCTCTAGTCCAACCCCCTGCTCAAAGCAGGACCAAACCCCAACTATCCCCCCCCCCATATGGCCCCCTCAAGGATTGAACTCACAACCCTGGGTTTAGCAGGCCAATGCTCAAACCACTGAGCTATCCCACCCCACCCCAAATACTCACTTGTTCAAAGGACTTAAGGCCAGCTTCTCTTCCTACTTTCACCATGTCTTCTAAAATAGCTTTTTTCAATACCTAATATAGACCAAGTTGAAAAACAGACCATGTAACACAGCAAGCAGAAGTTTAAAACTACCTCCCTTTCTAAATCCATGGTGAGGTAGTGGTCCCATCGTGAAGTTCTGCTTAGAGGTGTTGGATACTTGCCACTCAGTACTGTGTTCAGAGCCCTATAAACATTAGCCACATCCCCATGAAAGCCAGTAGAGCATTATCCTCATTTGCCAGATTGGAAATCATTGCACTGTCTTAGTCTTCCTAAACCCCTGTGGCAATGGCAGAGCCAAGATTGGAACTCAGGCCTGGCCACCTCAACCTAGTGCTTGCTCCAGGACATACTCAAAACAGTTGTGACTAAGGACTAGCAACTAGTATTTTAAATGGAAGCTTAAAATTTAAAAACCTTCTAAAGACACTAAAGAAATATCCTAAGTCCACATTAAGGCAGTTTCTGCAGGACTATTCTCTGCAGCACAAATATAATGCACCTAGAAGATACAATCTTAAGATAAAAAGGCACTTACTGAGCTTTTGTAAATTTCTTCAGATGAACCTTTTATTCCAAGTTTTGCTGCAAATTTTGGAAGTACCTCAGGGTCAGGAACCACTACACCCACTAGAGAGGACTGTGGAAAGAGTCACATTTGGAACAAGATGTAGGATATGAAAGTGTCAAAAGTTTAATGCAATCCTGTTCAACATTTAACTGTTGGACTCAGTACAGGAGTCAGACCTAGAATCTCAACCCAAAGAGGCTTTGCAGAACTATAGGGTTCTCACTTTGCCACCACTGATATGGACAGAATACATGCATCATTGATCAATTTAAAAAAAAGAAGTGGCAATCATTGCAGAAAATTCTTTTCCAGGTGTCTGGCTAGCAAATCTTGCCCACATGCTCAAGGCATAACCCATCACCCTGTTTGGTATCAGGAAGGACTTTTGAGATCAGATTGGCAGAACACTTGGTTTTTTGCCTTCCTCTAACAGCATGGGGCACTGGTCATGGGCTGGTTTTAACTAGAGTAAATGGTATTCTCTGTAACTTGAAATCTTTAATCACAATTTGGAAACTTCAGTAAGTCAGCCTGGGTTATGGCCTTATTGCAGAAGGGAGTGGGTGAGATTGTAGCCTGTGATGTGCAGGAGGTTAGACTAGATTGGGGTTCTCAAACTAGGGAATGGGACCCCTCAGGGGGTTGCGAGGTTATTACATGGGGGGTTGCAAGCTGTCAGCCCCCACCCCAGACCCCACTCTGCATCCAGCATTTATAATGGTGTTAAATATAAACAAGTGTTTTTAATTTATAGGGGGGCTCATTCAGGCTTGCTTTGTGAAAGGGGTTACCAGTACAAAAGTTTGAGAATCACTGGACTAGATGACCATGATAGCCCCTTCTGGCCTTAAAGTCTAAGAGTCTAATACAATTGCCTGAGTCCTCTGGATAGGGTGAGTGTTAGATACACCAAAACTACTTACCATTTGAGTTAGAGTTTTGCATAATTTAAATCAGCTCAAAGTGTGAGCTACAGTTTAATGGCTTCTCCAAATCAGAGTCTAGCCACCCAGCCTATACTCTGGGCATCCCATTTCTTAACAGTGATGATCACCCTCTGGTTTAAGATTTCAGCATTGGTTTAAATGCTCCCATTGAAATACATAGGAATTTTTAATCAACTGCAGTGATATCACTTAGGCAACTTCTGATCATTTGAAACCCACACAGATATTGAATTACTCCCCCCACCTCCCCAAGTTAGTTCTCATCACCTCCCAGCCTACTTAGAGATCATAACAATTGTGGGATAGCATCCTGACAAACACTGCTGAAGAGAAGATTCCTGCCCTCTAATGGGAAGGCTAACAAGTGACAGCCTGGTTAGCAGGCAGAGTTTAAAGCCTAGAGTCCACTAGTAGTCGGACCTCTTGTATATCACAGGCCAGCTATACCCCACAGAGGCTCTGGAGGGGAAGCTGCAGCTTGTACACAGAACGAGCTTCAGAGCAATTTATGGGTCTTAAGTACTCAAGGTAATACCTCAGAAGGCCCAATTCTTAGCACTCATTTCTTATTTAGGGAGTAAAGCACTCAAGAAAGAAGCAGTTTACCTTTAAACTCTCCCCATGTACAAAAACTTGTGCTACAGGAGCACTTCTGATGTAGACATTTTCAATCTTCTCTGGTGCAATGTACTCTCCTTGTGCTAGCTTAAAGATGTTCTTCTTTCGGTCAATGATCTTCAGAGTTCCATTCTATGGTAATGTTTTAATGTTAAGGTATTTCCTAATATTTAGAGTCATTCCTTCCCCCACAAATTAAAGCTTGCTTCTAAAAAGCTGACCTACTCCCTTTTGCAAAAGATTTCATTTTTGTTGCATGGAATCATGTGGCTTGTCTCAAACAGCTGCATCTTCACAACCCCACAGAGAAGTTGAGAGGTACTAATTGGTTCAGAGAAACTGATTAACTTAAGCCCCAACTCCTCAGTTATTCTTCCAATTATCTCAGGACATGATTAGACAGCACCTTTATTTTCTCTTTATTAAGGGAAGATCTCACCTTGCCTGATCATTGTGAAAGCAATGGCATGTTCTGAGTTAAATTACTGGCCTGACAGGTGTTATTTGAAGCCTCCCTTGTCTGAGCTAATTGGTCTTGGGCACTCCGCCCTCATGCAAGAAACTTTAAGTTACTGGTATCTTTGTTTAACCACATATTGTACCAATCATAGTGGTGAAAAGGGGTCCTTAGATGGACTCTACACTGACATCTAAGTTTTGATCAACACTCCAATTCTATGTCTATATTATCTTTGTAGTATGCCAAAGAAAGCTCCCCCATTTAACTGGTTAGAGTTATCTGGAGTATATATATATCTCCAAAAGAAAGATGCTTAGGCCTATCTTTAACAGTTTGGGAAGATACTAGTATTATGTACCCTACAATAGTCCAATACTTTTTGCCGTCACTGCAAGTTTAGTAGTGATCATCACTTCCCTAGTTGGGTGAGGAATCTTGGGGAAGTGTTCCTCCTATAGCAGGTATTAAACCAATGAAAACTTACTGGCATCCATTTCCCAATGTCTCCAGTGTGAAGCCAGCCATCTGTGTCAATAGCTTCGGCTGTTTTCTCAGGATCCTTTAAGTAACCTTTGAAGACATTTGGTCCTTTAATGCAGACCTACAGCATGCAAACAAGAGATTTGTTATTCCATGTAGCATTGCAGCAATCCTTACAGCATCACTCCAAAGACAGGTTTGCCTACCTCTCCTTCGTTATTGGAAGAGAAATAGTTCATGTCAGCCACATCTTCTAGTTTTAGGATATTGCAGGGTAGAGGGGCTCCAACATGGCCTGCATGAGAAGTTTAGGCAGATTTTATTTGCAAGATCTAACCTTTTGCAGAATCCATGGGTGACTTCCTCACACCCTCAAGGTGTTTTGAGGGAGTCAATTTAAAGTCAGTTTCAACTTTAGAGACTGGAATTCAAACCCTTGAGATTCTTTCAGCCCCCCCCTCCCCATATATTGTTTTGTAGTTTCTAAACTGTGTACTATACAAGGTAGGAAAGTAATGGTTGGATCAGGGATGTTCTTCACTGCTGCAGGAAAACAAACCCAACAGATCTTGATTAAAGATGAACATTTTAGCTGCCAGGTTATTCTTGATGCTGAAACTATAGAATCTCCTACATCTTTTGAGATAGAAGTCATTGGTCCTTACCACTGATTGTTTAAAATCCTAGGACATGTGTAAGTTAGTTTGCTCCCTCCATCTCATGTCCTAGCAGTTTTCTAATTTGGGTAATAATTTCTGCCCAAGATCCCCCCTGCTCATCTTTTCCAATTGTATTTGAAATTTTACCCTGTCCTAAGTCTCAGCTACTGTGTGCTAGTAAATGGATTTCTGCCTAGTAGTTTCGATTCATAGTGATTAAGTGATCCAAGTTGGATCTAGCAGTTTCCTGAATAATGGTTGTATTGAGGATTAGTTACCCAATAATTAGGTTGTTTTATTATGAGCAACAATAAAACAGCTCTGCATTCCTCCAGGAAGATACTGAATCTGAACATGGAATATAAAATGGATCTTGAAACACCTAATCACATAACAGTGCCTCCCTGGATGATGTTTAGGTCCCTACCAAATTCATGGTCATATGATTTTTAAAATTGTAAGTGCCATGATTTCAGCTATTTAAATCTGAAATTTCAGTGTTGCAATGGTAGGGGTCCTGACCCAAAAAGGAGTTGTGGAGGGGTTGCAGTATTGCTACCCTTACTTCTGCGCGGCTGCTGGTGGTGCATTGCTTTCAGAGCTGGGCAGCTGGAGAATGGTGGCTGCTGGCTGGGAACCCAGCTCTGATGGCAGAACCACTGCCAGCAGCAGTGAAGAAGTAAGGATGGCATAGTATAGTATTACCACCATGACTTCTGTGCTGCTGCTGGCAAGGTACCACCCCCATAGGTGGGCACCTGGCCAACAGCTGCAGCTCTGGCCACCCAGATCTGAAGGCAGCAGTCAGGGTGGCAATATTGTGACCCTCTAAAATAACCTTGCAACCCCCTACAACTCCCTTTTGGGTCAGGACCCCCAATTTGGGAAACATTGGTCTCCCCTGTGAAATCTTTATAAGGAGGGTAAAAGCACATGAAAGGCCAGATTTTGCAGAAGGATACTAGATTTCATGGTATGGGGGCACCTTTTTTGTGGCTATGAATTTGGGAGGCCCTTATTGGGTTTTAGAAGAGATATTGGAGATTCTGGGTGAAGCGTGACCAAGGAAGATATGCATGTGCGCTTTGGTCCTTTAGAGCCTTTTATGCCCAAAGAATACATTTCTATTCTTCGGCCTCCAACAGAACTATACCATTAAGCCACCAGGTCAGTAAGTTCATGCTTAACAGAAGAGATGCTATCCAGGCTAGCAAGCCCTCTCTCAGAAAAGGCAAAGCAAGGTTAACTGATGCTAACGGGTGTTTGAGAAGGTGTGTGCACAACAGGGCAACGATAAACTGAAAGAGTATTTAAATTCTGTCTACCAGGTGGGAATCAGGGTGATCTTTTCAAAGGCTCCTAGGACAATTTAGTTGCGCAACACCTTCCATGGCAGTGAGGCATCTGCCTTTAGCAGCTTCAAGGAAGATTTTCAATCTCAACCATACCTGATGTGCAATCTCCAGGCACTGTGAAGGTGCAACCAGCTGCACATTCTGTCTGACCATAGGCTTCAAAAATCTGGATAAGATGGAAACAAATATCCTTTTAGTGTTGGAGTCCTTGGGTGGTCCCTGCTGTAACATAAGAGTTGACACTCTACAGATGGGCACAAGATGCACTTTACATGACCATATGAAGTATTTTGCCACTTCTGGCATATCCAGCCTTTGTATGCAATAGATGCATACAGAAAAGAATGGTGTACAGCTATTGTAAAAAATCCAGATCCAATAGCCCACTGTTTTGGTAGGATCAGAATTTTACCACTGAGAAGGCTGAGCCTACATCCAGTTCCTTCATATAAACACAGAATTCCTAGTGCAGGCCTCCGTTAACAGCTCAAGTGCTGATTTGAGCAGAGAGATCCCATCTAAACGCTTCCTATTGGCAAGAAAAAAAGTTAAATCTGTTTCCTCCCTGAGCAGAGCTGTCCAGACTCCTTTCCCAGTTCCCTCCAGAGCCATTCCCACCACACACCCCTGCATAGAGCTAGTGGTATGCTCCTGCCACAGAGAACCCTGCATAAAGTGTCTGAAGTGCCAACACTTGCAAACAGGGCACATTGCTAAAAACTCCTGGCACCCCATTACACTCCCCTGCACATTGGCTGCTGTATTGCAGAGAGCATCTGCTGGAGGGAAGAACTACTCAAAACATACCACAAAAAGGTTTGTGTTCTCCCCTTGCTATACTAATGCTAGAGCATGGGGATTGTAAACTTAATTTGCAGAGAAGAACATGTGCAAAAGAACTAGTCTTAATAGGACTGTGGCACTACAAGAGGCTTTAAATTCAGTCATCTGCTTTACTGCTCCTCTCCACCCTTTGCTTTCTATTTGGAGTAAACTTTTCATAGCAGGGAGTCTTCTGATTTGGCTATATGAAATGCCTGACAGCGTCAACCTTCCAAGCAACCTCATCCTCCACTCATTCAGGAAGAGGCCCTTATTCTACATAGCACAAACGCTAAAGATTGTAGGATGTTGGATCCAGCTAGAAAAGTGCAAGTACATAGATGGGGAGAAGAGTTTGTGTGATCAAGAGTCAATGATGTAGAGTGTCTAAAAGAGGTCTTTTAGTGCAAAACTGTTTTCTTCAATGTGGAATGCTATGGCATTTGTCTTGCTACATGCTGAGAAGTCCATACTTCATACAAAAATAATCCCCCACTACACTCAGTCTGGGCCAGTGTCACTTGTCAGTGAAAGTGCCATCTAAAGTGTTCTGTCAAATCAAGTCTGAGAAGTTAACCATATTCTCAGAGAAGAGTCTCCACCATGGAATAAGATGGCAAACATGTCTCACCTGACATCCCAATGCTCCTCTGAGAAGTGTCAGGACAGAGGGAGATATGGGGGCAGCTGCTGTTACCATTATACGCACTTGCCCACCCATGGTCTCCTGCAAGAAATGATTAGAGTAGTCAAAAAGCAGAGCCTCCGATCTATAGGAGTCAAGGGTTTGTTACTCATCAGCATCTAATTTTAAAGCTGTGAACAGGAACCTAGGACTTCATTCAAGGTATGCCTCCTCCCCGTCTCCTTAACAGCAACCATTGCCACAAGCAGCTAGCAAGTCATTGTCCAAGCCACACAAGCCCTCCAAAAGCAGCATACCACTTCTTGAGCAGAATTGAGTACTGCTCCAGCTAATGGAGGACTAAGGCTTAGTTGCCATTCATGGAAGGGACAGGATCACAAGACATGCTAACAGGTCTTCCTATCTAACAGGCATCAGTGGTGCAAGCACCAAGCTTCCCAAAGGGAAAAGTTGAGACATTACTGTATTCTGTCCCACTTGGCTCTAGAACATGGTAGCTACTTTTTGGAATTACTTCAAGGCAGCCAAGTCAGATCAGCATTCCTCTCCCCATGCCCCAGCTAATTTGGCAAGGGTCTCCGGGTGCTTTTTAAAGTGCCAAGAATTACAGTCTCTCAAGTGAGGTAGCTACATGCTACATCCCAAGTGGAGGTGGAATGCTTGTCATTTATCCATTTTACATGGCCAGCCAGCGATCACTCAAGGATTAGATCTCTACCTTCATCTCCTGCTTTAGCTTCCAGATCTCATTCCCTCCCCTATCCATGCTGCTATTGCCCCCATTTGGTTGTTGATCCAGTGGCCGCCCACTCTGAACAAAGAACTAGTCTGGCATCTAGGAGAATAGCCAAGAATCTGGTGTATTACACCTTACACTAATACTACCATAAGGAGCAGTCACCAAGGATTGGACACTTCTAGATTCTAAAGAAGCAGTCCCATCTTCCAATTGGTTCAGTTTCAGCTCAACTCCACCTTCAGACTAAACTCCGGTGCAGAGTATATGTTCCCCAGACACTTCCGTCCAACTGGAACACAGCAACTCAAAGTTGCATTCATGCATGTGTACAATGAAGTTAATCACTGCAAGTCTAATAGTTGTACTGTGTTGGTTTGAACTATTGCTATAAAACAGTGTAGTGTTGGACACATCCTTGTGTATAATTCACCTCTGTTGCATGTTTCCCATTCTGGGCCTGATCTACAGATGTTCCAAGTCTGCTACATTACAGCCTGGTTCTTCAGCTCATGTGAGACTCCTGCTTTCAGCGCTGATCCAAGGTAAACACCATTACAGTGGTTATAGTATGGTGTTTTTTTTAGGCTTCCCATGCTGTTCTAGCCTCTGCTTATCTCCAGCAGTAATCTATTGTCTTATTTGGGCCTGGAGCAGTTACTCTGAATATGTTCTGTTACTCAAATTATATGCATCTTTGAGACATACCTGGACTTTCTTAAAGATCATTTTGTCCCAGATGCTGTCATTTCGGAGAATGCCCTTCTTCACTTCGTCCAGTTTTCTGGCTAATGCAAAGTTCAACAGAACCCGTTTCAATGGATTCTGTGCACCACTTTGTATCTGCAGGTAAAAAGCTGTTTAAGTGAGTTTATTCACGAGCTCACCAGGATATCTTCCTTCATGATAAAGAAAACATTACTTTTTAAAAAAATTTGAAGGGTGCTAGATTCAGTGTCCAGTGCCATCTTCCTCCATTTAGAGGGAGCCTGGACATTGGGAAAATATAATGGTGCCACTTGGTGTAGTGGTCACCTCAGCCATGACCTTGAGGGACTGCCTTTGTGGTAGATTGGGCCATGCAGACTCTACAAAGAATGCCATGACAGTAAAGACTGCCAACAGGGTTTGTGTTGGCTTTAAATAAAAGCAGACATTCCTGCTATGAGTGTTAACAGTTGAAAATCCACATTTATTTGATTTTCATGGGAAGTATGTGATGTATTTGCATCTAGGAGCTACAATCATGACCCCCAAGCCCCTGCATTGTGCTAGGGGTTATAAAGACAATGCTCACTCCTCTAATCAGGACCTCTGCCCGCAACGTGTGGGTATTCAGTACATTTAATTTAAAGCCAAGTTTCCAGTGAGTGCTAAGTTGTGTGAATTTGCAACTGTTGGAAGCAGATTTAAGTGCACATCCCCCTTCAAGTAAATTCATCTGGGAAAGTGGCAGCTTTTAGTACCTTGTCATAGATCCTGTTGAGCAGTCTTGGTACTGTTGGAAACATAGTCGGCTTCAAGGTTTTCATGTCATCTGTTAGTAGTCTAATGTCTCCTTGGAAGAAACCCACTCTTGCGCCACTGGAGTACATTATAGTCTAGAAATTAAATATACAGAGAATGAGCCTAGTTCTGCAAGTCCTTGCTTGGGGTAAGAATTCCCAGCCTCATAGGACTAGGAGTCTCGGAAAAATTAGTGAGTTTAAGGCTATGCAGGCTTTTCATGCATCTGTAGCATACAGCTTCCTTGGGGGAGTGAAACTATTATCCTTTGTGCTCATGCACCCCCTGGGAGCAAAGGATGAAATCACTTAATTGTCAACATATCCCCATTTGAAGGATAGGCAAGTTACTTGTACCTGTTAACCAAACGACATCCCTCTTGTAGGTCTAGTTTCTATCATGAGATCCCAGACTGTAGTGGAACAAGTGAAGAAACTGAATTGAGATATTAAGATTTTTTTAAGAACACTATTATACTCACTGCAATTTTCTGAGCGCTAAGGGCTTCCTGTATTCAGTGTTCTTTAGAAGTATTAAGATTAAGGATTTCCACTTTACAGATAGGGAAGTGGAGGCAAAGGGGCCAAGTGACTTGCTCAAGGCCATTGAAGTAGTTCAGGAATCAGGATTAAACAGAAGGTGAGGTTGGGTAGAGAGTGTACTTTGTGAAAGGTTTTTACAATATGGGTCCACATGTGTATTTGGACTTCTGGACCTGCTCTGGGAGGATTTATTGCTTCTGAAGGGCTATTAGAGTTAAGGGATGTTTTAGAAATGTCATTTGTTTAGGTGTTTTCTTAGTGTCCTCTGCCCTACACTTTGCAATGGTGTGACAGTGTTGCTTTAGGGTGGGAAATACCTACCATCAATCCCTTCAGAGGTAGCAGATACCAAGCAGGGCTATGTTTGTCAGATGTAATTCTGACAAAGGTTATTTACTTCATTCAAATTGATTGAAATGTGAAAATTAAGGAGACTGAATCCATTTCTCAGTGGGATCAATAAGATCTTTGGCATCAAGTTCTGTGGGATCAGAACTGGCCTGAGATCATGCCTTAGGAATAGAAGAGCCCTCAGTTCCTCCTGTGACCCCTTACTTTCTTTATCTTGCTCACATTCAACCCCTATTGGTTCAGGCCCTTTATACAAGGGGCTCTGGCTCAGTGCCTATTATTTTGGGGATATTAAGATGTTGCAGGTGAATGCTAGAGAGTCAATGTGATAATCTAGACCTGTGTTCACACCTTACATACTGTTGTAATATATTTTATACAAAGTACACCTACTTTAAAATATAAAAATATAGCAAGGTAATCATTTGAAAACTCAATTTACTTATACATCATACATATGCGATATGTATTTCAACATGTTTCAAACTCCATGGCTCTGCCCAAACAGATGTTGGCAAACAGGTCTGTCCTAAAACAAAGGAATGTGTGCTGTGCTTAATTTGCATTTAAGCAATAAAAAAAGGTGTAAAAAAGTCAAGCAGGAAGGGAAACCAAGGAAGCTCAAACAGGTGAGCAAGTGTATGTGGAAGGATGTTCCCTGCTGGTTCTCCTAGTGCCCAGCTAGAAATTTTTGTATGAGGGACTGAAGCTATAAAAAAAAAAAAAAAAAAAAAAAAAAAGGACAAACATCTTAAGGCACCCCTTCTCTCTCCCTGCCCATCCCATACACTGCATTCACTGGACTCTGGGGGAGAGGGGTCCTGACTTACAGGGTTTGTCAGTAAGATGGCTCAAGCAAAGCATCTCACCACAAGCGAGCAAAAAATGTAACTCAAGTGGGGCTAGGAGACTGTACTATGCAGACAAGCTGAAAGACTGAGCAATTCATGTGGGAGCTACTTTGGCAAGGCATTGTAAGACACCCAAGGTTGTAGGACAGAGGGGACATCAATCTGGATCATACCTGGCAAAGTCAGTCTCCTGACCTGTGCTGCAATGTTGAAATTTGAGATTTACAGGTACATGCATTCACACATCCACAGAGGGTTTATAGTACACATCTGAGTGATGCACCAGTTTGTCTACCCACATATGTATTTGTATTAGGGCTGTCAATTGCAGTCAACTCATGTGATTAACTCAAAAATTAATGTCAAGTATCAGAGGGGTAGCAGTGTTAGTCTGAATCTGTAAAAAGCAGAGGGTCCTGTGGCACCTTTAAGACTAACAGAAGTATTGGTCACAAATTAATTGCACTGTTAATTAGAATACCAATTGCTATTTAAATATTTTGGATTTTCTACATTTTCAAATATATTGATTTCAATTACAGAATTGAAAGTGTACAGTGCTCACTTTGATTACAGATATCTGCCCTGTAAAAATGGTAAGATGTAGGAACTGAATTGAAAAATACTAAGTACTGTAATGCTTCTATGATGAGATTGCACAACTGACAAATGTAGGTTACATAACTGCACTCAAACAAAACAATGTAAAATTTCAGAGCCTACAAGTCCACTCAGTCCTACTTCTTGTTCAGCCAATTGCTAAGAGAAGCAAGTTTGTTTACATTTACTGGAGATATTGTAAAGATGCAGGCAGCATTGTCAACTGAAAATGAAACCAGGCATTCACATGGCACTGTTGTAGCAGGCGTTGCAAGATATTTATGTGCCAGATAGGCTACAGATTCATATGCCTCTTCATGCTTTGGCCATCTTTCCAGAGGACTTGCTTCTATGCTGAAGACACTCATTAAAATGTGTTAATTAAAATGTGACTGAACTCCTTGGGGGAGAATTGTAGGTTTCCTGCCATTTTACCTGCATGCTGCCATATATTTCATGTTAAAGTAGTCTCATATGCCAACTTTATTGGCAAGTTTAAAAGAATGTATATGAATGTTCTGATTAGCCATAGTTACATTTGTTTAGTGGTTGGTATAAGCCCTGGAGCATGACTTAATATCACTAAATAATGCTTTTGAAGGTTGCCCTATGGACAATCTGTTATTGGCCAGTCACTTAAGTCAGTAGCTAACTGTGATACTGAGTTAAGTGTGCCACTGTAGGACTAGTTGCATGGACAAAACTTCTACCAGATCATTACAGGAAGGACATTGCTATAGAACATAAGGAAACAAATTAAGGGCTTGGTTTACTCTTACCTGTACTACTCTCTCAAACATGTGAGCCAGAGGAAGATAGGACACTGAGATGTCTGAAGTCTTGCAGTCAAATGTAGTCTACAGTGAAACAGAAGAGCATTGAGGTGGGAGATGATAGTTATGCTACAGCATAGAACAGAATTCAACAGATCTAGGTTTAACTGCTATATTGAAGTGGCAGGTAATTTTACACCTGCTCCAGCCTACTCAGAGTAGTGAGGAGTCAGAACTTTGGTATTCCTTCCCTCCCCCTGCCTCCCCCCCCCCCCCCAGGGATCTGTTAGAGACCACTGAAGTTAGCATGGGGGACAGAGGGAGGATGGTGGCCATCTGCAATTCCTGAAGTCCCTGTCTAGTAGATTTCCTCAGCTTGGTTTGGAGCCAAGTCAGACACTCTTTCAAGGCGATTTGGGGGGGGGGGGGAAGAGGAGAAGAGATGTGTCTTCCTTCTAGGAAGATGTCTAACTTTCCTGAGTGTCCTTGTATAGACAAGCCCTAAGAAAGGCCCAAGAGGAGAAGTTCAGATCCAATCTGAGCAGCCAGGATTTAGATATTTCATATCTTATGGTCTGGCTCAGATCCATTCCTAGGACCAACTTCTCATTTTGTTAAAATTTGTGTTCTGGCTTTGGACAGGAGTGAGGTTAGTTGTCTTGGCCTGGTCTGCAGGGGAGACTTGTCCATTTAAAAGTCCTGCACACAGTGTAGGCAGATTGTTAAGTTGACTGTGGCAACTCAGGAAGACTTGAGTAGTTTTGTGAAGCTGGGTGGCTTAGACAGGATAACAAGCCTCCCAAGGAACAAACACCAAGTTAGTCTGCAAACATGAAAGCAGCAACTTACCTCTGTACTTTTAAGGAAAGCAGCAGCATTTGCAACAACGTTTTCATGTGTGAGCATGGCTCCTTTGGGGTTGCCTGCCAAAGATCATGGGGGGGAAGAACAAATTCATGGCAGCTGGAACCACTAGGGATTGGGCAAGTTTTGCAGTTTACATTTGGCTCAGTCACTTGTACATTTGCAAGCCCTCAGGGGATTCATTTGTGGTATTGGACTCAAGTCATGTTTCCACATGTAACTAGTAAGTCTTCACTAGCAATGTTAAAGTGTTGTCATGGCACAGCTCTCCCAGCATTAAAAAAAAGCCACACAACACACAGCCTGCCCCCCCCCCCCAAATGGGAGTAGCTCCCAGTGCTGGTGCTCTGTCTACACTAGCACTTTACAGCACTGAAACTTGCAGTGCTCAGGGGAGGGTGTTTTTTCACTATTCATAGATTCGAGGACTGGAAGGGACCTCGAGAGGTCATCGAGTCCAGTCCCCTGCCCGCATGGCAGGACCAAATACTGTCTAGACCATCCCTGATAGACATTCATCTAACCTACTCCTAAATATCTAAGTCTGGAGACAGCTTTTGGATCAGAGAGAAAAAACCATCACCACTACATAAGCATTACATTGAATACAAGTGTACCCAGAACATGGCCTACAGAATCCTGAGGTGCAGTCTAGGAGTGTCTCCAGCTAGGCCTGTTTTAAGTGGAGGTGAGAGCGGCAGGGTTTAAAGGGTTAACATGCCCAAGACGGAGGGCCAGCTCCTTAGACTGGTGGAACTATTCACTGGAGTGGAGTTGCATGGATGTAAAAAGGAGATTTTTGGCTCATATCTGCTATCCCTCTACAATGGCTTCCATTTTTAGAGTTTCAGTGTAGTGTATGAAGCCTCCTGCAATTATTCACTACAGGATGACAAAGCAGGAGAGGCTCTCATTTGATTGCAAGTACCAACAAGCAGTTTGTTTATGACAGAAGGAAATTATGTTTTCTGCATTTCAGGTCTTGAGACACTTCCAGTATCCCCTCTCATCACCACAATAGTCTCCCCTGATCCAAGGGAAGAAAATTTAGATAAAGACAGACTATAGTGTCTGAACACTACTTGTTACTTACCTGTTGTTCCACTGGTGAAACAGACAATGCTAAGATCCTCAGGTTTAGGAGGCTAAAGAGATGACAAAAGAAGTAGTGTTAATTTCATAATCCAAAGGGTTTTTTAATCCTTGCCCCACTACTGTAGTGTCCAAGCACCTTCCAGTTAAGAAGCCAGTAGCCAAATCCCTGGTATTTCTCCCCTTTTCCAGCAAGGCTCTGCTTGGGTTCAGTTTTATTTTGTAAGAGTTCCGAGGTAGAAAGGAGGGGGATCATTGGTGGACTTATGATGGAGAGGCCTCTTCAAAGAGGCAGGTTTTGCAGTGCTTTCAAAGAAAGTATTAAGTTTCAATAACTTACAACAGGTTCTCTTAAGTTGTTCCTGCCCAGCTCCTGTGTCAAGATAGATAAGACATCTTTTAACATTTCTTGTAATATCAGAATGTAAATGCAATGCAAGCAGGTGAAACAGGCCAGATGGGGCATAATTGTTTAGCCAGCATGTGTTTTGCCTGTGTGTCAAGGAGTTTACACCTTGACAGGCACTGGGCTTTCCCTGCACTTCCACAGCAGTTACTGCAGAGCCCTCTTCAACATACTCAAGACAATTAAGTACAAAGCTGGCTGTGAAGAGTTTCAATAGATCTCACTAAACTGGTGACAGCATGGCAGATGAAATTCTATGTTAAGTGCATAGCAGAAAATAATTCCAACTGCACATACAAAAATGGGGTCTAAATTAGCTGTTACCACTCGAAGATCTTGGAGTCATTGTGGATTGTTTTCTGAAGATATCTGCCCAGATTCAGAACAGCAGTCAAAAAAGCTAACAATGTTAGGAACCATTAGGAAAGGAAACGATAATACAATAGAATATATAATGTCACTATATAAATCCATGATACACCCACATCTTGTGTACTGTGTGTGGTTCTGGTTTTCCTATTAAAAATGGATTAGAATTGGCAAAGTACAGAGAACAGAAACAAAACATAAGGGTATGGAACAGCTTCTATATGAAGAGAAATTAAGACTGGGACTATTCAGTTTGGAAGAGACAGGGATAGTATAGAGGTCTATAAAACTCATGAATGAGTGGAAGTGTTATTTATCCCTTCTCATAAGAACTGGGGCCCACTCAATGAAGTTAGGCAGATTTAAAAAATTTCAAGATGCAGTCGATCTGTGGATCTGTGTTGCTGCGGGGAATGTTGAAGGCAAAGAGTAACTATATCCTCTGGAGGATATAGCCATTGCCAAGATGGTCAGGGATATAACCCCAGGCTCTGCATTTTCCTAAGCCTTTGACTGCCAGATGTGGGGGAATGGTCCACTTTATAGTTATCCTGTTGTATTTATTTCCTCTGAGGCATCTGACAATGGCCACTGTTGGAAGGCAGGCTACAGGGCTAGATGGATCATTGGTTTTTTTACCAGATATGGCCATTCTTATGTTCTTAATATTCCCATCCACAGAGGCCCAGCAAACTTGTGTTGGACCCCTGCACTGCAAGTTTTACAGCCCATGCATTTTACAGGTTACAGCTCCAGAATCTTGTGTTTGAGATCTTCAGAGCTAGCTTTAAATTTCAATTAATTTCTGGAGAGCATGAGGGAAACTCATGTGGAATCAGAGAAAGAACTGACAGAAAGGGGATGCAATGCATGACAGTTCATTAGCAAGAGTCAGGCTAACTAACCCTAATAATGTGAGATTTGTAGAAGCGAGAATTGTGTGAGGCGAGTGGGAAAGAACTGTGTGAGAAGTTGTTGTAACCTTGTGTAAAAAAATATTGTATGTAGACTAAAATCAAAACAAGTAAAAAAATAAAATATAAAAATGGCCTATGTATAAACAAAATGCAGCTGTTACTTGTTGTCTGTAATAAAAGGTATAAAGGTTTGCTGTAATTGTTTACCTGTAGAGAGACCTGTTTAGCTCTCTCCCTCTATGCAATTGTTAAAAAAAATAAAGTATCTGACTTGCTGTCCCCAAACGAAAAGTGAGAACTCAGTTATTCTCCGACACAAGAGGTGGTACAGACCATGTACCTTAGGTGGCTATTGATCAAGAGCTGCAGAAAAAGTCTGCCCATTTGAACAGTTTCTGCAAGGCTTACCAGTTTGCTTTGGACTGAATTTCTTATTCAAAAAAGAATATATGTTGTCATTTAAGGGAGCATAGATTAACCCCCAACATTGCTATTGTATTAAAAACTAGACATCTGAATACAAAGTCAGTATGTCAGCTTAAATGCATATAAAGAGACCTTTGTAATATATTAGATATCTTTAGATGCAACTTAGGAGTGTTGTATCTCCTTAATAGGTGGTACATGACTGAGCCACTCTAGGGAAACTCTAGTTACCAGTGTAGTAAACATGATCCCAGTATCTGCATTGCACTAGTCAATACATTGCTGTTTCTTCAGTGGCATGAACTAGCAATCTGAATGTTCAGTCTGAAGCTCTCAAGCAAGCAGTGAAATGTGACTAGCTTCAAATCATTGACTGATCATAGTGTTAAAATCCTTCTCTTACCAAGTAGCTGTATTGACCTTTCCCTGAACAGTCACCAGATAGGCTGTAAGTGAGGGGTTCACATACCTCAGCTTCCTGAAGAGACAGGATCTCAACTCCTTCTTTGGCACCTTTATCCTTAAGCTCATCATCAAAGAGATCCATCAGAATGATGGTCTTCAGACCTGGGATCTTCCTTTGCTCACAGTTTTCAAGCAGGACTTGTGCTTTTTCAGGTTTGTCACAGATCACCATGGAGATGTCAGCTACAGAAAAGGAAGAGCCTACACTTCAGAAGCCCGATCCACCTCTTGCTGAAATTATAGGAGCCCTGATCTGACCCATATTGAGATTAGTCTTGATTGATTAGAGGTTAAGGGAAATTCAGGTTCTGTCCTTCAGATCTTTCAGCATGTTGAGTTGTCATTTGAAAGGTTGCAGCCAAAGCCAGTAGTTGACGTTAACAAATGCTCTGCACTCAGTTGCTATGGTTACAAGTCTGGGCCTATACTAATGGAGTCATACCAGGGCTGAATTTTGACTTATGTACAAGTGTCAGCCCCCCCATCTCTCCCCCAAATGGACTGTACATTTTAGTTGTACATGTAGAAGTGGGTCTTGGTAGCTGGAGAGGGGGAAAAAAAAATCAGCAATAAATATTTACAGTAGGATTTTCAAAGTCACTCAATGACCAGTTCCAGCCTTGGACTTAAGGAAAGAAAGTTGATTGGCATTAAAACTTTATCCCCTGTTTAGAAGTTACATTTTAGCCATGTTTCAGAGTAGCAGCCGTGTTAGTCTGTATCCGCAAAAAGAAGAACAGGAGTACTTGGGGCACCTTAGAGACTAAAATTTATTAGAGCATAAGCTTTCGTGGACTACAGCCATCCGAAGAAGTGGGCTGTAGTCCACAAAAGCTTATGCTCTAATAAATGTGTTAGTCTCTAAGGTGCCACAAGTACTCCTGTTCTTATTTTAGCCATGTATCTTGAGGAGTATTGGCCTCAAATACTTGGAATTTACAGAAGCCTTTTACATGTTGTTTTAGTAATTGCATGTTGTGGTAAGACAGCAATGGAACACTAATGAGCAAGCAACATGTTCAGACGCAAATGAACCTAATTAGATTACTGCTCTGTTGTCCCAGGAGACAGAACCGGTTGCTAAGGTTAGCTTGGCTTGTAATTTAATTTGTAGTGATTTTACAAGTTGACTGATGGTCTGATTCTGTTTGGCAATCCTGCATTTGAACAGAGAAAGTTCTGACAAGGAAATAAGCAAGATAAAGACCAGTGGAAGAATCAGTCACCTAAGGGGAAGACTTGAAATAGACAAGAGGGTGTTCACTCATTTTACTAACTTTGGCTGTAATCACGTTGACAGTTTTGTATTCAATTAGTCCCATAGGATCTCAGGCACACTTAAGTGTTGGCAGGATTGGGCCTTCGTATTATCCTGTGTTTCAATTTAGAGTCTCACCTCAAACTGAGGATACTGCACTAGTTTGCTTTTTCTAGTTGGAGAAAGTTTTGTGTGGGGGGGGGTCTCATTAATAAGTGAGATACAGATGACCCAGTTCTTCCCAGGTAGACTTGACATTGTCCTTAGAATCTAGTGGACAGTCACCAAATCTTAGTACAAGAATTCTCCCAAGAAATGCAGTGGTAGACCTATTGCTCAGATCATGTCATCTTACAGGACGGGCATTGAGAAAGTAGTGCTAGCTACAGGTGATGTGCTGACAGTTTAGGGCAGAGTTGCAGAGCTAGAAGTGTCATGTAGGTTTAACTAATATGAAACCTGAAGCAGAAGAGAAACATTGTTAGGTCAGTGAAAGTGGAAAGGAAGAGTACATAAGGTTTTTACCTTTGTTAATAATAAATACAATGGCATCTGGCCCCAGAGTGTCATAGAGTGGAACAGCAACCATTGAGTAAGTGTAGCAGGCATATTCTGAAATGATCCACTGCACAAAAGAAATAGCACCATTAGAGAAGCAACTACCCTGAGTTTGTTACCTGAGATGTATGGTAGTTCAAATGCTTTTGCCAGAGCAAGTTTAGTAGCCTGTAGAGTAGCCCCTCACACATATACATCTAGTATTGATTTGTATATGAACTGCATGTTATGGCAGCCAGAACCCAGATCTTCATGGTTAGTCCTAAGTAGCCACCTGGACTAGGATTAGCAGATACAAAAAGGTGATTGGAAGGAAGACAGATAATCAGTTCTTCTATGGATTCAGGCTTTAACTCTTCTCAGACTGTCACTTGGAGCCCAATCCAATCCCTACTTAAATAAATTGGGGGCCACTCCACTGAATTTAGACTCCCATGAGTGCTGGACAGTTGCCCATAGCTAGGGTTCTGCTTGTCACTTACCTCTGGTCTATTTTGAGCAAAAATGCCAATGAATTGGTCTGGTGAGGGTTTACATCCTTTGAACAAGAGCCCTGATCCCAGGTATTCAGCTCTGTCCGACACCTGCAGGAATAGAGGAAGTAGTTTTGGCTCATTACCACTGGAGACTGCTACAATGTGCTGATCCATTCTTTGGACGGTATACAAAATAAGCAGAACTAACCTGTTTGTAAGTCAACCACTGATATGGCTGTTTTGGTTTTCTGTACCCCAAACATGGTCCATTTTCTACAAAAAGTTGGGAAGTTTGTTATGAAAAGTTATACAAGTTTTATATTCAAACTGATCTTCATTTATTGGGTGGTCTAAAAGATGGAAAGTGCCTTGTTGGATCAATCTCTGAATTGATCTTATGTAGTTACTCATGTAGTTAAGTGTTTTGCTAGAATCTTTAATCCCAAGAAGAGACTGCATAAGAGGTCAATCTTCCAAGCAATCAGGGAGAATTACAAGAATGTGTAAAAGGTAACTAGGAGGAGAGTAATGTGTGTGCCCCATAAAAGGTGGTTTCTTGGAAAGTAGTTTGTCTAGAGAGCAAAAGAGTTGGGTAGCAATTAGCCAGAATTGAGGTACTCCAACTCCAGAAATAGAGAAGTACCAGAGACTTGAGAGAAATGGAGTTTTAGTGGAAGTTTTTGTAACATCTCTGGCAAATTGATCTTCAGGACAGATCAAGAGTATTCAACTATTGATTAGAGTTCTGAATGGCTTCTGGCTGGGATTGTCTCTTTTGTACCCTTTGATATTTGTAATTTTTGGGGGATTTCTTGTAGTTAAACACCTGTTAACTACACCTGCATGCTGCCCCCTATAATAAATGCATTAAGAATTTAGCATTTGCCACCTATTCACTATTTTCCAAGAACTTTCATTCACCCAGTCAGGGAGCTGCAATACCATCCAATTCTGCTGGCCATTCACAGGACTATTTTAAAAGACAGACTGACACTTATGGCCATTGCACATGTTGTCCAAAGTCAGGGTCAGTTCATGACTGCAGCTAAAAATCAAATAACTTTCAACATGTAATTGGCCATGCAGTCTCCAGCTCAGAGTCATCTTAGCTTTCCAGATAAGTGCTACCTAGCTACAGTGCACTCCGAGTTTCAATCAGATATCTGGACACAGAGTAATGGCATCCTCTCTGGATTAGAGTTCAGGTTCTCTTTTATACTAGGATGTAGAGACATTTAAATTTAAGTTTATGATCTGCTCTTCAGTTAGCAAACCTCAATGTCACCTTCAAACAAAAAAAAGAGGGCTTTTTGATTGTAGCCAAGTGTGTACAAACATACACCGCTACTAGTAGTTCCCACCCACTCATGTTGGTTAATGTGAAACTGTAGGCTTGTGCACTGAGCCACAATGAACACCATTACCCATACTTTGCACTACACATTTCCCACTCAACTAGATGCACAAGATGCTAAAAACAAAGTGACTGGAAGTGCTTTTCTTCAGAATTCAGTTGCATATGAAGAGTTTACACTGCTTTTGTACTTTTTGTAGTGGACTAGTTTGTTAAACAATGAAAAGAATTCTTTCCTAGCATAGTATTCTCCCAAGGCTTTATACACGAGCCATAGGCTGCATTAACACTAAAAAAATTCACATCTCCCCCCACCCCCCAGTAGTGGTCAAGTGTCCTGAAGGCACAGACACCAAGTTTTGTGTTAATCAGAAAAACCTTGATTTATCTCTTATGCCATAATGTTTCCAACAGTATGGATGGAAGCTTCATTGTTTTGGACTGTGGAATATTAAACAAGATCTGAGACGGTCTGATCTAACAAGTTTATGAGAGGTGTTGGCATCTTGAGAGCAGTTTGAAGGGGTATGAAAGATGGTGGTATTGTTTATTTGGATAAATGTGAATCTGAAAGGCTGATTATTCCTTTATTTAAGGAGTTACTATCCCAGGCTTTTTAGGTCTGTATTTAAAGCATAGTCTTGCTCTCATTGAGGTATGTGGCTTAGCCCCTTAGATTGAATTCAATCAATGCACACAGTCAGAACCCTCTCCTAGAGGATGTCCAAAAGGAGACAATTTAGTTGGACCTAGACTAGACAATAACATCGCTTCTGGCTTTAAGTCTATGTAGCTGGAACAAACATTTACTTATGACCCACATGAAGTACTTAAAAGCAACTTCAAGAACAAATATCTACTTACCAGACACATGGAGTCCTCTTTGGAAGGCCTCGTACATAGTTTTGGCATCCTCATAGTAATAAGCAAGCAGCTTGTTCTCTGGCAAGAAAGTACTTCTTCGGGCACCTCCCTAGGGTCAGAGCACATGTTTGTAAGTGTGGTTACAGAGCAGTGAACTGAAGGTCAGGTGTGTGACAGGCAGCTACTTCCTCCTCCAACCCTCTCCCCAAAACCCTTTGAGGGGGGGGCTTTAACACACAAGCCTACAATCAGTTAGGAGGATTTAACTTCCTCCTAGATTTCTGTCTGCTTGCTCAGTGGGGATGAATCCATCCACTGTAGTCTCCAAGACTAGAAAGCCACCTCAAGTTTAGGTACATTTACTTCATCCTCCTTTATGATCAGACAGCCATGGTGTTTACACAACTGGTAGATTCTGAAATATTGCACTTATTTTAGCCTCAGAGCTGACAGGTTATCAGATGAGTTCATTGAAATACCTATCAATAAATTGAGTAATTGCCACTAGTACCACTCAAGTGATCTAGATGTTGCTTGTTTTGTCACAGCTAACAATGGCCCACCCCTTATTATGGGCATAATATTAAAGTAAGTGAATTAAGAGTTTTGAGATTTACCCAAGGTAAATCATGCTCCTACTCCCCATAGTTTTAGGCCAGATCTCAGATTGGAGGACTGAAAGGAATTCCCCTAGTTTAAGTCACTTTTTTTTAGCTCCCATAAAAACCCAACACACAAAAAAATACAAGGCAGGTTTTTTTTTAAATTAACTTTTACCCAAGGCAAAGTTTTCAGTTGTGCCTAGATCCCCTTGAAAGTCAAAGAGAATTAAGCATTTTACTTATTAAGCAATGTGAGCATTACCTGAATTCCTATTGACTGGTTGTTCAAGTCAATAGGAGGTGAAATGGTCTTTGGTCTGGTTATCACCCATAAGAAAATTATAACTCCAAGAGTAATAAGGCCAATCAATGCTGGTGTTGGGAGTGGTGAAAACAAGAAATGAAGTATCCAAATCATGGTGCTGGATCAGCACCACCAGGGTGTTGGACCTGAGCAGAGAAACAAAAGGTTTAGCAGAGTGTTATGGCTTCCATGATTAATGTGAATAGCTATTTTAACAAAATAAGATGCAAGATGTTTAGACAGGTGCTATTGATGCCAAGTAGCATGAATCAGTTAAGTGGGTTGCCTTTGAAGACATCCTCTTTCAGTATGTAATTGACACCATACTTATGCAATGCTGTAGGTCCACAAGTTCTCAAGTCACCCATCCAGTAAGCCTACTCCATCCACTGAACGCCAATAGACTCCTCACTCAGGAACTAAGATAAACGTTAAATGGGTGAAAAAGGTAGGAGGTTGAAACCACTTCTTCCTCTCATTAGGACTGGGTGATTACCACTATTGAAAGAAGTGGAAATATTTGGAGGGGCTAGAGGCCATGAAGTTTAGCCAGATCTTGCCCCAAACTGGTTCAGTAATGCAGTGAGTTAGTAGAAGCTCCAAACTGAACAGTAAGAGGGGAAGAAAGGCAAGAGCTGGAAGCTGCTTGTCAAAGGAGTTCAGTGGTGACTCCCAGCTATCCTTAGACCTTTTACAAGAGTGGAAGGAGAAGTCAAGGGTAGGTTTTTTTAATGCTGGTTGCTAGAGAATGCTTGCATGTTAAGTAACTAGAAGAAAAGGCAGCTGCTAAGAAAGAAGTGGCTAGGAGTGGGGGAAGGTTGAGGCAGAGAATAGATGAAGTCTCATTTCCCCTGTCACTGAGGGGGAAACAAAAAATAATGTCTTTTGGATTGGAAGGGCAGGTTCTCAGATAAGTCTTGAGCAGAGCAGCTATATGGATTGAGAAGTTTTAGCCCTTTCTACCTCTGCCCACATAGTCCTACTTTAGCTTAAAATTGTCATTGCTCTGCCTTGCAGATTTCATCTTTGCATTAAAAAAGGAAATATAGTTTAATAGCTGTCCAGCTAGTATCTGTTCCCTCTACAGGAAAAATGCCAAGACTGGTAGTTTGTGTTGATAGAATCTGGTCCTGAAGACCACAAGAGTTAGTGGTATATTTGTTTAGTAATTTAGTACACTTCTGGAATGCCAAAGAGCAAATTATGCCTGAGCTACATCTTGATCTCCCATGTAACCAGGATCTGGCCACCTGTTTCATACACAAGTAGTGAATGATGCCCACATTGTAGATCATAGAAATTCTGTGAAAACATTGCATCAGTGAAGCAGGAAGCTTTGGGGAACCACCACAAGAACTCTGCCATATTAGGATTTGTTTCAGTTCTGTCCCCCAGGTACCATTTCTGAAGGTGGAACTGCCCTAAATAGTACATTGAAGTGGTAAGATAGACGAGAGCTGCTCCTATTTTGAAGTATAGGATGCAGAGATAAGGATAGTTTTTCAGCCCTTTGCAGATTTGTAGGCTAGGTACTCATCTTGGAGTCTATTACAAAATGCATCTGATGTAGATTATGACTAGGTCTACACTATGGTAAAAACAGGAGTACTTGTGGCACCTTAGAGACTAACAAATTTATTAGAGCATAAGCTTTTGTGGGCTCCAGCCCACTTCTCTGGATGCATATAGAATGGAACATATATTGAACACACACCCCCCCCCCACATGAACAGGTGGGAATTGTCTTACCAACTCTGAGAGTCCAATTAAGTAAGAGAAATTACTTAATTGGACTCAGTTGGTAAGACAACTCCCACCTGTTCATGCTGTGTGTGTTCAATATATGTTCCATTCTATATGTATCCAGAGAAGTGGGCTGGAGCCCACAAAAGCTTATGCTCTAATAAATTTTTTTAGTCTAAGGTGCCACAAGTACTCCTGTTTTTTTGCAGATACAGACTAACACAGCTGCTACTCTGAAAACTGTGGTGGTAAGTCAACCTATGTTACACAATGCCAGCTATGTGAATAATGTAGCTGGAGTTGATGTAGCTTAGGTTGACTTACTGTCGTGTCTACACCATGAGCCTCTTGTTCCAGTGGAGTACCATGTAGACTGAAAGCACTCGGCTGTTGATTTAGCAGGTCTTCAGTAGACCTGCTAAATCAACCCCTGGAGCATTGATTCTACAGTAGTATAGACATACCCTATGTCTCAATAGCTTTCTGTGGGTGATTTAGAATGTGCATCCACAGCTCTTGAGAAGGATGGAGCTGGGGCAAGGCTCTGGAATGGGAATAAGGAATTTAGATCAATTCTTGATTCTGCCTTTAACTTCAAGTTGGTCAGGTTGTTTAGACAACATCTGCCTGGAACTAGCCATTTTACTCAATATTTGACATGGGCTTGAACCAGACCCCTTACCACAGTTCCCATCAAGTTTAGGAGGTGCTTGAAGTCAGAATTCAGATCTAGTTTCACAGCAAGTAAACCTGAATACCCAGAGTTCAGATCCACATCTGACTTTACTGCCTATCACCATGGATTTTAGCACAACTGATCACTGGGATGTTAGATCTGGTTCTGAGTTTCCATGTTTGTCTTTATATAGTGCCAAAGCAGAATGCTGCTTTCCTGGTAGCTTTAAATAGTGGTGATGCCATGCTTTTTGACGACTAGTAGATATTAATTCTTATGTGGCTATTTTTTTCTGATTGTGGGCAGGCTTGTTCTCTTTCCCCAAATGTATTTTCTTCACTCTATGTTAAGTTAGAAACGGAACTAGTATCTTTTAGCCAAGCTGTGTGTGGGACTAGTAAAGGATGTGCAGACTATATGTGCCACAGTTGTACAGTTTTGGGATTTGCTGAAGCATGCTTCAACCCCCCCCAAAACAACTTTATTTTAAATAATGTTGCTTGTACTCTTTGCAAAGAATGCAATATACACACGGTGCAAACTTGCACCAAGTCCACTTTATGCTATTTTTGCCCACCTGCTTTCAAATGTCTCTAGTGGAGGAGGAAGGGCAGGCTTCTGAAAGAAAGTGGGGAGGACAAGGCCACAAAATAGCACCTTTCTCCCACTTTTTTTGGAGGGGAGGTCGGATTCTACATGGATTATTGGAGATTAATGGAGTGAAAATTAGGACAGAACAAGGGCTTTGAAATTAAAGCCAATGTTATATTCATACTTAACAGTTAGGCTACAGGGATGCTCAGACCACCACTGATCATGTGGAGTAATATTGTCCCATTGTTTCTTTGTACTCCCAAGGCAGTCTGCCTGTATCCACATATGCCATTTTATACTCTGATTGTAAGCTTTTGGGGGCAGGGATCATCTTTTCGTTCTGCATTTCTGTAGCCCTGGTCCAGGATTCGGGCTGCTAGTCACTATGAAATACAAATATTTTGTCTGACAGTCAAAAAAATTGACAGACCAGTTGTCAGAAAATGCAGTTTTGTCCAATTTGGTATTTCAGTAAAAAACATGACAGGAGCACAGCAGCCTTATTGGAGTAATTTGATATCAGGATAATGTGTTGGATTTGGCTTTGTAAGGTGTTTTGACTTTGTCTTATCTGAGATGTCAGAGTTCCCCCACAAGATGGAAGTTTGTTTTTGGACGAGCTCTGCTTAGGAGTTACTCCTTTTTTGCAGAGTTAAGATTTTGAAAACAAGCAAAAGCCATCTTGAAATTGTACAATAGAACCTCAGAGTTACAAAAACTAGAGTTACAAACTGGCCAGTCAACCACCCCCTTCATTTGGCAGCAGCAGAGACAAAAAAAGCAAAAATCACTGTTTATTTTTAATAGTTTAACAAAGGGAAAGCAGAATTTTCCTTCTGCATAGTAGTTTCAAAGCAGTATTAAGTCAATGTTCAGTTATAACCTTTTGAAATAGCCACCATAGTGTTTTGTTCAGAGTTACAAACACCTCAGGAATGGAGGTTGTTTGTAACTGAGGTTTTACTGTAGTTGAAACTCATCCTGGGTATTAAACCAAGGATGTTAGTTGGATCACACCAGGCATAAAATTTGGCTCAACATTCTTATTTCTACAGCCTGGAAAACATGGTATCCTTTTTCACATCTAATTGATGTGTTAATTCTCCTGCATGTACAGACTTATTCAGCAGTCAACACAAAGGCTAATTAGAAGGAGCCTACAGCCCCATTCTTTCCTTAACTAAATGGTTAAGTCACTTCTGTCGATTGTTAAAGTTGTTCTGAAACAAGCACATGGCAGATAACAAGAATCCATACTTTATTTTGTGTCAAACAACCTGAAGTCTGACAGCTTACATTTGCTATCCCTAGCCACTTTTTACATTTCATAGTCCAAACTTGACTATCTCCATTGCACTGGTTTTCCAGTCAGGAAGTAGGGGATTCCCTTGGCATATTTGAAACACACTCCCAGTACCAAGTCTGACCTAGGACAAATAGTTCATATTGACTGGTCCTTTGAACCATATATTTAAGATACAGTTCTGAGATATCATGAAGCCAGTTTCTCTTCATTTACACCAGGTTGTTTTACTAGCCACTCAAGATGTGCAGCAGAAACGCCACGTGCCATTTTAGATACCTTGTGCCAAAAAACCTGTGCTGTTACTGGTTTCAGTTAGTGGTCAGTACTCAGCACTTTGAGGAGTCCGGTTCAATGCCTCTTAAGCAGATTACTCTACACCTCTGGTCACCTTTGAAAGTTTCACCTTACAGTAGTAAATTGTGCTCATTTTCAGGAGCGGTGGCCCCTGCAGGATTTGTAAATCAGAGCAAAATTTGGCCTAGAGGGGAACTGATTTGGTTCCCTATTTAGGGAAAGGGAGGAGTTTACAGCTTTTGAATCCTTTTGGCAGTTCATTCTCAGACACCTTCACTTCAGCTAGGGCACTGTGGGTTTTATGCTTGTTGTAGCACAATGTCTGCTCTCGATTATGCCGATGTAACTATTGAAGCTAGTGGATTTACACGAGTTTTAACAGAGCAGGATTTAGTCCAGTTGCCTTAGTGGTTAGAGGCAGGAGACTGCAGGATTGCAAAGAGCACCAAGGTGAAGTGGCAAGGGATTGAGGTAACAGACCAGTGGACTCCCACATCAGTATTTATTCAGGGACAAGTTCTGAGGCCGTCAATGTTTGACCCAAGGAAGTAACATGCATTTTGAGGTCTCACCATCTTAGCCATTTCACTAATGCTTAGCCTTCACCCCTATTAATGTACATCATAGCTACATGTACATTTTCTCCCTTTGTACATCATGCTCTCAATTTCCCAGGGTTGTTTCTCTACACCAGTGGTCTCCAAACTTTTACTGGTAGGGGTGCATGATCAAAAAATTCATCACCCCCCCACTGTACCAGCTCTACCATTTTTGCCGAAGCAACAAAAACACCACATGCTCCTCCTGCTGTGCACCCCCAAGGATCCTCTTGTGCACACACCCTAGGGGGTGGTGCACACCCCACTTGAGACCACTGCTCTACACCACACTGATCCTCTAGTTTTGTGTCCCATTAGCTGAGGAGACAGCTTGATCATGCCAACTGCAGGATTTAGTAAAGTGGAGTAAGCTGTGAGAGGTGTTCTACAGTAGTTCTAGATACAAAGATTACCATTTCAATCCAAGAGATGGACTATTTACAAGGAAGCATTAAAGTAAAAAGGAAGATTAAAATAACCCCCAAAAGTGGTCAATATGATAGTTCAGGTAACCCTGTCCCATTCCTAATCCAATAAGTGGAAGTTGGAGGATTGGCTGGTATTGATGCCAAGACACCTGTATTTGGGAGTAGTTTGTTTATTTCTTACATGTGTAATTCATACCACATATCAAAGTCAGATGACTGGATCACCACAACTGGTATCCATCTTCTCTGGTCATGGCCAATAATGTTTGAGGAAAGTGAAAGTCCCTGCCCAGAATGCACTTTGCCAATAAGCAGTTTCATAGGTTGTGTTCGCTGGCGTTGAGAATGCTCTTACCCTATTGCTCACCTAGATTGTAAGCATTGAGTAAATTCCAGCATTAAGATTGCCAGCAAAACCTTAATTCAGTCCCTTTGTGCTTATGCTATAGTCTTTAGTTGCATCACTGTACATTATGAACAACCTTAATTCTGGCATTTTAAGGTTCAGATATTTGAGTTTGCAACTTTAGTCGTGTTCTAAAAAACCACCACTAAGTTACACACAAACTACATTAAGAGAAGTCAAACTCCATTGTGACATCACATTGGCACCCATATGGGCCATCAGCAGGGTTAGAACCTTTCGTGTCACTGCACAGACCTCTGCGGATACTAATCAAATACTGCATAGTAGCACTGGTAGGCAGTCATCTTCTAGACTGCACTAGATGGGCATGACACTTTGTGTTTAAACAAAAAACAAAAACACTGGCAAATAGAAAGCCACACACACTAGTTTCATTCCAGGTTGTGGATAGTGGGAACAGATGCTGTCCATTCCCCTAAACTTGACCCCTTCTGCCCTGTCCCAGTCCTGTCTTTTCCACCCATAGCTCCTTGCCCCAGTCTTATTCTCATCCAGGGAGCCCCCCCCCCCCCACTTTCTAATCCAGCTTCTCACCACTGTCCCATAGCCTCAGTAGTCCAAGTTCCCTCTCACAGTTCCATCTCTTGCACCCTCACCCAAGTATTCCCATACTCACACCCCAGTCCTGCTTCTCCTTGGCACCTTGTCCCAGGCTTTTCCCAGACAGTGCCAGTTCCCATTCTTCCCCCTCCAGCCTAGTTCTGTTCAGATCTCTTTGCCCCATCTCAGCCCAGTTCCTTGCAATCCCAGGATCCTTTCCCAGCCTCTAGTCAAAGTCTTCCCCTTCCCACAGGCTCCTTTCCCCAATTTAATCCCATGCTTTTGCTTCTGGGTTCAGTTCTTATCCCTCTGCTTTCAATTTAGGCAGCTTCTTCCTCCTTGCTGCCTGAAGGCTCATCAGGGAGGGGGGAGGAAGAGGCAATGAATGAAAGCAGAGACAGGCCCCCTGCTCTGAGGTTTGTCTACACCTAGCTGAGGTTTGTGTGGAAAATAGCTACATGCCTAACATTGAGATCACAATGTACCCTCCCCAGCATAGATGCAACTATGCAGACACAGCTGTGGTCACTTGGGAAGATGGTGTGTGTACATTGGAAGAAAAACCCCTTTTGTTGGTGTAGGTTGTGTCTACTATAGGGTTATGCTGACATATTGGTATAACCTCCATAATGTAGACAATCTCAATTCCAGTGCCTAGAGCCAACATGACCTGAAGCAGCCTGCAAGTGCAGGATTTTCCTGGCTATTGCACAACCCCTAGCTGGAGCATGCTCTGTACAGACTGTTCAGAGCCTAAACTGTGGCATCTGAGTATGTGCAAACTGCAGTTTCTCCAAAGGTTCACAACTTGGTCAAATTGGATCATTTTTATGGGGATAGGCCTCTTCCTGTCCCCACTATTAAGGCCACCCTCCTGCTAAATGACAAGTCCCTGCTCCAGAGCATGTGGGAAGTTCTAATTTCCCCCACAGAAGAGTTGAGTTTTGTATGGACAACCTTTCCTCTAGACTTGTCCTTGAGGAAAGTAGAACTGTTTTAGCTGATAGTTTTTGGAAACTATCAGCTTCAGGCAGACATCTGGTATGGAAGACTTCAGCCCAAATAGCTTGTTTTCAGTTCCTATTCTAAGACTAAGTTTGGCAGTATTTTAAGGAAGTATCAGGAAATGTTACAAATTAAAGTATTAACTTGTATTCTAGTAACATAGCTATTAATAGTAGCTAATTGTTGTAGCCCAGTCATTTTAGATATGCAATCCACATTCTGAGCCTAGTTTTTAGACACAGGGGCATTCCAGGGGCAACTGGAACCTGATTAGCTCCTTCCTGCTCCCCAACTTGCTCCAGGGGAATCGAGAGCATAGAAGCAAGGGCTTATCTAGCTAGTACAAGGGATTAAATCAATCCCCAGCAGCCCCTTGATGGGGAGGGGCAAGCCAACTCTTCAGGCCCTGTTGTGGAGTTCTGCGCTTTAGCATGTACTGACCAATGTGGGCTATTCGAGATGGTCATCTGGCTGGGAAGCTAGCAAGACCATCTGCTCACTGCCTTCATGATCCTCCTCCCAACAGTCACCACTTACTATTGTCATCAGCTAGTCACCATGCTGAAAAGTGTGCTAAAGTTCATTTGAAAATTGACCTTTAGCAGGTTTATCACCAAAGATCTCAATCTCAGCACTGTCTTGAGATTGCCAAGTGCATGCAGTTTCATTATTTAGAGTCTAAATCACTTGGTGAGCTAACACCTAGGTTAGTCAGTGCACTCTAACCGAGTCAACTGTCATTTACTATGCAAACAGGAAATGAAAAGAATTGATTCACTGAGCAACTGGTTACTCACCTTCTCTAACAGTCCAAGGCAGAGCCAGGTTCATCTCTGGTCTTTGTCCAGCATAGTTAGAGAAGGAGTGAAATGATGCCCTGCCCAACTTCCCCCCAGATAACCTTGATTTTTGAAGAGACATGATTAGGTGGTATTATACAGAAGCAGAAAGGTGTAAATCCCTTGCAGCACACCTAATGAATGAGTCACTGGGATGATTGAGTCCCAGGATGGTTGGGGGTGTGGGGAAGAAGAGAAGAGGGTGAGAAGACTCTTCAAGCCAACTGACTGGTCTCCCCAGGAAGCACAATTTAGGGGTATGTGGCCTCTTTAGAGTCCCCTTGTCCTTCTGTTGGTCACTCTTCAAAACACTGCTAATGTTCAGAGACTCAGAGGTCATCCCCAGTGCCCAAACAAGGCATCTGTCCCAGTGGCACAACAGGGTTATGTGACTGACCTGATTCCCTCACCATAAGGTGGCTGTTCTCCTTACAGATTCACTTAATCATCTGCAGATATGAAGCATAGAGGAGCTGCCCAGCTCCAGCCAGGATATGGACCATGGAGTATCAAGGGCCAAATCTGGGCCATAAACACCAAGACAACCAGGAATACTTAGCATTGAAATCAAGTCCTCTATTTGGTAGTGAGCCTAGAGTCAAGCAGAGGCAGTTCTCCCACAAGTGAGAAAAGGCCAGGTGAGTAGATACATCATGTGTATCAATAGAAGGTCATGACTGCAGGGTCACAGCCTGAGACATTCTTGAGCACCTGCAACTCATTGGCCTCAGCTGCTCAAATTCCACTTTAATTGGTATTGCCAGTAGCCCTCAATTTGGTCTACAGGTAGTTGTCTTGTGTAATCGAGTGATAGACCACTAAAGTACACTCATGACTGTTGAGCCTGATCAATGGTCAGGGATAATGTGCACCAGAACCAGAGTACAAAGGCTTACCACTGTGATAAAACTGTTCTGATAAAAGGTATCAGTTGCACTGCTGTACTCAAGGCTGTAGGTTACTGTTTATTATACCTTACTCCTTTTTAAAGGATTTCCACAAAGGCTGAAAGTTAGAGGGAATAAAGCTGTATGCTTCCACTCATGAGCTGTGGATTTGAAAGTTTGACTTAGTGTTTTTCTCCTAATAGGATAAAAAACTAAAGGGTGGGGTGGAAATCTAATTCAGAGGGTAATGCAGGTGGTCAGAATCATCTTTAGCCATGTAGCGGTAAGGGTTAATCTGTGAAACCTGTGGCCTACAAGATCAGAGGAGTGGTCTACAGATGTGCCTACACCACAGGAATCAACACCACATCAGGGAATGGTGATGCAATACAGTATAGCAGACAACCTCTTATGTTCTCTTCACTTGGAAGTCAGAGACTAGGACTGACTTCATAGGCAACTAAGATTAGGCACATAATATCAGTGAGATGTTGCTGCAATCAATCAATTTGCAGACATCTAGATAAGGTGACAAGTAACAGTCAGCATGGATTTGTCAAAAAAAAAAAAAAAAAAAAAAAAAAAAAAAGAGTGTCAAACCAACCTGATAGCTTGCTTTGACAGGGTAACAAGCCTTGTGGATATGGGGAAGCAGTAGATGTGGTATATCTTGATTTTAGTAAAGCTTCTGATACTGTCCCGCATGACCTTCTCATAAATAAACTAGGGCAATGCAACCTAGATGGAGCTACTATAAGGTGGGTACAAAACTGGTTGGAAAACTGTTCCCAGAGAGTAGTTATCAGTGGTTCAGAGTCATGCTGGAAGAGCACAATGAGTGGGGTCCCACAGGGATCAGTTCTGGGTCGGTTTCTGTTCAATACCTTCATCAATGAATTAAATAGCAGATAGTACACGGTTTGTGGGCAATAACAAGCTGGGAGGGGTTGCAAGTGCTTTGGAGGATAGGATTAAAATTCAAACTGATCTGGCCAAACTGGAGAAATGGTCTGATGTAAATAGGATGAAATTAAATAAGGACAAATGCAAAGTACTCCATTTAGGAAGGAACAATCAGTTGCACACCTACAAAATAGGAAATGACGGCCTAGGAAGGAGTACTGCGGAAAGGGATTTGGGGGTCATAGTGGACCACAAGCTAAATAGGAGTCAGTGCAACACTTAAAAAAAGGCAGACATTATTTTGGGATGTATTAGCAGGAGTGTTGTAAGCAAGACACGCAATTCTTCCACTCTACTCAGGCCCCAACTGGAGTATTGTGTCCAGTTCTGGAAAGATGTGGACAAATTGGAGAGAGTCCAACAAAGAGCAACAAAAGTGATTTAAGGTCTAGAAAACATGACCTATGAGGGAAGATAAAGGGTTTGTTTAGTCTGGAAAAGAGAAGACAGAGGGAACATGATAACAGTTTTCAGGCACATAAAAGGTTGTTACAAGGAGAAGGAAGAAAAATTGTTCTTAACCTCTGAGGATAGGACAAGAAGCATTGGGCTTAAATTGCAGCAAGGGAGGTGTAGGTTGGACATTAGGAAAATCTTAACTGTCAGGGTGGTTAAGCACTGGAATAAATTGCCTAGGAGGTTGTGGAATCTCCATCATTGGAGACTTTTAAGATCAGGTTATATAAACACCTGTCAGGAATGGTCTAGATAATTAGTCCTGCCATGAGTGCAGGGGACTGGACTAGATGACCTCTCAAGGTCCCTTCCAGTTCTAGGATTCTATCACCATACAGTTTTACTCATGGTGGCCATTTGACACTTGTGGTTCTTTTGAGATAAGGGTGAACAGAAGGATTGTGGTCCTATTGGCACCTACATGAGTGCCCATCAGTTATTTGCTCCCACAAATGATGCAGTAGGGCTCATTCCAGAGTAAGTTCACTTGCAAATTACCTTCGATTTCCTTAATCCCTTTTAGGGCTCAGTCCTGCTCCTGCAGCAGGAAATTAGAATCTTTCCTTCAGCTGCTGAATCACAGGGTCTATTAGGTTTTCAGTATCCAGCCAGTCACATAGAAGAGAGGAAATCTACAAGCAGGAAGCAGAGTGGCTTGGTTTGGAGGAATACAAGGCTGTGATTGAACAATTGCTAGTTGTATCTGCTATCACAGGCAGGTTATTTTGCCTACTGGCTCAGTTTTCCCCCAACTGAGCAATAGGGTAAATACAGTCATCCTCCTAGAGGGGATATGAAGATTAGATATTTTGGACACATGAAATACAACATAAGCATTAAATATTTTCCAAGGATAAGAGGGGCCCAATTCTCCTCACACAGATGAAAGTCAGGAAGAATACAGCTGACTTTTTGGAGTTGCACTAGCATAAGAGTAGCAGGGGAATGAATCCTCATGTTTAACATGAATGGCTTTCCTCAGGATCCTGTCTAGCAGTTTAGTAAGCTCAGTTACAAAACAGGGAAAGAAACCTTTAAGGCATTCAGAAATCCAGGAGTTATTCTCAAACCTGGCATTTTACTCTCAAAATGGAGAGTTTGGTACAACACTCCCTCCTTGTAGCCAGCTCTTCGCTATAACTTGTGTGTTCTTTGAAGCTCATTCATTGGTCTCCTCTACTGCAAAGGAGAAAGCCTCAAGAGAGCATTCCCTGTTCTGAAGTTGGTGAATAATGCTGTTCCTTTTAGATAGCAGTAATTTCTGGGCTTTGGCTAATTGAGATAGCTCCAAGCAATGTTGCTCACCAAATGCAGGTGAAGGGTCCTTTAAATCTGATGTCCCAAAGCTTTTTGGCTCAGTGTTATACTGATACAAAGTGCTTTATTAACATGGTTATAATGTAGACTTAGAAACCTGAGGGACTAGACAGACCTGTTTTGATTGAGATTATATAAACAAGTCATAAACAAAACCTAGGTCTTCTGATTACCAGTCCCGTGCTGAAATCACTAATATATTTTATCTTCCTTTAAGGTTCTGGTCCGAAGGAGTTTACTATCTTTCTTGGTTGACACCTACATACTAGTGAGACCCTGTTGAGCTAGTTTTAGATAGTCAAGCTTTTTTCAGTTTTAAGATAGTTAATATTTAGAACTCTAATAGATTAAAGGGCCTTTTAGGCACTAGTGACTTATCCTTTTATTTGAGATCCTTAAATGGAAGAAGGGAGAAAGCAAGGAAGTGTTAGTGGGGAAACCAGGTTAGAATGTCAAGTATCAGAGAAATAGCTATATTAGGCTGGATCTGTAAAAAGCAACTAAAAGTCTTATAGCACCTTAAGGACTAAGGGATGTTAGAGTGGTTAGACATCTTGCCTATAGCTACACAAGAAATGCAGAGCAGTAGTAACTATCAGTTATTCAGACTCATGAGTTACTAAGGTCTTTTTACTTATCCTGTACATTTGCCAGGATACAGGCTCTATTGATTTTTTTAGCACCATTAAGTTTATCAGTGGAGGTAGTAGCTCTTTAGAGCCAAGTACACCTTTACAATTGCACATCTCCACAAGTAGAAGTTAAACCTTTGATAGTAAAGGAAGTAAAGTTATATTTACTTATAAATTAAAGCTTTTAATATAGATACAAAGAAAATACAGCCAATGAAAAAAAGTACTAATTCCTCAAGAACTACAAGTAGGAAAACTTACCTCTAGAAGAAAAGCACTACTACTTATTACTCACCTATAGAACACTACAATGTACACCTCAGGACTAACTGCTGTTTGTCTCTGCCAGGTTTAAATAACCAGTAATCAGAAGAGCATGCTGGGAAAGGATCTTATAAAAGAGTGACCCTAGGCTGGAGAACATAATGGTTCCTAGGGAATGATAGGGAAGAGATTGAGCTTGTACATTTCTGAAGGACCAGCTGAAAGATAAGAAAGCCTTTAAATCTCAAATCTTGAGCATTTGATGTAGTTGTGACTTTGAGATTGTTTTTTGTTAACAAAAACTCTGTTGTATGTTCAGTATTAGTAGTTTTCTGTATTTAAAGAATATTTACTGTTGTATGCTGATATGATCGTGTGGCTCTACTGTTTGTGAGGTTAAAAAATAAAATCCTTTCTACTGGAATATCCTTTGCTCTGGGCTATTATTTTTTCTTATTGCCATAGAGGGTTTTTATAGTTGCTTATACCTGTGTAGGGTGCTAATATGCTGATCTGGTGATAGTTTCTACCTGTTCCCCACAGCTATAAATAACTTTGCAAGGTATAAGGTAGTAGCTAATCAGACCCTACAATTTTAAATAGTGAAGTTGAGTTTCTTCCCATCAGTGATTTTCTGCATGTGAGAAATCCTTGGGGTTATGTTCCTTTTCTTAAAAGTCTATAGACCCCTCTTACACTCCTTCCCCTCCCAAAGGTAAAGGAATAGAACAGCTGTTCTTTGCTGTTGGTGGCTATACTTCACACAGTAGTCTCTTTGAGCCCAGAGATCAGATCCTGGACTCAGTGCTGTGGATTGTCACCAGCTGTGGATTTAGCTCAAGGTACTTTAAAGAAATCACTATTATAAGTACTGTCTTAATACACAAGCTTTGTACATATTCTGTCCCCAAATGTATCTTCTACAAACTCATTGACTTCCATGGGGCTACCCTAGATATAAACCAGTGCAGATGTGGGCCATTATTAATCTTTTCTGTTCCTTGGGAGTGTGCTTTTGTGATTAAAGCACATAACAGGAAATGGGCTTTCTCATGGACTTGCTGTGTGACTGGGCAAGTAATTTAACAGTTTCCCTATTTCTAGTAGAAGAATAGTTGCATATCTCAGAAATGTAACTTGTTTTGTGTATGAAACTTGGCTGTGTTCAGCTTTGCCTAGCACTAGCTGCTCTCCCGAATTCAGATAGTTCACAGGTATATATGCTCAAATGGGAAAAGCAGGCCTATGTTAGGAGTTTCCTGGATGCCACTTCAGGTGCATTTATGGTCAGAAAATGGAGTGTTTATTAAAAGCAAATGAATAAGAAAGTGACATGAACATGGTTAATTTTTACATGATGACCTTCCAGCTTAAAAAACAAACATGGTTTGAGCCAAATCCAGCTCTCAGAAAAGGAGGAACAAGTTTTACTGACTCCAGTTAACAATTATTTTTTTTCAAAGGGACAAAGTGGACCAGAAGCACAAGCGCACAAATCTCAGTCTCTTGCCTTCTTAATGGACTTAAAATGGAAAAAATACCCATGGGTGTAAGTACAGATGGTAAGTAATTCAAATCAGTGGCACATATTGTATATGTTCTGAGAACAGCTGTGTAATTGACTGCATTCCCTCAATGGAAGTGTTTGTGATGGAGGAGCGGTTAGGATGAGCTTTTACACAAGGAAACAGGGCAATTGTCCAAAGGTGGCAAAGTTACCTATTTAGCTAAAGCAAATAGCAAAATGTGCAAATAAACCAAAAAGAAATACTTGCTTAGTCCACAGTTCACTCTGTACTGTTACCACACCTGTGTTTGGAGGTGATTCCAGATCTGGAGTAGGACTTTCCTAAGTTTTAGTGAGTGTGCTGATGATCTGAGGTGTGTGAGAGAAGAGGTCGATTTAGCCCTGTCTCCTCTCTCGGAAATAAAAAGCTTAAATAATTCCCCTGCCCTGTCAATCGTTTGCATTCCCAATGTGGTGGAAAAACCACATGTTGTGTAAATCCATTCTTTTCTATTTAAAAAAAAAGATCAAAATGGGTCTCGCATATAGCCCTTGTCACTGCAGTCTATGTATACAAACAGACAGGCACAAGGACTTTGTTTTGCTATTGAAATCAATAATTCCATTGCTCAAAGCTGGCAGTGTGATGCAGTGGGCTAGGAGTCAGGAGACCCAAGTTCTTTCCACCCCTGCCTCTCATTTCCTAGTTGATTTTTGGCAAAACATGTCATTTTTGTCCCTCTGTTTATCCCCAGTAAGCAGAGGGGGAATGATACTTTGAATATGAAGAACTCAAAGAGTTTGACACAGTGCCCTACAAAAGCTAAGTATTTATTGCAGGAAGCTGTGTTTCTGTCATGGTGCAGAAACACAGCTTCCTGTCAGTTTGAAAAGGCACCCTACAGTGTATTATATTCTCTCAAAAGTTTTTAATGAGGAGGGATTATTATTTATTTCCATTATGGCACCTAGGAACCCAGTAAGAGGAAGCTTATTTGATAGCTCTTCCTCCGGCATGTAGTATTACTGTGATTGGCTTGTATGCTTCTTCTGACCTCAGCACTACTCATCTCATAAACCCTCAGAAATCTAAACCCCCCAGTAATCACTCAGCTCTTGCCTTTAACAACATATATTGTGGGTTGTTATGGGAGCTTTGCGTTTGCATGGGAGAATGGGGGGCTGTTACCATTTTAATATCCCTTTAAAATTCTTCCATAAAGGAATTTAAAAGCACCATTTTCCGACCAGGAGAAAGAATGTTACAGAGCTTACCTTTTCCTAAGAGAGGGACACGATATCTTGTGCAAGGTTTATGTCCTACTCAGGTTGCAGTTCAGCTCCAAGTGGATGCATAAGGCTTGTTATTTTCACAGACTGTTCCTGTGGCAGGATTGTATCTGAAATCATCACCAGTGCTGCTTTAATAAACAGGTGACAGCGCTCCTCGGTAACCTTTGAACCGGCATTGCAACAGGTTCAAAGGCAGTAATTGTCCCTGATTAAATATGAGCAGTAATTTCAGCCAGTTAGAAATGTCAATTTAAACAAAAGGGTAAACATACAATTCTTACCCAATGGCTTTACAAAGGAAGAGCACGCCTTGAAAAGCTAACACCAGCCCAGAGAAAGCTAAGTGCTTCGCGCTTTAATAGGGCTTTCATTTGTTTTGAGTGCTTGGGATATGTAGCAAGAGTGGCTTGATTCAGAATGGGAGACTCTTATGTGCGTGTGATGGGCAACCAGATTATAATACCCTACCCCTTTACTACCTCATTAGAGAATAGCCTTTCTAAGACATTACAGGGAGGGGCAAATCCTGCCCCTGCCTGAGCAGAGGTATAGATTCCCTTTGCAGTGGAACCTGTACAGTTTTGCTAATCAATGGAGTAGTGCACTTTGGCAGGGAGTTCGGTCCCTAGGGACTCCTAATGCAGCAATGCACAAGGAATAGAGGTGCCATGGTAGGGTCCAAGGACTTACTGATTTGTGGAGATCCTTATCTCTCCCCACCAGCATGGGTGCTATGTAAGTGGGTCACATCCGTCACTGGATTGTAGATAGGAAGCACAGTTCAATGGTTAGGGTGCTAGCCTGGTCCAGTGACACCTGAGTTCAATTCCCTGGTTTACCATAGATTCCCTGTAAAATGGGATAATAGCACTGCCCTACCTACCAGGGGTGCTGTGAGGATACCTATATTAAAGATGGGAAGGTGCTCAGATATTATGGTGACGGGTGGTCATTACGTACTTTAGATAGATAGATCCTCGGTGTAACTGCTTCAGAGCCTGGGGAACGGGCCTACCACCATGTCCGAGCATTTGTCAGAGCCCGGTTTGGTTACCTGAGCCAAGAACTGAGTTCAGGATTTACCTCTAATAGTCTGAAACACTAAGGGCCAAATCCCGAGTCCTTACTCAAGCAGAGGTCCCACTCAGTCAGTGACTTTGGGGCTGGCTCTAGAAACAACAATGTTGTGTGTAAGGTGTTAAGCCATTACTGTAGCAGAGTGTTTTGAAGGGTTACAAATTACGATAGTACAGTTTGCATGTTGATTCAGGCCTGGCTGCAGTCTTGTGCATCTGTCTGTCTTTTTTAAATTTATTTATTTAAATGTATCAGAATGCCTTGCATCTGAAGAAGTGAGGTTCTTACCCACGAAAGCTTATGCTCCCAATACTTCTGTTAGTCTCAAAGGTGCCACAGGACCCTCTGTTGCTTTTTATTTAAATGTGAATCAGTGAACCAATATTGACCCTTTTCGTTAAGGCCTTGGGTAGTCTTAATCCAGAATACCACGATAGACTTTAGAGAGGCTTCTCCTAAAAGTTGAGCAACTGTTGCCCAACATAGGTAGTTCTCTCATGTAATTGCACTCACTGTAGTATCAAAAAACAGGAGTACTTGTGGCACCTTAGAGACTAACAAATTTATTAGAGCATAACCTTTCGTGGGCTACAACCCACTTCTTCGGATGCATATATGTTAATCTTGTCAGTCTATGGCCAAATTCAGTGGTGGCATAATAGCGTAACTTAACACTACTTTGCCTCTTATCGCCCCGTGTGCAACTGACAGAGTAATATGGTATTTCAGGGGTGTGCACAGCAATTAGCTGTCTGGATCTTCAGCCAGTGTAAATTGGTGTAGCTCCATCAACTTCGTTAGAGCGGCTGTATACTGATTTACACCGGCTGAGGACCTGGACTGAGAGTATTTTACTTGGAGGTAAAAAGAACAGGAGTCCTTGTGGCCCCTTAGAGACTAACACATTTATTTGAGCATAAGCTTTCGTGGGCTACAGCCCACTTCATCAGATGCATGCAGTGGAAAATATATATATACACACACACAGAGAACATGAAAAAAATGGGTGTTGTCATACCAACTGTAACAAGAGTAATAAATTAAGGTGAGCTATTAGGTGAGCTATTAGCAGGAGAAAAAAAACTTTTGTAGTGATAATCAGGATGGCTCATTTCCAACAGTTGACAAGAAGGTGTGAGTAACAGTAGGGGAAAAATTAGCATGGGGAAATAGTTTTTACTTTGTGTAATGACCCATCCACTCCCAGTCTTTATTCAAGCCTAATTTAATGATGTCCAGTTTGCAGATTAATTCCAATTCCGCAGTTTCTCATTGGAGTCTGTTTTTGAAGGTTTTTTTGTTGGAGTATTGCGACTTTGAGATCTGTAATTGAGTGACCTGGGAGGTTGAAGGGTTCTCCGAATGGTTTTTGAATATTATAATTCTTGACGTCTGATTTGTGTCCATTTATTCTTTTGCATAGAGACTGTCCGGTTTGGCCAATGTACATGGCAGAGGTGCATTGCTGGCACATGATGGAATATATCACATTGGTAGATGTGCAGGTGACCGAGCCTCTGATAGTGTGGCTGATGTATTAGGTGCTATGATGGTGTCCCTTGAATAGATATGAGGTGTGAGGTGTACAGAAGAGCATAGAAGAAAAAGTACTAACAAAAAGATATAAGATAAAGTAGTCTGTCCATGCCCCTCCTATATATCTATATCTATAGATATACACACACACACACACACACACACACACACACACACACACACACTTGATCTTACACATTCTTGATAATTACTTTTCCTTCAGAACCCTTTTTCCTTTGGCCTTTGCATATCCATTGAAGGCTAAATCAATGCAAGTTACGTTCCTTCACTATGACCTTACACCCACTGAGACTTGTTTTACGATCAACCCACACCATTGATAAGTTCACTACTAACATGGCCCAGGAAGTCTAAACATTTCTGAACTGTGGATTTGTCATCCCTTAATCGCATAGGTTGGGCCTTGAGTGGAGCAAGTGTTTTGTTGAATTACTAACTCAACAGTTATCAATTATCCAACCGGTTTCCGTTTTGAATGCAGCATTAAACAGACATATTTGCAAACACTGAAATGCTTCTAGGTTGAGACTCTGCAGAGCAGAGTACTGTACGTAGGCTTCATTCCTCCTGATTGAATGTTGCCTTACAGCTCGTGTTTGTGTCCTCAGGTCAACAGCTGACCTCTAAAGCACTCAACAAGTGACCTAAGACACACTAATCTAACATTTTCAGAAGTGCCTAAGGTTTCTAAGTCCCATTTTTAAATGTGACCTAAGCACTTAGGCCCAGAGCATCAAAGGTATTTAGGCATTACTCCAGTCAGCATTGCAATGCCTATCCCCTAGGGGATCCTCAGCCTCAAGTTAAGCACCCAGGCTCCCCATATAATGCATTGGGACAGACAGATACCTAAGGAAGGAACCCTCAAAAACCAGCAAGCTGAGAGGAAAGGCAGGCACGCCTGGATTAACCAATGTGCACTTGCACAGGGCCCCCATCTCAGGGGGACCCCCAATGACTGGGGTGGCGGAAAGCCAGAGCCCAAGAAGCGGGGGTGAGGATGTCACAGGGCCAGGGCCCCACCTGCATGCTGCAGTGAGAACCAAAGGGCTAGAACAGGGAACTGGATCAGCCACGCAGGACAGGAGCTGTTGTTGGTTGCATGTGGGGTGGGCTCACTCTCCAACCATCCCTCCCCCGCCCAGGCCTCCCAAGGATCAGACCACCCAGTGCCTTCCACCCTCCCTAAGGTAAGCATAGAATATCTGGGTTGGAAGGGACCTCAGGAGGTCATCTAGTCCAACCCCCTGCTCAAAGCAGGACCAATCCCCAACTAAATCATCCCAGCCAGGGCTTTGTCAAGCCTGACCTTAAAAACCTCTAAGGAAGGAGATTCCACCATCTCCCTAGGTAACCCATTCCAGTGCTTCACCATCCTCCTAGTGAAAAAGTTTTTCCTAATAGCCAACCTAAACTCCCCCACTGCAACTTGAGACCATTACTCCTTGTTCTGTCATCTGGTACCACTGAGAACAGTCTAGATCCATCCTCTTTGGAACCCCCTTTCAGGTAGTTGAAATCAGCTATCAAATCCCCCCTCATTCTTCTCTTCTGCAGACTAAACAATCCCAGTTCCCTCAGCCTCTCCTCATAAGTCATGTGCTCCAGACCCCTAATCATTTTTGTTGCCCTCTGCTGGACTCTTTCCAATTTTTCCACATCCTTCTTGTAGTGCAGGGTCCAAAACTGGACATAGAAATAGGAAAAAATTCTATTTCACAGTACTCCAGATGAGGCCTCACCAATGCCGACTAGAGGGGAATGATCACATCCCTCGTTCTGCTGGCAATGCTCCTACTTATACAACCCAAAATGCAGTTAGCCTTCTTGGCAACAAGGGCACACTGTTGACTCCTATCCAGGTTCTCATCCACTGTAACCCCTAGGTCCTTTTCTGCAAAACTGTTGCCTAGCCACTTGGTCCCTAGTCTATAGCAGTGCAAGGGATTCTTCCGTCCTAAGTGCAGAATTCTGCACTTGTCCTTTTTGAACCTCATCTGATTGCTTTTGGCCCAATCCTCTAATTTGTCTAAATCCATCTGTATCCTATCCCTACCCTCCAGCATATCTACCACTCCTCCCAGTTTAGTGTCATCTGAAAACTTGCTGAGGGTGCAATCCATGCCATTCTCCAGATCATTAATGAAGATATTGAACAAAACTGGCCCCAGGACCGACCCTTGGGGCACTCTGCTTGATACTGGCTGCCAACTAGACATGGAGCCATTGATCACTACCTGTTGAGCCCGACGATCTAGCCTGCTTTCTATCCACCTTATAGTCCATTCATTCAGCCCATACTTCTTTAACTTGCCAGCAAGAATACTGTGGGAGACGTATCAAAAGCTTTGCTAAGGTCAAGGAATAACATGCCCACTGCTTTCCCCTCATCCACAGAGCCAGTTATCTCATCATAGAAAGCAATTAGGTTAGTGAGGCATGACTTACCCTGGGTGAATCCATGCTGACTGTTCCTGATCACTTTCCTTTCCTCTAAGTGCTTCAAAATTGATTCCTTGAGGACCTGCTCCATGACCCAATCTCCCTGGGGTCTCCCAGCCCCGTGGGGCAGGATCTGATCCCAACCCCAAGGGCAGGGAAGGCAGGAGGGCTCCCAATTGCCATAGTACAGAGGGCCCCAAAATTCTTTAATTCAACCCAGGAGTGAAATGGCAGGGAAAGGAGAGGGACATGGGAGCCTCCCTCTGCTCTGGATTCTCAGATGCAAACCCTCTTCTGGAGTTAGGTACCTAAGCCAGGTCAGAGCTTAGCTAGCCTGTGCACTAGCAGCTGAAACCATCTCTCTGTCTCCTGCTCGCACCTGATACCTCTCTCACACTTGTTCTAGGTTTCTCTCAACTGCCTTCTGTGCCGGTGTTGGGCAGCCACCACATCTGTCGATGGCCTCATCTGACCCTCTTGCTGCAGCGTCTGACACATGCAAGGTCTTAGGTGCACTCAGAGCATATTTACAGGATCAGGTCCTGCTGTGTTCTCCTGCCTGGTTTGAGAATCTCTCAAGGCCTCTAGGGCATTAGGCTCAGGTAGGGCTCTGAGCTGCTTTTAGCTGTGAGTAGGGGTGAGGGTTTAGGCAGCTTTGTGAATGCTGATCAGCAGTAACGTTGTTGCCTAGCGGACTTAGCCTATGGCAGATGAGCACTGGACTTGTGCGCCTAAAGAGACACACAGGTGCCTTTGAGTCCATGTCTCTCTGAAAGTCAATGGGACTTATAATGTGCCCAAGTCATTTTAAAAAGAGGGACTTAAGCTTCTAAGCCAATCAGGCCCTTTGGAAACCATTTCCCTAGGTCATACATTTAAATAAAACCGTTGGAGGATAGTATTTTGTGAGCTGTGCTCTAATGTATGAGTATCCAGTTCCTGTCACAGTTTTAAGTGGAGAAGTGCCATCTAACACTGAATTTATCTTAATATGAGTGCCTCTCCCGTAAGAGCACTGAACTATGAAATGAAGTTGAAGTGGTAGGAACCATGAGGAATTGAACTCAATTGATTAGAGCTGATCAAATGACTTGTAACCTATAATTTACACAGTGGCTTTGCCCTTCATTTCTCCTTGTGAAATATCTCTGAGCAGAAAATGATTTTTGAAAGGTTATTTCTTCAAAATTATTAGTTTTTTTTTGCCATTTTGTTGTAACTCTCTGGGTTGATTGCACATAGTTCTTTGCACATATTCAATATTGCATGTTCGTGCTTTGGCTAGTTATGATTGGTGATATAAATCACATGGTTTATTTATGTTTCCTGATTAGAACCAATTCCACCTTGAATATTTAAATAAGCATAAGAATTCAAAATTTGTCCAAGACTTGTGGAAGCAAGTTTGAAACTTGCCCTCTGTGAAATTTCTGCCTGTAAAATTTGATAGCTTGTTTGACAGAGGAGCATGAATCTAGGGGCCAGAGCACTACTGAGGAAACTGCATCTAAAAAGTCAACTGAATGTCCTCCAGCATTCATCCAGTTGTAGTACAGACGATGGGCTATGTATGCATCTTGTAGAGCTCTCACTGTAAATGTGTATTATGAAAGAAAGTACTTCCAGACCCAGTCCCATCCTTGCTGTGTAGGGGAAGGGATAGCTCAGTGGTTTGAGCATTGGCCTGCTAAATCCAGGGTTGTGAGTTCAATCCTTGAGGGGGCCATTTAGGGATCTGGAGCAAAAATCTGTCTGGGAATTGGTCCTGCTTTGAGCAGTGGGTTGGACTAGATGACCGCCTGAGGTCCCTTTCAACCCTGATATTCTATGATTCTAACTGTGTGCCGGACAACTCCTCTGGTTTTGACTTTTGAGATTTTGACTTTTACTTCCACATTGGAATGAAAACAAAATCTTTCAAAATCTTTTGCAAAGCGGAATTGTGTGGAATGACTGTTGTCAGATTAGAAAGACAGGCTTGTGTCTGTGTCTCTGGAAGTTACGGAAGAGTCCACCCTGGACCACAGAAACCTTCTCATTGCAAATGGTGTTGCAATCAGTAGGTCTCCGTAAAATGTTTTGGCTTTGATGAAACAGCATATTTTGATGAAAAAACATGTTTGTTCAAATTCCTGACCAGCTGTATTGATGAGCTTGTGCAATCAGCCCAAGATGGTAAGATGTAACGACCTTTAGATTCTACTTGGTGCATAGGGCTGAAGTTTAATCCCTCGCTCCTCTATGTATGTTTAATAGGCAAGAAAGCACATTGCTTTAGCCTTTTCTTTATTAGTCTTGTGAAATCTGTTAAAATGCAATTGGCTATTAAACAATAAAAGACTAATCCCTAATCAACCTAAATAAGCGATAATTGCCGGATTGATAGTAACATTAATTCAGTGCCAATAGTTTATAACCAGTAATATTGTTGCTACATCAGAGCTGTCTCATAAAAAGATAGACATATCATTAAACGGCCCAGGTCGTATAGACTGCACATGTGTTTGAATATTTACAGTCACTTTGTATGCTTCCTGGATGTGCTGCTCTGATCTGGCTGTTGACTAGCAATGCTAGTGTATACGATTGGAGATGGCAATCACGCTCTTGGCTTGTAGCATAGACGTAGCATTAGTTACACCACTGTGACAGAGTAACTCCATTGATTTCAGTCAGGAAATAGATGGTGTTTCCCTGGACTTATCCTGGTATAACCAAGATCAGAATTTGTCTAGTTTTTTCCTCAAGGAAAAATGTATTGTGTTGTCTCTGTGGCTCTGATGGGACTCCCGGTAGTGAAAGGTTTTGGTGACTCTGCTTAATCTCTATCAAATGAATGTAGGCCACACCACAACACTAGCCAGTGTAACATGGGTTCCAGTGTTCCATGTGACCCGTGAAAACAGCAGTGCCACCATGCAGACTGTTAACTCTGGAGTCCAGTAAACCTGATGCTGTTTGAGCCACGGATGTTCATTGCAAAGAAACACCGTGTGGGCATCTCCTCCTGGACAGCTTAATGCTGAAAGTGAATAGGCAAAGCGGCCCCAAAAAGCTGTGCTCAGGTCCTGTTTTACAGCAGTTAGTAAAGATTGCAGTGTGCCCCGCTTCCAAATGAGAACGAACACTGCTTACCCGAGAAGTCTCAGCCATTCCTCTGAAGCTAACTGATCTCTGCTTTTTTGATGAGTGTTCACATGTGGCTTGATCGTGTTGCCTTGACCCTTTTGACTCTCACTGATCAGGTACCAAATCCTAAAAGGTGCTGAGCGCCTAAGTGTTAGGTGCCACTTAGAATTTGGCCCCATACTGTTCTGGATATTTTAGCATATTTAACTTTCCCTGCTGTAAGCATAAAGCATGTGAAAGAAATCTGACATGGCCAGCATGGGCAGGCACAACAATTTTTGAAAGGGACTTTGGTTATTGACCACTCAACTGAAAATTAAAGTAGAAGCAAGGGGTGGCTTTGGACTTTGGGACTATTCACTGATAAAAAAAAAAGCTAGCGTTCAAAGAGAGCAATATCTGACGTGTAATATTTCGATGAGGAGAGATTAAAGACCATTTGGAATGTTTCTAAGTCTTAGCACTGTAAATTGTGTAGGACATTAACTTTTGCACAAATGTCCAAGTAACCTGCAACAAACTCCATTGTAATACACATTGACATCAAGGCTTGGCCCATCTAAAGCAAGCCTACTCTTGAAGTTAAGATCCAAACTTCTGAGACTTTGGTTTGGGTCCATCTCTGATTTAAGGACTGGATAAATAGCTCCACTGATGTCAGTAAAATCACAACATGGTAAAACTGATTGAGCAGTGAAACCTGTCAGAACTACCCAAAATTGTATACATTATAAACACAGAGGGTATTTACAGTATTCGCCAGAATCCGAAACCTGAGACGTGCTTATAACTGCCACTGAAGTAATCTTTTCTTTTTATGTAGGCTAAACTCTTGATATTGAATCATTCAGGATTTTGCTTGGGTAAGGACTGGGTAGAATCTGTGAAGTTCAAGGTATGGCCTTATGAGAGTTGCAGGTGCCCAGCACTTCTTGGGTTTTAGTTCCAGGGACCTTATTCAGAGCCCACTGATTTCAGAGAGCCTTGGAAAAGTCAGCAAATCTCACTGATGTCCCTTGTACTTAGGTGCCTAAATGTGGATTTAGAAGCTTATCCTTAGGCACATAGGGAGGGATTTACAAAGGTACTTAAGGGACCTAAGCCCCAGACTTAGATGCCTTAAAATTATTTCATTAAGAGTCATGAATTCAGAATTTGTTCACGTTCACTGGTTGTGAAGCAAAGGAGCAGGCAAATAAGGCTTCCTGGGCTGAAATTACCTGGCTTTCTTTAAAGAAACAATTTTCTTGGATAGAAAAATCTGTATTCAGCTATACTAGGCAAGTGCTGCAGTCTAGGGAAGCATATGACAAGAAAAAGGAGATTGATTAATTTCTAACTCAAGGAATTAATGTTTCCCCTGGTTGGTAACCTATAAGTCATTGTTATTAGGGGTTGATTTTATAAAGTATTTGAAACGACAGTTATTCCAGCGAACATGATTTAAACAATTCCCACCTGCCTGATTCATTAGGAGAAAAATCTGAGATTTCTGAACTTCTTATGTGCAAGATGATACTCTGTGGTGATGCAATTGTTGTCACCAAAATATCTTTCAAAGACTTTCCACATACCCTGGAAGTTCTGCAATTTCTGTTTCTTCACGCTGGGTTCCCATTAATCTAGTTGCCACCAACCGAAGAATAGACGTTGGGCCCAAATTCACGGCTGGTGTAACTCCATTGATTGCATGGATGAAACTGGTCCCTTTTTGGAGTTTGACTGAAGGAGAATGTGTTGTTCTTACAAGAGCAATGATTTTTGGGAAGCCAGATAGATTTTATTAGCAAAGGAATAAAAAGACAGAAACACATTGCTTTACTCTTGCTGATACACCTGTTAAAAGAATCCTTGGTGTGTTGTACCTTGTAGTTTTGAGTGGAACTCATCTGCTTATCTTTTTCTAACAGCAGTGGGTAAAGCCCATAACTGCAAACTCTATGGCTGACAAATGTGTGCAATGCAAGGGACAATGTTCAAAACAATAGAGTGGGAGGGGGAAAAGGGTAGTGAATAAATGGAGTGGTTTTAAATGGGATTAGCAAGGTTCAAAACCAACCTTGTCTATTTCCTCAGAAGTTTTATGGCCACATCTAGAACAGATATCTGTAGTTTGTTATTATAATGATGTAGGTATTTTTGTTCTGCTAATTGCCATCTGGTGGCCAATGTGAGAATAGTGATTTACTGTTAGAAGCCCCCAGGTTGTACTGAGTTTGCTGCAGGGCGTTGGGGATTATGTGAGGAAGTTTTCCCAAGATTGAGCCTGATTAGTTTTCTATGTGAACCTGTACTGAAATAAGAGATTTCCTTTTTCAGTTCTAATCTGTTTCCATATAGTATTAGTTGCTCAACCAAGCAAAGGAGAGCCTTAGTATGTGCAAGCATATATGACCACTTGAGTTGCGACACAAGGATCTGCTGTTTCGTGAAAAGTGTGTCTCATGCACTGAAGCAAGTAAAGCTGTAACGTGACTCCAGTCCAGTGACCTAAATATCCATTCCAGAGTTTGTGACTGCAGTGTAGAGAACTCAAAGTTAAAAGCCAAGGAAATGCAGAATGTGAGAGCAGGGCAGGCAGAATGCACTGATGAAAGTAAGGAAGCAACTCATTCTGTCTAGGTATTTGTGTGACCCCTGTCAGCATAATATCTGAGTATCTATGGGCTCTTGATCACTTCAAGTTTTCATGGTCAAATTGCAGAGACAGGGCTGAATGGCAAAATGGCCACTGGGCCTTGGGGATGTTAATTTTGTATCTCCTCCTAAAAATGTAACCTCCAGCAGCACAATGCCCCCTCACACTGTGTTGGGCATAGAGAAGAAAAGGTGCTGTCTGCAGCTTCATCTGGCGTAGCCTTTTATGCTTGGAAATGGGCCCTCTAGTTCACTGCTGGGGCAGGTGGGGAAGCTTGTGCTTCCCAACCACTTGAGCTGTTTCAGGTCAAGAACTTTACTCTTCAGACTTATCAAATTGGTTGCCATCCTCTCTTAGCACAGAATACACACACACAAAGTGTTTTCTTGTTAGCAAACCAGGGTGCCCAAATTACACGGGTGTTTCACCTGTGTTGTATGGAAACTCTTCCATTTTAGGTATAAATGGTTTCTCCAATGGTGCATGTTCATTCATTCCTAGAGCGGCTTGAAAAAGTCTATGTATGTTGAAATTTTGACCATAAAATGAAGGCAGGGAGGGAAATTTGTGAGAATTTTTCCTCCTCCCCCATTTTTGCCCCCAGCCAACTCAATTTGCTTGTAAAATTCTTCATTACTTATTGAGTGCCCAAAGATGTGGAAGGTGTTCCACAAACCAAAGAGAGAGTTCCTGCTCAAAGAAGGTACAATCTGCCTTTGACATGACACAACAGCTGACACAACAAACTAGGGGTGATGAAGAACAGGGGTAACAATGCGCAGTTACTCAGTAAGCGTGTATACACCTTGATGATAGTGTTATGTATTGTCCCACTCTCTTTCACATACAGTATTATATTATGTGAGGCACACACATTTGTTTTCTTTCTAACTAGGCCAGACTGCGAAAGAAAGCAAGAAGTGTTTTTACTGTAGTGTTGTGGATAGGAATCAAATTCAGAATGAGCCTGAGTATATAACGAGGACTGAGTCTGAGATCCATGCTGTCCCTTTTAAAACATGCACGGAGTGCATCTGAAGAAGACAAGTGGTGTTTTACCCATGAAAGTTTATGCCCAAATAAATCTGTTAGTCTTTAAGGTGCCACCAGACTCCTTGTTGTTTTTGCGGATACAGACTAACACGGCTACCCCCTGATACTTGACATAAGGAGGTACTTCACACAATGCACAGTCAACCTGTGGAACTCATTGTTAGGGGATATTGTGAAGGCCAAAACTATAACAGATTAAAAAAAGAACTAGATAAATTCACAGAGGATAGGCCCATCACTGGCTACTTGCCAGGATGGTCAGGGATGCAATCCCATGCTCTGAATGTCCTTAACCTCTGTTTGCCAGACGCTTGGAAAGTAAGATGGGATGGATCACTCAATGATTGCCTATTCTGTTCATTCCCTCTAAAGCACCTGGCACTGGAAGACAGGTTACTGGGCTAGATGGACCATTGGTCTGACCCAGGATGGCCGTTTTTATGTTATGTTCTTAAATGCAATGAACGGAAAGCTGTCAAATATTTGAACAGACTTGACTTGTAGCACTAAGTCCAAAGTAAAGATCCTACTGAAAGGATAGATTGCAAAATGCTCTGGAGAGTAAGGGTTCAGTTAATTAGCATTGTTTAATTAAAATCATGTCACAGGCAAAGGAGCTGGTGCTGTGATTAGAGCCAATAGTATAAGTAGCACTAAGAGCAGGAGGAAAGTGAAATCTTCCAAATTGCTGATGTGCTGCTAGTTAAGGGACAGCATGGATCTCGGAATGGGTCCTTGTTATATACTGAGGCTCATTCTGAATTTGATTCCTATCCACGACGCTACCGTAATAACACTTATTGCTGTGGTCTTTGCTAATGCTTTCGATCGTGGACTGGAAACGTCTACGCTTATTGTGGCATTTCAAGCGCCTTGGAATGCTTCCCACCCACTTAGTGCCCAAAAGCTGGGCTCAGCTATCCAGATTGCCATTGATAAAGTCAATTCAGACCCATCTTACCTGGGTAACTACACCTTGGATTTTGTTTATGCTGATTGCGGCTGTGATGCCAAGAAGTCCGTCAATGCTTTCATCAATCAGGTTCAGACGGAGAACGTTTCGGCCCTGTTTGGACCTGTCTGCTCAGAAGCAGCTGAGGTAGTGTGTGACCATTTTCTCTCTCCCGGCCCTGCTGTGCTGTGTACTGTATGTATTTCTGCTATCATTAGGAGTTGATTAATTCGGGGAGTTGTGTTTGACCTATAAATCTCTTAATGGGCTATCTTAAAGATGTGAATTCAGTGCTGGTGCTTGAGTGAACAGCGGCTTGTGGAAAGTGGCAGCTGGGAAGATGTTTCCCCTGAATTCTTCTCAACTCTGGAACTTGCTTTCTTCATCCTTGGTCTGATACAGCCTGAGAGTGCTGGCTTTCAGAGCATTCTGCAAGGCTTTCACAGGCTTTTGTGGAGGGATGTGTTGAGGGGGAGAATGTGATCAGTTCTGATGGGCAGGGAGCATTTTAGTTGTGCTGTCAGTCTAAAAGTCTCAGATGTATTTTGGTTTGCATGTGTGCTTAGATCTTAGGGCACAGAGTACAAATCAAGGGAACAAATAAAATTAAGATATTTGCTCCTTGGGGGTGGAGGAAACCATCAGTTCTGAAAGTTAATGAAAATCATGGAAAGGATAAAAGTGATACTTCCTAACAAAAAGCACTAAATCTAGGACATTGTGTCTATCAGATATATCCAGGCTATTATACACAGTTTTTCCCCCCCACCAACTTATCTCAGGATAGAAGAATGATACGTTACTGTCTATTGTTAAAGTGCCCGTATTAAATTATTCCCATAGGCTATTTTGAAAGTTGCCTACCGGGGTTGTTTGCCAGTTTCTATGGGCAGCTTTGACAATCTCAGCTGTTCTGCTTACGAAGCCACTTAAATATAATTGGCTAGTTAATAGAATTCTTTCTGTAAATCAGATCTTCTTGTTTTACACCAGTAAGTTTCACGTGTCGAAAGCCAAACCTCAGTGAGAGTAAACAGGATTGATTTTTGTTGTTGTGAAAATTGTTCTTTTAAAATCTGCTGGGAACAACTGAAGACCTTTTAGTAGGAATGTTAAAGCTGACTTGTAAGCAGTGATAGGCAAAAGGCCCAGAGTTTTTGTTCTATTTGGATTGGAATCCAAACGGTCAAGCGTTCATCTGAATCTCTTTGGCCTGCCAATCCCATCAGAACTAGCTTTTTTTGAGATGTGCATTACCTCCTGGGTAAGTGCAGGTTTGTTTGCACTGTAATCAGAGCTACAGTTCGTACACTGCATGGCAATGAAACAATATGGGACTTTGACTACAAATAGAGCTTTGCCATATCAAAGTTCACAATAAGCAGGATCCATTATACTGTGGGATTAACACCCCCCCCTCACGATTTCTGCTTCGAATTATAGAATTGGGCTTGGAAAAGTCTGTCTAGTTCAACTTTCTATGCCATTGCTGCAGGATTGTTCCCTAGTCCTGTCCATTTAGTGCATGGTCCCTTCTAGTTTAAATATACCAACTGATGGTGTTTCTGCTACTCTCCTTGGGACTATACATCAATGTAACAGGGTAATTTCCCTGTGGTGGTGATAGATAACTAATTGACGCCCTCTGCCCCTCATGCTATGCCCTGGTACAGATGCTAGCAGATCTACTTTATTCTGTAGTTTCTCTCTCTTTCCTGTTTTCTTTTCTCTTTTTTCTTCTTCAACTCCCTATCCCCAGTTCCCCATTCACACCAGTTAACTTCATGTCTCTTGACCTGGGAGATCCCCTGTTGTCTCCGAGGCTCAGCTACATAGGCAGTGGTCGGAGATCAGACTTTGAGACAGCAGCCGCGTGTCTCAGTAAGATGCTTCTAGGACCAACTACCTTAGAGGCCACTGTGGGAGCAGCCAGTTTCTAAGGGGCCACCAACTGCTTGGAGCATGTTTGTATTGAAGTTGGATCCAGGGTCATATTGGAGTTTTCCCTGACCTTGCTAGTCCCTACCCAGCTACCCATTCCCAATCCCTGATCTCACCCCTTCCCTTCTGATGCTGATTCCCTGATCCTTCCTGACCCTGCACCCCTTCCTTCCTGACCCTTCCTTTTCTGCTTCCTGTTCTCAAGCCTATTCCTGTGACATGGGAAAGTGATTTTCAGACCATATCAATTCCCTCACTGCAAAATATTTCAAATAATCAGGACTGGATATGGGGGGAGAGGGAGTGTATGGGGAAATGCGAGTGGGGTGGGTTTTGCTCCTGTGCAGTGGGAGGGGAGCTGGAGTGCATGGGAGGGCTGGGGGAACCACACCACGGGGAAGGAGCTGGGAGATGTAAAGGAGAGGTGGGTCTCCCAGAGAGAGCTGTAGAGACAATTGGAGGGCACAGGTTTGTGCAGGGCAAAGGGCCCACACAGTTAGGGGGAGTCAGCAAGCAGGTGGCCCCTACCAAGAGCCATGGGAAAGAAGCAGGTGGAGAGGGAAATGAGGAGCTGGCTAGGTGGATGGTGAGCAGAGATCTATGCTTAATATACAAAAACTTGCTTGCTTGTCTCTCAGCTCCTCCTTCCCCCACTCTCTCATCAATCCCCTGCAACCCACCTTAATGTCCTCTGGGCAGAGATGGGTCTCCTCATGGACTGACTGTACAACAAGTGGATCTGATCCTGGACAGGCGTCCTTAGGCACCCCTATAATAATGAATAATAATGCAGCAGGGAGGGAGCCGAAGCTGGAGAATTGGGGCCTGGGAGGAGCATTGGGAGAAAAAAAAGTCTCCCTTTTATTGTGCTCAGCTCTATGTGATGCCCAACTCTTTTAAATATTTAAATTCCTTTTGTCACTGGGGAAAATATTTAAAGAGATGCATGGCCATGAATGCATGGGATAAGATATGGGAAATAAGCACTGCTCAGTAAAGGTACAGCATATGACTCAATGTAAACTACTGAATAAGGTTGTGCTTTTTTGCAGAGAGCCAATGGAAAGCCTGTTCTGTGGGACTTACATGGCAGGCACAGTGGTCTTTTTCTTCTCCTCTGTTCACGGGTGAATTTCATCCTGTGTAACCAATTCAAATATAATAGCAGTGAATCCCAACCCCGCCGGAGCATATGTGCAATTTCAGTTGTCCAATAATTTTAATCACGGACCCACAGTAGCAGCTCAGCAATGAGGTGGTGTTGGAACGCTGTTTGAGAAGTGACTCATAAAGCCTACAAGGAGGCTACACTTGTGGATGTGTGTTTGTGTTATTTGTTGTTAGTTGCGTTTGACTTTGTGGGTAGAGAGAAGAGCAGAAAAACTTTCAGACTGACTTCTGCTGGCAGCCAGAATCACATGAGATGCTCACTGGAGAAAGTATTATCCCCCATGATCCCTGATTATCAATGGTATGGGTTACCTGAGCAATAAAGAAACCTACCTGGACTTTTACAGTGATCCCTATATCATCGGGACCCCTTTAATAGACTTCATTAATGAAATGTCAAATTGGCACCACTGAATTTTCTCTTTCCACAGAATAGAGCCTGCAGCATGAAATATTTCTGTCCTCATTTGAATTTGAAAGTGAACTTTGATTTGACCATGTTTCTTATACTTTCATGTTTTCATTCTAAGAACTTCCTAGTACTCAAGGTTTAGTACTGTGAATTCTCAAGAAAAGTGAATTTCAATCCTGACTATGCACTAATTTCAAATAGCCTGTGTTGAGCAGAAACAATGCAACATGCTTTATGTAAGTAACCAGCACAGTGTGAATTTGTGCAACTTGCATACTCATTACTGATCTTTTGTTCTGAATTTTGAAAATGATTCCTACCTTTGTAATGGACCAAACTAAGTCTCCGTATCGAACAACCACAGACAGGGGGATGTCCAAAATCTTGATTTGAATCCTCATTTTGTGGCATGAGTCGAGCTCTTAGAACTTCATTTGAGGGGTGAGGGAAGAATTTGGAATGTTGAAGTCAATGGAGTTAACCAGAGATTAATTCGGTTCATACAATATCAAACCCCAGTTCTTGGGCTTTACACAGGATAAGCCAGTTCTTCAGCTATATAGCATCATTGTTCTATAACAATATGGGGGCTGTTTCTGAGTTAAACCGGTGTCAGAGGAGAAGCAGATGCCAGTAACCCTTCTTAAGCAAAACAATTTCCTTCTACTTATCAGTCTAACCTTTGCATTTTAAATACTGACATTATTAATAACATGTCTGAAAAAACACTTTTTGTTGCTGTCTAGGTTACTGGTTTGCTGGCTTCTCATTGGAATATCCCCTGGTTTGGATTTGTTGGCCAGAGTGCAAAGCTGGACAATGCAGATCTATATGACACCTATGTCAAACTTGTCTCCCCTCTGCAAAGGATAGGGGAAGTTCTGCATAAAAGTCTGCAATATTTTGGCTGGAAATATGTTGGATTATTTGGAGGTTCGTCTGATGCTTCCACCGGGGAGAAAATTGATGAACTCTGGATGTCTGTCGAAAACCAACTCCAAGTCAATATCACTATCACTGCTAAAGTCAGATACAGCACAGAAGATCCAAGTCTCCACCAGGAAAACCTCAAATACATATCGTCTGTTGCCAGAAGTAAGTTCCAGTTTAAAAGTGTTTTATACTGGCTGGCTTTAAAGGGACTACATGGAGAACTTTGCCAAATACAGATGAATGAAAAATTACTACAACACATCACTTGTATCAATCTGGAAGCTTATCTGGTATAATTTTATTAAACATAGTTGGCTATTAGGGTATGTCTAGATTGCATACAAAGCCCAGGTTCTGACTCAAGGTAGAGTCCAAGCCTCCCTTCCTTCCACAAACAAACCAGTCTGACTTGGGTTAGCAAGCACTCAATACCTAAGTCCTAAGACCCTGCCGAGGGTGGGGGTGGCTCAGATCCTGAGCCCCCCTGAGACTTAGCTCTAAGTCCAATAATTTTGCAGTGTGAATACATGTCAGGCTGCAAACCCAGGTCAGAAAGTCTTTGTAGTGCAGTATAGATGCATTAGCATGGCTGTGAGACCAGACTCCAGCCATTTTAAACCCAGGTTTACAATCCAGTATGGATGCTCAAGCACAGGCCTGGAAATACCAAAGCCACAAGCCTAGGTCCCGTAGACCAAAGCTTAGTGTGCAGTGCACATACCCTTAGTTACCTGGGGACTTCAATTGGAGAGCAAAATATGGCTCGCCGTATTAAAGCAATTAAATTATTGGTCCACTTAGAGCAAAAATATGCTCATACCCTCCCCCCCCGAGTATATATTGACTCATATTTCTATAATAACATGTCAATGGGAATAGACTATGGGAGTGGAATGTGATTGTCAAATCAACCTGGCTGAACCAGAATTTTGCCCTTAGCTTGTCTCACATATGTAGGTCAGAGGAAATGAGATGCACAGCGTTGCATGGAGCATATTCATTTTTATGCTTAAGGAAAGAAACTCTGTCAGGAAGCTTGAATTGACTACTTCTTAGTGTATATTCTGCATTATTATTTTAGAATTATTTCTCTCTCTCTCTCTCTAATACACACACACGCACACATACGCTCAGCTGGGAGTGACTTAGAGGATGGTTGATATGTTCTCACTAGCTGTGGAGTAAGGCATGCAAGGCACCATCAGTAGGAAACATTCTCCTCTGGGTGAGAGGGCAGCAGCAAGATTGTGTAGTGTGAGTAAAACCTGGAAACACGGCTACACTGACTTAACTGGGTTCACTGTGATTAGCACAGATCATTGTGCTAGGCACCACACAGTGTACGAACAGGAGACACTCTCTGCCCTGAAGAGTGATCCAGATGTTGACTTGTTTTTAATGTAACTGGAGAACTCTTCCTTTTATTCGTTATTTCAGCATCCTTGTTAATCCAAATAAATGCAGTCATAACTACATAATAGCAGCAAACAAAAGAACTCCCAGTATGCAACACTGATCTCATTTCAGTTTGAAGTGAATTGCACTGCTGTGACTGCCAACTACTGCAGGGAAAGGGATCTAAAAGCCGCGTATAACACACAAATGGACCAACAACAATTTGCAAGTCTGGTTAGCTAGACTTGTTCGATAAACTCGTTAGTTCGTTAAATGGCGTTAGAGACTTCTTTTTCTAAAATAGCCCTTTGGCAGCTGGTATGTCCCCGTTAAAACTGACTTCTAAAGGATTTAGCTACAGACCTCTCTTCACCAATCAAAAGGTTAAACATGGCTTGTGAACAGGAAATGACTAGAACTGGTTGAAAAATTTGAAACAAAATGTGTTCCCATAAGAAAGAGGGGTTTTGTTGAAATGAAATGTTTCCATCTAAATGAACAAGAGAAATATGTTATTCTGGGTCAGCATTGACCTGTGTCCTAATCCAATCCAGTGCCTCAAGGGAGTTGTAGTTCCAGGTCTCTCATGCCCCCGTTGTCCCCTATTGGCCCAGCTGCCTGGCTGGACGACATTTGCCATGACCCACTATGGTCCCTCCCTGTTGCCATATCCTCGTGGCGCATCCAGGACAGGGAATCACTAAGGTCATTAGGGATCTAGAGCTACTGCACTCATAATGAACCGCAACAGCTCAGGTGGATGTAGAGATTAGTGTAAACCCAAATGGAAATGTAATGGGTTTGTTTCAAGTTGACAAAGTGAAATGAAATGTTTAAATTCAGGTGTGTTGATTGAAATGTTTTGACATTTCCAAATCAAAATATTCATTTGGAATGTGTTTGTTCTACAGAAAGTTTTGAGATTTCAACTTTTTCTCTCAATTTGGAATAAAAACAAATGGCAAAATATCAGAATTTCCTGAATTCCACCCTACTTAGCCAATCTCTTAGCTCATTGTCTGGGGTCCCTCTCCTCTCCCACCCCTTTGCTTGTCTGCATCTTCCACACACACGTTCTTCTACGCTGTCCCCTGTGCACAGATCACTCTCCCACTCCATGGTATTGGGGCATCCTTCGCCACACTAAGGGCTTATCTACAGTACCCGCCGGATCAGCGGGCAGCGATCGATCCAGACGGAGTTGATTTATCGCATCTAGCATAGACGCGATAAATCGACCGCTTAGCGCTCTCCCGTCGACTCCGATACTCTACCAGAACAAGGAGCGCAAGCGGAGTCGACGGGGGAGCTTCAGCTGTTGACTTACCACAGTGAAGACACTGCGGTAAGTAGCTCTAAGTATGTCGACTTCAGCTACACTATTCACGTAGCTGAAGTTGCGTATCTTAGATTGACCCCGCACGGTAGTGTAGACAAGCCCTGAGCCACCCAAGGCTCAGCCTGATTGTTTGGGCTGCACACATGCAGGGACTTGTCCATAGGACTACATAAAACACTTGAATCATGCAAGGAGCTCCAGTTGCTCATAGAAATAGAGAAAGCTCTCTCCCTGCCATTCAATGGACAACGTGTCCTTCCCATCATGCTGCTGACAGTGTGTGTCGGTATTCCCTCGTGGCACGGTTACACAGGTCAGCTTTCTGGATTCATGAAAACTCTGCCTATGGACACAGCTTTTCCAAATCTGGTCACAGGTGAGAGGAGAAGACAACCTGTCCAAAACGAATTAATTGATGTGTTAACTAGAGCTGGTCAAAAATATTTCATCAATCATTTTTTTTCAACCATTTTTGTGAACAATTTTAATTTTGGTCAACATTTCCTACATTTTCAACACCCACAGCAACAACAACCCCCCAACGTTTTCTGTTAAAAAGCAAAACACAATTTGGTTTTTATTAAAAATATTGGGTTTTGATAAACTTTTTGTTTTCAAAAACAAAATGTTACTAAAAACAGTTTTTGAACTCACGACTTTTTATTTTTTTGGTTTAAAAAATGTAATAAAGTTTGGGAAAAAAAGACTGTTTTAAATATTTCCACTAAAACAATGGAAGACCTTTGTTATATTACTGTAAGTATGTGATCAAGGTTCTTCTTGATCCTTATTATACAGAAACCTAATCCGGTTTAAAAGCTGTTTGCTGTGGCAGTGCAGAATTCTGAAGCAAAATGCGTGTGTGCTCATTGGAACGTCAGTATCCAAACGCTTGGGTAGATGAGAATTATTTCACAACAGCACGATGTTTAGCTCTGTGGCAAACAGCAGGTTTTGCCTATTGCTTGCAGCTACAAGACAACAATTTTTTTTTCTGCTTGTGTTTTGAAAGGCATGATTACAGAAAGCTTTTCCTTATATTTAGCCTTCACACCCTTCCCTTATTAGCACATCATCTTTAAGGAGAAATGAAGAAAGATATTAACTCAAATAAACATGTTACATCAGAAAACCTATGAAGCTGAATATAATTGCTGTGCCCAATTGCCATGCTGGCTACAGACCCCAGCTGGGTGATTTCCATTCACTCTTAGGCTCATGAGAAGCTGATCTTTGACAGGGTTCCTACTGACTTTTTCTTTGGCACCTACAGCATCTTGGAAGTGTGTTCTGATTTTCCCTTTGTAACTAGACGAGAATGACAAGATGCAGCATAAGGATTTTGCTTTACTTACTGAAGATTAGTACGTTGCTCTTACTACATAGAAAATATCCACATGTGAAACTGACAGTACAATAAATCCCTCCTACAAATGCCATTCTATGACACCAAAGTTAGCACTTCAGAAGACAAGAATGCAAGGCAGACTAGAACCTACTGCCCCTTTTTGAGCTGCATAGGCGATACGTGGCATAAGTCAGAGGAACTATTCTGAAGAGCAAAGGATCAGAAGAGGGGCAGAATTCCTCTGATCCGGTTACAGAGGTTCATCTGACTGTTTAGGGCCATGACAATACAAATCAGTGCAGAGGGGGAAGAGATAATGTGTACCTCATAAAGAGTGGGAGTAATTGGGGTCATGGTCAGTCAACTCGTTGATATGAGGGTCAGCAGTGTGAAGGGAAACAGGAAACCTGTGGAGGGCGCATGCCCCAACCTGCTGACTTTCACGTACTCAGGAAAAAAGGACTCTTCGTGTGATGCTCGAATTGTCAGGCCCTCTAGCTTCTCTAGAACACCCAGTCCCACCGACAACAGTGGGATGTGATTTGGGTGTGTATATACAGGACTCGGGTTGTATATGGCTATCAGCATTAGCGAATGCTTGCATGCAAGGGAACTACAAGGGTTAGTATAATGTGACCTCAACCTGTTTGTTTCCATTGGGCACCACAGTGATACAAATAACTCCATCTGGAAAGTATATATTCTTACATGGGAAGTATTCCTTATGTAGCATTTGCTTCCAGATTTCCATGTGCTGGACTGCTCCACATATCCTTTCTAAAGGTGGCTGGAAAACTGATCCCCCACCCCCATATGTACACAAGAACAATATCTTTTTGAAATTTCCCTTTTGGGAAATTCTGATTTTTGTGGGTAAGGGTTCCCCCAATATGCACTTTCTTCCTGCCCCCCCTTTTTTCCCAACTGGGAAACAGTAAGAAATTATGGGAAAGTTGCAGGGTGGGGGGTGGATAACATCTCATGTTTAAAAGTAACACTACTACAGTTACCACTTAGCAGTGAAATTGTTACTTTCTCTTACTGCCAGAGAGAACATTTTGTTACTCTTTCCCCACTGACACAAGTTAGTTAAAGGTCAGAAAGTCACAGCAGGAGAGGGGGAGGGAATGGTGGTGGTAGGCAGGAATCCAGAATTTCAAAACAAAAAAATCACTTTCTTTTTTCTCAGGAATTTTTGTTGAAAAATATTGCAAATAAAAAACTGTCTTTGATAATCTTTTCCACAATTTTTTTATTTTGTATTGAAACCCTCCTTGACAAAGAACAAAAAATAGAAACAAAACAAAACAAACAAAAAACACTTTCTGTGAGGAAATGTATTGAGCATCTCAAATTGCCACTTGTGTCTGCAGATGTTTCATGGCTGTCTTTGGTTACTGCCATGTGTCTATTGGTGGGAATGTACCACTCAGTGTGTTTTGAGTTACACAGTGGATTTGCTATTTTGTTTCTGGAGTAAATTACTACAGATTTTTCTACCTCTCTACTGTGTAGCAGAGAGAAGCCTGCGACCCTGGCAACCCTTATTCATAACAGTCACCCTTTCTCCCATGACAAATCACATTGACTTCAATGGGACTACTCATATGAGTAAGTAGTGGGTAAATTGTGTAGGATCCTCGTTCCTTACTTTCTAGCGACCACTGAAAGCCCCAGTGAGCCATGCATGTTTCATTTAAACAAGTCCATGACAAAGAGCTTTCAATTGACATCAGTCCATGCTGGCTAAAGCAATAAATATGTTCAATGTGTAACCATGAGCCATGTAATTTAACTCAGCTTTTTAAAAATCATCCTAGTGTTGATTGGCAGCTCTGATTGTCTTGTCCATTTTTTTTAATGTGGTGGATGGATGGGGATCAAATGACTAACCACACCTTTTTCTCTTGCAGTTATTGTTTTAATCTGCAGCTCTTCGGATGTTAGGTCTATCATGCTGGAAGCCAAACATCTAGGGCTGGTGAATGGGAAATTTGTGTTCTTCGTTTTGCAGCAGGTCAGTGGCAACCTGGCGAGTATTGCTCCAAGATGGTTTATTAGCACTTGTTTTTGTCAGTCTGGAACCTGTCACCAGCAGAGAATTGACATTAAAAATGGTGTAGCAAGAAATCTTTATAAACCAACGTACAGTAAAGATGGCCCTGACTCTGCACCCCAATTTGTGCTAGCAGATCACAGTTCAAGCCCAAGCTCAGTAACTGCACTTTGAACTAAGAGCGCCATCACTTTAAGCCACTTACTGTACCCTCAACTCATTTTTCTCTTTCAGGACAATTTTTTGAAAGAGGCACTGAGCAGCGAGAAGAACAGCAGTGTACTTGAAGCCTACCAGCCAGTGTTTTTGATTTCCCTCAACCCTTACGGAGGATACACTATGTATTCAGATTTTCTGAAGCAGGTCCATGAAAAACTGAAGGGACAGCCATTTTACAGCTCACTTGCTTCAGAAGAAGAGGTTTGATATGGTCCTCTCTAATTGCTGCACGTGTGGTCACTGGGTTCAATTCATACCAAGGGCCATCTCCCTCTTGTGCAACTTGTGTGTGTAGTTCTGCTGATTCCACCAGGAGTACTTACTTGAATGAGGTGGCCTGAGATCAGAAACATATGTGGGTCACCCATTTATTGATTTTCAGTGGGTGGTGATGATATTGCCAGTTAAGTAGAAGGGTGACTTGAACCATTTCTATAGAGGTTTTCCTTCACTCTCATGCCATCCTATCTGGACATTGATCCTGGTTGCTTTTCTATACAGAGGATCAAATTCATATGTATGTAGACACCGCTCCAATTGCAGTCAATGGAAAATTGCACCTGCTTACGCCGGGGCTGAATTTGGCTCAGAAATTCACTGTTGACTTTGTCCCAAGGTTTAGTATCAGTCCTATAAGGTTTATATGGAAATTTTGTAAGCAAACCCTATACTCATTCTCTAGGGAGAAGGACCTTCTGTCTAAGTCCTTTATCTCTGAAGCTGAAACATTGCTTTTCCATCTTGCGCTTTTCAGGTGAGTTCTTACTCTGCCTACCTGCACGATGCAGTCCTGCTCTATGCCCTGTCCATAAGGGAAATGTTAAAAGAAGGCAAAGATATCAGCGATGGACGGGCACTTGTCAACACTTTGAAAGGCTACAACAAAACTCGTTTGTATGGTAAGCTGCTGATGGGGAGACTTTGTCAATCACATGCAACTGACTGAAACTAAGCCTCTCATGAGTTAGCACACTTCTTATTGTCTTAGAGGAAAGATTTTCTTGATTTTCTCTGGGCAGTGTGCAAAGTAACATCTTAGTTCAAATTAATCCTTTTTTTTTAAAACCATTTTTAAATACTGATGAATTGTAGAAGTTTTGCAAAGGTATGTAAGGTTGGATTCTGTTCTCAGTTATCAGAGTGTAAATCCAGAGGAACTCAATCCAGAGAACTAGAAATATTATCCTACTTTTTTTTTGCTAAAATGGTGGCTTGTTTGTAACCATTCATTTTTCTTTTCTTTTTATACCTTAGCAAACACCAGCTCTTAGCGACCCCCACGTCTGTCATTTAAAAACAAACAAACAAAAAAAGAGTTTTAGTGCTGGCCAAGGTGTACTTCCCATGTTCCCCTTTTTCCAGAAATGGTAACAAAGCATTATTGTGATGGGGTTTATAAAAACCAAATACCAAGAAAGTAAGGAAGGGGTGTAGGTGGGCACTACATACCCAGAGCTGCTTTAGTTGGAACTGTTTCTTGTCTACATAAACTCTTTGTTTCCAAAATTGCTTTGACATTTTTAACTTTGAAAAATGTTGACCAGCTCCATAGTTAGCAGGGTGTCGTCTTCTATTGAAAATGGGTCCCTGAAGCTTACTTGGGCACCAGACAACTTCAGCTCCAGTTCACTCCAGTTGCAAATCAGGTTCCTGGTTCCCCTCCAGTTCCCTCTGAGCTGGGCAGCTCTACCAGTCCCACTGCAGCCCCTGGCTTCTCTGGAAAGGCTTTCTCACAGAAAGACTTCCCAGAGAAAAGTCCTGCCCTGCTCCTGAACTGACAACTCCTTCCCCCTTGGTTTAAAGGGTTCCACAACCCTCCTTCATGGGCCAGTGCTGCAATTCAAGCAGGCTTCTCTGGCCCACCAGTCCTCAGGTTCTTGAACTCCTACACTTCTTCCCTTTGGTGCCAGGGCCCCACAGCCCTCCTTCTTAGGTCTATGCTATGGTTCAGGCAGGCTCACTTGGAGGGTGCCTGGCTTGTGCTTAGCTGGGTGTCAGCTCCCTACCACCACCAGCCTGTTAGCTACTAGTGCTAAAGAAGGAACATGGAATTAACCTTGAACCAAAAAAAGCCCAGCAGTGTTGAGTGAGTATGCTATGTACTCTTTTCTCTTTCTAGGGGTTACTGGCCTGGTGTACATTGATGAATCAGGTGAGAGGTGGATGGATTACTCTGTATATTGTCTGCAGAAAGCTGGGAATTCATCACAGTTCGTTCCTATTCTTAATTATGATGTTGAGAGAAAAACAATCAGGTACTGTGGGTAATATTTTTAAGTGAAAATACAATATTGAAAGTAGCTTATGGGTGATAAGTCACCCCTGTTCAGAGAGCAAGCACAAGGTCTTGAAGTTGTACTTAAGCCCTCAATATTGGGCGTATGTGTTACATAGGCCTTGTCAGAGCCTCTGCACAGGGGTGAAATTCACTGGTTGTGAACATGACTGCCCAGTGGCCGATGCGAACACAAGATTTTCTGAGAGTACTGCCTTAGAGTTAATTCTAGGACAGTGTTTCTCAAAGTTTTGTATTGGTGACCCCTTTCACACAGCAAACCTATGAGTGCGACCCACCTTATAAATTAAAAATACTTTTTTTGTATTTAACATTATTATAAATGCAGGAGGCAAAGTGGGGTTTGGGAGTGGAGGCTGTGACAGGCTCACGATCCCCCCCATGTAATAACCTTGTGACCTCCTGAGAACAGTTTGAGAACCCCTGTTCTTGGAACTGCTGCAGATATAACTTCTCAGAGCTTAGTTAGAGCAAATGAGAGAGCCTTATATAAGTAGAATATGTTTTGTGTTTTAGTCTTATTGTATATGACAAGTATATGCTCTGATATTGAACTCATATGAAGGTGGCCTCTTTTCTGTAGTGCAGGTCACACACATAAGTTACATGTATACAAATATGGCATGTTATCTCAGTTTGAGAAACATGCATCCTTGTTTCCACTTGTCTTTTCTATTAGAGCAAACTTTGTTAACATGAAAATGTCTTACACAAGCAGACAATATCACCTGAAAGTAATGGCTCTGCTGAAAGGAAATCAATTGCCAACCTTAACTGAATGTATCTGATAGTCCATTAGCAGGTTCCGAATTGGAGCATGTTGATAATTAGTAGGGTGGTTGTGTTTTTTTTAAAAAGAGTATTAATTACAGGCAGGTAGATAATTTCCAGTGAAACACTTTCCTGTTGGAAAACAGGGTTTCAATAAAAATGTTTGATTTTTACAAAATATTTTGGTTTTTTGAAAATTTTCATTTCATTGGTAGTTGCACCGCCCCATGCACACACTTTCTGACCTTTTTCCAACCTTCGGCAGCTGAAAAAGAGCAACAAAGTATAGGGGACACTGTTATGTGCTGAAAGTGTTTCTTTCTCTTTGAATGTGTTATTTTCAACACTTTAACTGTTTGCTAACAGACAGAAGTTGGGAAATGTTAAGGAAGTGTTGGAAAGTGGTGAGAAATCCCATTTTTAGCACCGTTTTGCTGTTTAAGACTGTACAAATGTGTTACACTGGTTTTAAATAGTATAAAGGTCTCAAAAGTAGGCTTCCCCCCATGTTGTACCTTTTTGTCAATGAGCAAAAAAGGGGGAAAGAAAAAAGGGGAAATAGCTCAAAATTTAGCAACTTAAAATTTTTCAGCTTTAAAAAGCTGAAATGAAATATATTTGAATTTGAAATGAAGCAAAAAAAATCATTGTGTTTCTACATATTGATTTGAAAGAAACATACATCTAAGGGGAAAAGAGTTTCAGGAGAGTTGGCCATTTCTCAAAGAAACAATGTTAAAAGGGCAAGAGCAAATTATCCTGATAGGAAGGCAAGATGGGAAGAACCATAAGAGGCCAATATGGCTCCATCAGGAGCTCTTTAAGGACTTGAAACTCAAAAAGGAATAATACAGTAAGTGGAAACATTGCTAAGGATGAGTACAAAAGAATAGTACCAATATGTAGGGACAAAATCAGAAAGGCTAAATGAGCCTAGCAAGGGACATAAAAGGCAAGAAGAAGAGGTTCTATAAATATATAGAAGCAAGAGAAAGATGATGGAAAATGTAGGTCCTCTATTTAGTGGGGAAGGAGAGCTAATAATGGACAACATCAAGAAGGCTAAGGTGTTTAATGCCTATTTTGCTTCGGTCGTCACTAAAAAGGTAAATTGTGACCAGATACTTATCACAGTTAATATTAACAAGAAGGTAGGAATGCAAATCAACATAGGAAAAGAACAGATTGAAGAATATTTAGATAAGTTTAGATATATTTAAGTCAGAAGGTCCTGATAAAATTCATCCTAGGGTATTTAAGGAACTAGCTGAATCAATCTTGAACCCCTTAGGTCTGGTCTACACTGGGGGTGGGGGGGATCGATCTAAGATATGCAACTTCAGCTACGAGAATAGCGTAGCTGAAGTCAACGTATCTTAGATCGACTTAGAATTACTTACTTTGCATCCTCGTGGCGCGGGATCAACTTTGCTTCCTCCTCTCGCCGAGCTGGAGTTCAGCAGTCAATGGGAGAGCGATCGGGGATCGATTTATCACATCTACACTATACGCGATCCGGCGGGTGAAGTCCCTGAGCCCTGGAGAAGAGCAAACATAGTACCTATCTTTAAAAAGGGAGGGGGGGAAAGGGGACCAGGAAATTATAGACCAATCAGCTGAACTTCGGTTCCTGAAAAGATATTGGAATAAACTATCAAACAATCAATTTGTAAGCACTTAGAGGATAATAAGGTTGTAAGTAATAGCCAACATGGATTTGTCAAGAAGAAATCATGCCATACCAACCTAATTCCTTCTTTGATGCAGTTACTGGCTTAGAGGATGGGGGGAATCTGTAGACATGATATACCTTGATTTTAGTAAGCATTTTGACACAGTCCCACATGACATTCTTATGAACTAGGGAAATATGATCTGGATAAAGTATTATAAGGTTGGTGCAAAACTGGTTGAAAGACTGTACTCAGTGAGTAGTGGTCAGTAATTTGCTGTCAAACTGGGAGGACATGCGTCGTGGGGTCCTGCATGGGTTTGCTCTGGGGCCAGTGCTATACAATATTTTGATTAATGACTTGGATAATGGTGTGGAAAACACACATAAAATGTGTGGGTGACACCAAGCTGGGAGGGGTTGCTACCACTTTGGACGACAGGATTAAAATTCAAAATGACCTTGACAAATTGGAGAATTGGTTTGAAATTCCAAGATGAAATTCAATAAAGACAAGAGCAAAGTACTACACTTAGGAAGAAAAAATCAGACGTGTAACTACAAAATGGAAAATAACTAGCTAGGTGGTAGTACTGCTGACATGGGTCTGGGGATTAGAGTGAATCACAAATTGAATGAGAGTCAACACTGATGCAGTTGTGGAAAAGGCTATTATTGTTCTGAGGGAGTATTAACAGGAGTGTTGTATGTAAGACACAGGAGGTAATTGTCCTGTTCTATTTGATACTGGTGAGGCCTCAGCTGGAGTACTGTGTCCAGTTCTGGGTGCCGCACTTTAAGGAGGTTGTGGACAAATTGGAGAGAGTCCAGAGAAGAGCAACAAAGGTGATAAAAGCTTTAGAAAACCTGACCTATAAGGAAAGGTAAAAAACAGGGCATGTTTTGTCTTGAGAAAAGAAGACTGAGAGGAGCCTGTGATCAATTGTTCTCCATGTCCACTGAAGGTAGGACAAGAAGTAAAGGGCTTAACCTACAGCAAGGGAGCTTTAGGTTAGATATTAGGAAAAACTTTCTAATTACTATATATGGATAGTTAAGCTCTGGAATAGGCTTCCAAGAGAGGTTGTGGAATCCCTGTCATTGGAGATTTCTAGACAAACATCTGTTAGGGATGGTCTAGGTATAATTCACCCTACCTCACCGCAGGGAGCTGGACTAGAGGATCTCTTGAGGTCCCTTCCAGCCCTATGTTTCTATAATTCTATAAAAAAATATGTGTTCCATTTCATTTCAAAAACCCCTGCAGAAAATCAGACATTTTTGATCAAAATATTTCAAAAGGATTTTTTTTCTGGTAGAAATTTGTGTGTGTGTGGGGGGGGAAATCACATTTTCAGCTCTAGTATTTATGAGCTTTAGAAATGATGCCAATTTTGTGTTCCCTGTTGGAAAATAACTTTAGGAAAGGAGGACAGGCAATAGAAATGGGCACTTACATTTATCTGTCTCCATCTATAGCCCAACCACAGAAATTGCCTACATCAGCTGGCTGGCTGATTTTCCTCCCAAAGACAGACCGTACTGTGGGTTTTATAATGAACAGTGTGAAACTTCAGTTATAAGTGAGTATGGTCATATTTAATGAGATCAGCACTCTTGGGCACATGGGCAGGGGAAAGAGACAAAGGAAATACTTTGCTGCTATTTAGCATCTTTCATTCAAAGATCAAAGAAGGTTTTTATAAACATTAATTAATGAAATCTCACAATACCTCAGCAAAGGAGAAACTTTGTGAGTGTGTCTACAGTATACCATCCTCATTTTATAGGGAAATTGAGGCAAAGAGAGGCTGAGACTTAGGACCAAGATTTAAAAAAATGGATACTTAAATTTACATACCTAAATCCATATTTATGCACTTAAATAAGTAGAGCTATTGTGTGCTCAGACTTCTGAAAATTAGGCTGTTATTTAGGTGTCAGTACTACATCCATATTTAGATTTTTTTTGAAAATGTAGGCTAGTATTTGAAAAGGTGTCAGCTAATCTTTGGTGATACCCATTTTTTGGGTTCACAACTAGTGACACTTAGGGCTGATTTTCACAAGTGGTGAGCACCGACATCTCCAGTTGAAGCCAGTATGAGCAGTGAGTAATCCGCGTCTCTGAAAGTCAGGAGGGGGGTAGCTATGTAGGAAATGTTAGGAGGGCATTATTCCGCTGGATTCTCCACAAGGAGCCAATTAAATTGGTGTTCCAGCTGTTTTATGCTGCCTGAGTGGTGCAAAGCCCCTGGATTGGAACCAGGGATCAACCAAGCATATGATATCAATATGAAGCAAGGTGACAACTCACTCCTGAAAAAAAATCACCTGTTTGGTTGTGCCATCAAGATTTTTCTCTGCCTCCATATAGCTGGGGATGATCTGTATCATGTCTTTAACAGGTACGCCAGTGACCGTTCTGATTGTCGTCCTGTTGGTAACCGCCTCAGGAGCTGCCAGCATAATGGTGTTTTTAAAGATCCAGGAAAGGAAGCTGCAAAAGCAAATGGATGACATCTGGTGGAAAATAAACTACAATGATATTATTATGCTTAAAGATCATAAGGTAAAGCAAGACCTTGAAATACCAGGAATCACACTAGTTATAAATGATTCTCTGAGAGAAGGGATCCATAAATTTGTCATCATTTTAGCAATTAATAAGAACATAAGAACATAAGAATCACTGTACCGGGTCAGACCAAAGGTCCATCTAGCCCAGTATCCTGTCTACCGACAGTGGCCAATGCCAGGTGCCCCAGAAGGAGTGAACCTAACAGGCAATGATCAAGTGATCTCTCTCCTGCCATCCCTCTCCATCCTCTGACAAACAGAGGCTTTTGTCATGACGTTGGAGAAATTTACTTACAGCAAAGTACATAAGCATGTCCTTACTTTAAGCATTATTTAAATCAATAGGCCTACTCTTGTGCTTGAGGTTAGGCATGCACCTGAGTACTTTGCAGTATCAGGGCCTAAGGAGTTAATGGGTCAAACCATGACCTGGGTTACACTGATGGAATCTGGAGTGATTACTTTGCAGCAGGAGATGCTCAGTACAGGACTGGGTCCTTATACTGTGGTGATCTGATCTGCGTTGCCTGGCAGTGTTATGTCAGGTACACTTTTCCCCAATGATTTCGAAAACATTTTCTCAGCATATTCCTCACTAATGGGTGAAATTCACTGCTACCCAGAGGAGCAGCACAAGGCATATTCAGTACAACAATTTTACTTACACCTTAGTTGAAAACTGTTTGGAGAGGGCTCATATGAGTCCTGTGTCAACCCTGGACATAACCCTCAGGACTTAAACATAGAGCTTTGTGAATACCGATTTATTCAGTTCACTGGCTGAACAGAAAAATTAAAAAAATATATTTCAGGTTAGTCGGAAATGATTGTTCTCCATCTTTTTCAGAGAACTGAAAAAGTAAAAAAAAAATTCATTTAAAAAAATGTTTTCATGGTTTTATTAAAAGTAAAATTGGGGGAAATACCAAAATAAAATATTTTTCCAAAATGAAAAGACGTTTCTGAATTTTTTTTTTTTTGACTGGAACAATTGGCCAAAATTGCTCAGAATTTGTGAATTGTTTTGGTCAACCCAAATCTGCATTTTTGTGTGTGGGGAAAAAAACCCAACCATTTCTCATGAATTTTTTTTTTGCCAATTTCTATTTGTGGGTCATGTACTTTGTGCTGGTCCTCTGTATAGGAGTGAAGCCCAAGCATATGTGATTTCCTTCTACATCAGGTTTGGATGGCATCTTGCTTTTCATTACCTATGTTTCGTCTTTATTATTTATGGTAAGCACTGCAGGAAAACCCATTACTGGGTTTCTTCCTCATCAGTTTGTCTTTGTCAATATGGGCAAGTCTTAGGTTTGTCAAAATTTAACTAGGTTATTTATGAAGTTTTAACAGTATCACATCTCTTGTGTTTTCTCCTAAAGGATCATTTTGAGCTATCACAAACAAGCACACCAGTGTCTAAAGGACAAGAAAGCGTTGGGTCCAGTTTGATATTTTCAAGCAATTGGCGGTCTGGGTTGAAGGACAAGCAGGGGAAAGATGTATTTTATACCGCAATAGGTCTTTACCAGGTACGACTACAAAGGGAGATTAGGTGAGCTTCAGTAGGTGTACTTTCTGCTCTGTTATGTTAACTGTGTCCTTTTTGGTTTCCTTTGTGCGGCTTTGGGTGCTCTGTACAGGTGAATAGGGCACAAGATGGCCAAAAGAATAAAAGTCACAGTAGTTCTCAGGATTCACAGGTAGGACTGTGAAACTGATGGCACTAATTTACTAAGATTGCTGATAAATGTCCAGCTCTGCTTTGCCAAAAATGGCAGATTGCAGAAATGTCCTATATGAAATTCTTGCAGAGATGGAGTCAGAGTTTTTCGGTAGCATAATTGGCCTTCCAAAAGCATGACATATCTTATGAGTCTTAACTTACTGGCTATATAATATAGTATATATACTATGACAGCATTACAGTTCTTGGTAATTCCTCTATGAGTACATTATTTCATCTGCAGAAAGTTGTTCTGAAAATATATGCTATATCGATTAACATCATTGGGCAGAATGTTATACAAGAGAACCTAAATTAAAACCACTTCCAGACTGTATCGTCTGTGACAACCATTGGTAATTTGACTGTTAGCACAGGGTCTTCATTTGACTACCATGCTTTGTTACAGTCAGCTGGTTTCCCAATATAAATTTGGCATCTTTCCCTCAGAACCCTTAAAAATTGATTTAAAAGGCAATTTCAACTTTGTCACTGGGCAAGTTAGTAATCCAATACCTTGTACAATGAAGCTTATATTGGTCATCTCTTATGGCTGCGTGTCTGTACAGGGAAAGATACGTTTAGCCATTTTAACATATGGTGGTTCTAAACTTCTAAGCACATGCTATGTTTTCTCATAGGTGCCTTCATAACCTTTTTGTGCAGCTCTCTTCCAAACAGTTTCTGTGTTAAAGTACTGTATGTTGGATTCCACCTTTCTGAATATTTGTTTCAGGGAACTCTTGTTGCAATCAGGTACATTGACAACCAAACAGATGCCTGGATTCGGAAACAGTCAGTCCTTCATGAAGTTCAGATGGTAAGGTTCAACCTCAACATGATCCTCCTATGCCCGACTGAAATGAAATGCTCAGTGGTTTGAGCATTGGCCTGCTAAACCCAGGGTTGTGAGTTCAATCCTTGAGGGGGCCACTTAGGGATCTGGGGCAAAAATCAGTACTTGGGCCTGCTAGTGAAGGCAGGGGGCTGGACTCGATGACCTTTCAGGGTCCCTTCCAGTTCTATGTGATAGGTGTCTCTCTCTCTCTCTATATATATATACTGTAAGTACTGCTGAATCCGGCAACTGGCCCATCTATCTTCAGCAAGCTGAAATTCACATCTAGAGCCTTCAATATTTTGTTGGTGTTGAATTTGGGAGAAGATTGGATTCTACTTAGGCTTCATCAGTGTGATAACATGAGAAAAGGTATCACAATCTGGCCCAGGAGCTCTCCTAAAATGTCAGTCCCTCCTGTCACTCAGTTAAGTCCTATTTGTTATTGGTCTTCTCCAGCTTGTCAATACCTTTTTAATATAGAGGTGCCCAAAACCAAAATGCATGACACTGATGAATTAATTAATTAATAATTAATAATTAATTAATTCATCAGTGTCATGCATTTTGGTTTTGGGCACCTCTATATTAAAAAGGTATTGACAAGCTGGAGGAGAAGACCAATAACAAATAGGATTTAACTGAGTGACAGGAGGGACTGACATTTTAGGAGAGCTCCTGGGCCAGATTGTGATACCTTTTCTCATGTTGAGTGTTAATCTTACTCCTGAAGTAATCCTATTGATTTCAGTGGGTCTAATCATGGTTCATGGTTCTATTCAATGTAAGTAAGAGTGTCAGAATCTGGCCCCAAAGGACTAAATATTTATACTGTGAAGATAAACCAGGGAAATAACTACCTTCTCCATCTTCAAGGTAGAAGCATTAAGAAGGGAGAGGAATTGTCTAGGATGGTCCAAAGGGGTATTTTCAGGGGCTGTGAAGAAGCTATTAAGCTGAAATAATGGGGATTGTACTAATAGTGGTGATCTATCAGGCTAGAATAGACTCCTGGAAATGGTGGAAGCTCCAATGCTTGAATCATCTGAAGCAAGACTAATGTCAGGAATAGAAAATATATTGTAGAGGCATTCCTGAACTAGCCAGGTTTGGACAAGGACGAGCTAATGACCTTTTCATTTCTACCTTGTAGGATTCTTGTAGTAAACGATGACTAAGGAACAACTCAGGGGTGGTGCTGTAATGTAAACAAATGTGTTTAACGAGGCCTCTTTGCTTTCAGATGCGCGAGTTGAGGCATGAGAATCTGGTGGCCTTCTTTGGTATATGCACTGAAATTCCCAATATCTGTATTATTACAGAGTACTGCAAGAAAGGAAGCCTAAAGGTGAGAACACCAGCATCATTTTACATCAATAAACTTAGGGTTGACTTGTAAGAGAGCTTGCAAAAGAGCTGTTCTGAGCTCTAGCCAGGTCAGCCAGGACTGATATTCCCCCCCACCCACACACACACCTTTTGTTTGTTAGCTGTTTTTGCTGCTTACTCTTGCTCTGTTGATATCAGCACATGTCCCTTCCTACTCCTATGCATCTTCATTGCTTTAGTGTTCAGTTCTTTCTTATGTGCAAGCATTTTGTGAATACCAGATAGGAGAAGCAGAATAGCACCCTGGACAACAATAAAAAAACCAGACATTACACCACAGAGGCAGTGAGTATTAGGACATCTTATTTACCAAGACACATTTTATTTACTCCGCTTATTACATAAAACATAAGAATGGCCCTACTGGGTCAGACCAAGGGTCCATCTAGCCCAGTATCCTGTCTTCCGACAGTGGCCAGTGCCAGGTGCCCCAGAGGGAATGAACAGAACAGGCAATCATCAAGTGATCCATCCCCTGTCGCTCATTCCCAGCTTCTGTAACTTATTGTGTAATAAAGCTCTACAGAATTTGTATGTAAATATGGAATCAAGTTTGTAATTGCCACTTGCCCAATAGCGATACATACAGACTATTCTCAGCAACTGCTGATTTGGAGACCCGTACACATATATTAGGAAATAAGTTTTCCGTTTCCAATAAACGTTCACAGAGCAAATAGGCTGAGTTCAGTTCCATGCGCTCACTGCATCTCAGTCTGATGAGATTCAGTCCAATGTCATTCTGAACGTTTTTGTTTTTCAGGACATTTTGAGGAACTCTGATATTGAATTGGACTGGATATTCAAACTCTCTCTCGCCTATGATATAGTCAATGTGAGTACGACATTGAATTGTTTTCTGATAGAAAACCTTCTTGAAAAAGTTATGGAGCCTAGAAACGCTTATTGCTCTGGACTTTGAACATGTCAGAGACAAAAATGAGAATAATACACTATCCCGCTGGAGCCAGATGGAAGTGTTGGGTTTGCATTTGATAGGGGGTTGAGGAAGTTGTTATGGCAAATTATCCTTCTTTTGTTGCATGTATTTATTTCATTCATTTGGAGTTCTGTTGCAGTCACTTACGCTTACACCATTAAACAAACCCCAAAGTAAACATTTGTTACACATAGGAAAAAAAGGGGGTGGACAGTTAAAAATAAAATGTAAAAAGTTCTAAAGTTTTGAGACAATTGTTTGACATTGTAGGCTCTTCAGGACTGGACCGGCCATTCAAAAAAGAACTAGATAAGTTCATGGAGGATAGGTTCATCAAGGGCTATTAGCTAGGATGGACAGGGATGGTGTCCCTAGCCTCTGTCTGCCAGCAACTGGGAATGGGCGATGGAATGGATCACTTGATGATTGCCTGTTGTGTTCAATCCCTCTGGGGCACTTGGCATTAGGGTGACCAGATGTCCTGATATTTAACCCTTTGTCCTGCGTCCCGATCAATGTACAATTGGGACACCATTTGTCCCAATATTCAGGTAAGGAGGTGAGCGGGAGGGAGGTGCCAACTCTGTGGGTGCTCCAGGGTTGGAGCACCCACGGGGAAAAATTGCAGCCAAGCTCCCCCCTCCTTGCCTCCTTCTTCCCCCATCCCCCTAATGCGCCATGTCCCCGCTCCTCCCCCACTCCCAGCGCTTCCCACCACCTAACAGCTGTTTGGTGGCGCTTAGCGCTTTCCAGGAGAGAGGAGCAGGGATGTGGCACGCTCAGGGGAGGAGGTGGAGAAGAGGCAGGGCAGGGCTGGGGACTTGGAGGCGGAGCGAAGGCGGATGCTTGGGTGGGAAGAGGTGGGAGGTGGGCGAGCACCCACCCGGCAGAGAGGAAGTCAGCGCCATAGGGGTGAGTGGCAGGAGGGGGGCTGAAGAGGCGAGTGAGCGGTGAGCAGGCGGGGGTGGGGGGAGGGGAGGGACGCAGCAAGCCAGCAGGGAGCCACGGGATGAAGAAGGGGCGGTGGGGGGAGGGGCCCCAGAGCGGGGAGGGGGCGGGACCTGGGGCAGAGTGGGGGCAGAGCTTGGAAGGAGCAGGGGTGGCCTGTGGGCGGGGCTGACGGCACCCCAATGTGTCCCGATATTTTAGTGTTGTGATCTGGTCACCCTACCTGGCACTGGCCACTGTAGGAAGACAGGATACTGGGCTTGATGGACCTTTGGTCTGACCCAGTACGGCTGTACTTATGTATTTACTACATACAACACTGAGCACAAAGGAAGCCTAACCTGGTTGAGGCTTCTAGACAGTACTGCAATATGAACAACAGTAATAAATAATACACAAAACCATTATTTTCACATGTTTCTCTTTTCATTTGTACAGAGTTGTTTTCCAAAAGCAAAATTTTTGCTTGAAAATTTATAGATGCTACTAAATAGGGGGGAGGGAAGGAATTCCATTCCGATTTTCTTGTTAAAGTCCGATTCTGGTTTGTGTGTGTTGTTAAGATACAAGATGGGAGTGAGGAGAAAGGGGGAAAGATTACCAAATGATACAAGAGGTTGCTTCTGTTTCTGATACTTGTTGGTCATTTACTTGAAGACCCGTAGTGCATGGCCTGTGACTCACGTAGCCACTTTTGTAACCTGGCTTTATTCACCTGGCCCTGGCAAATATTTTGCTACATTCCTTTGTCTGGTTTGTGGAAGTGAAGGGACTGTCCCCTTGCTGAGGTGCTCATGCTCCCAAGGCGGGCAGGAAGGAGTATGGCCATCCTGCCACATCCAAAGGAATAGGCCACACCTTTCTAGTCATGAATTTCATTCTTCAGTAAGGAATGAATGAAAAGTGCTAAGTAAAATGATTTGTTTGTGTGACAGCAGTGGAAAAAGGCCTCTCTGGATTGGGGCTCCATTGTGTTAGGTGCTGTACAAACACACAGTAGGAATAAGTGCCTGCCCTGAAGAGTTTGTAATCTAGAGTTTTGGTCCAATGATTAGGCCATAAATCTACGATGTAGGAGAGAGAGGTTCATTTCCCCTCTCTGCCACAGACTCTCCTATATGATCTTGGGCAAGTCACCTAGGCCTAGATTTTTAAAGGCGTTGTAGTGCTCAGTGTCACAATATCTAACTAATTAGGAGTCTGTCTTGTTTTCAAAAGTGATTTAGGCACTTAAGAGTCTTACAATGGTATTTAAGCTCTAAGCTTCTAAATCACTTTTGAAAACAAGACAGGATCCTAATTCAGCTGGGCATTGCAATGCTGAGTGCCACAATGCCTAAATACCTGTAAAAATCTGGGCCTAAGTCTGTTTCTCAGTGCCCCATCCATATAGGGATAATAGTACTTCCTTACCTCACAAGGGTGTTGTCAGGATAAATACGATAAAGAATGTGAGGTGCTCACATACTATTGTGGTGGGGAGTGTCACATTTCAGAGCATTTCTCTGCAGTGGTCCAGCAAGGGTACGCACTGTCAGGTTTCCAGCTCCCTTGCCCATCACCTCTCTTGGTGAGTCTCGCTCTCGGCTGACTGGGGTATTTCCAGGCTGCACAGTCCCATGACTGTACTGTTATTCCCACACTGCCCAAGCAGGCCTGCTTGCTTTGTCTTCAGAGACGGTTAGCAGTACGACTGCCTACAGTTATATTACTACACAGCTCTTTCTAAGCAAGCCTGTTTGAGTCTCAAGGTAAAAGCATTACAGAGAAAACCTATTCAAATCATTAGAAGAACCTACACGCATGCTAACAAGCTTACCAGAGTTCACCCCTACCCCAACATGGGCTCTGGTAGGAACAGTCCTTCACTACTCTGTCCAAGCAGGGGGGCTAGAACAATTTGTATAGGGGAAGTGCTGAGAGCCATTGAACCAAACCGTAAACCCTGTATGTGATGGAAACCACTTCCTGCCGGGAGGTGCGGCAGCACCCCTAGTTCCAGCACCTATGCGCCCAAGGGGTTTCCTTGTGGTACCAAGTTCATCACCGCTTCAGCTCAGAACAAGCATGCAGTCTTTTGGGGCTGGGCCCTCAGCAAGCCAAGTTTCTCCAAACCTTCCCTAAGAATTGGGGCTCTTCTTAGAGCAGAAATAGTGCCCCGAGCCTGTCTGAAAACAGGTATTTAACCAAAAATCTTTTCTTTGGCCTTGGCTACACTGACGCTGTACAGCGCTGCAACTTGCCGCACTCAGGGATGTGAAGACGCCCCCCCCACCCCCCCAGCGCAGCGAGTGCAGCGCTGTAAAGCACCAGTATAATCAGTATAATCACCTCGGAGAAGTGGAGTACATACAGTGCTGTGAGAGAGCTCTCGCAGCGCTGGTGGCACGACTACACTCACCCTTCACAGCGCTGCCATGGCAGCACTGTGAATTTCCAAGTGTAGCCAAGGCCTTTGTCTGTTGGTCCCTGGAGGATTCAGTTTGAACTAATATATGTGGACCCCACCAGATGGTTTCAATAACCAGAGGAAATACATTACCATCTCCGTATTCCTGGAAGAGTTACATACAATTCTACAATAACACAGTTGCATTTTTAATACAATGAGCCCCCAAAATATCAAACCAAACTCCATAAGGTTTAACTTAATTCAGGAAAGTATCAGGGGGTAGCAGTGTTAGTCTGGATCTGAATTAAGAATGGAAATTTCCATTACATGCGTCTGACGAAGTGGGTATTCACCCACGAAATCTTATGCTCAAATACATCTGATAGTCTATAAGGTGCCACAGGACTCTTTGTTGCTTAATTCAGGAAAGTTTATCTTCAGTCCATCAGGTTTGTCCAGGGTATAGAATCATATTGTCAGTCTGTCACAGGGACGATATTAAATACCCAAGACATCTAGGTAGAGAGGTCAGAGATTCCATGTGGGCAAAGGGATTTGTGAAAACAATGTCCAGGATCGGGGCCTAACGTAAGGCCAGATACCCTGGGTGAGTGGAGGGAATGAGGACAACAGTAGCAGTGATAGAAGAATGTGGCTATCCAGACAAAATGTGGGCATAACTAGTAGGTTTCTGGATGGGTTTGACCAAAGCAGACCATTGCTACAAATAGCCTGGAAAACGTGATGGAAAAAAGACTAGCATAGGTACGAAGAGATTTAGGGACGAAAGCCCTGGTGTTTCTGACCAGAACCAGCTGAGCCAAGAGCTGGTTACATTTGCTGTTTGTTGCACTGACAGCCAAAACTACCCCCGCCATTCACTGGGGGTATTTTATTCTGGCTGGTGCTTCTATAACCACCACTCTAAAGTCACACGGTCCCTGTTTTTGTAGGGGATGTTGTTTCTTCACAGAAGCCCATTGAACTCCCATGGAAATCTGAAACCTACTAACTGTTTGGTGGATAGTCGCATGCAAGTGAAACTGTGTGGATTTGGGCTATGGGAGTTTAAGTATGGAAAGAAATACCGAGTAATTACTGAGAAAAATACCAACTATGCAGGTAAGTGGATTATACAAGAATTACAAGCACAAGGGATGCACCAAAACAACGATTGATGGATTCATCTAGCGGATGCTTTCCTTCACACTTTTTATCTACAACACCTCTTTGAATATTGGTGATTGGAACACAGCTTTTGGAAATTACAGAGGGTTTTTTTTTTTTTTTTAATTCCAGTAATGCTGCCTATAGATGAGCAAATAGCAGCAAATAATGCATATGATCAGTTTTTGTCTCTATTTTGCTCAATAATTGTCTTTGAGCAGCTTATGATTTTCTACAATTTGTTGTTTGAAAATGTTTGCTGAATAATTTTGGTAAATAATTTTTGGTCTGTAGCTGTGGATGAATTAAGGCATAAATGCTATAGACATTTATCAATATTGATAAATGCAAAGTAATGCACACTGGAAAACATAATCCCAACTATACATATAACATGATGGGGTCTAAATTACCTGTTACAATTCAAGAAAGAGATTTTGGAGACACTGTGGATAGTTCTCGGAAAACATCCACTCAATGTGCAGCGGCAGTCAAAAAAGCTAACAGAATGTTGGGAATCATTAAGAAAGGGATAGATAATACAGAAAATATCATATTGCCTCTATATAAATCCATGGCATTCCCACATCTTGAATACTGCGTGCAGATGTGGTTACCCCATCTCAAAAAAAGATATATTGGAATTGGAAAAGTTTAAGAAAAGGGCAACAAAAATGATTAGGGGTGTGGAACGGCTTCCGTTAGAAGGAGAGATTCATAAAACTGGGACTTTTCAGCTTGGGGGAAAAAAAGACGACTAAGGTGGGATATGATTGAGGTCTATATAATCATGACTGGTGTGGAGAAAGTAAATAAGGAAGTGTTATTTACTCCTTCTCATAACACAAGAACTAGGGGTAATTAATGAAATTAATAGGCAGCAGGTTTAAAACAAATAAAAGGAAGTATTTCTTCACACAACGCACAGCCAACCTGTGGAACTATTTGCCAGAGGATGTTGTGAAGGTGAAGACTATAACAGGGTTCACAAAAGAACTAGATAAATTTGTGGAGGATAGGTCCATCAATGGCTATTAGCCAGGATGGGCAGGAATTGTGTCCCTAGCCTCTGTTTGCCAGAAACTGGGAATGGGCAACAGGGTATGGATCACTTCATGATTACCTGTTCTGTTCATTCCCTCTGGGGCAACTGGCATTGGCCACTGACAGACAACAGGATACTGGGTTAGATAGAACTTTGGTCTGACCCAGTATGGCTATTCTTATGTTCTTATAGACCTGTGCCTAAAGCCCTAGGTTCTGGAATCATTTGATTACAGGAGAATCACTTTTTTTATATAAATAAAGGCAAAGAAAAAAAAGAGGGGTAAAACTCTCCCCCCCCCATTCTATCCTTCATAGTTGCAAAGAAAAGCTTGAAAATGTGACTCAAGTGCAACTGATGTAGTGAAGTCTGCCTGAGTCTGCAGGTGGCTGAAACAATAGCTCTGAAACGTGTTAACAGCCTCATGCATCTGAACAGGGTGCTTACTCCAAGGGCCACAGCTGTGAGGAGTCATACCGATACCACCCTCTAAGGTGCTGGCTTCTCCCCAGTCCACAAAGGCCTCACTACCACACTCAGAGTATCTTTCCAGGCACAGTTTTATTTCCCAGATGTAGGCAAACAAATCCCAAAATAGTTCCTCAGCCCACTCTCGGCTACAACTCCCAGGGGATTTCCACCTTTGCCTTACTCAAACCTCCCTCCTTCCGCTTCAGGGCCTGTTGCAAGATCCTTCTGTGCTCTTTTAACAGAGCACCACCCAGGAGGCTCTTCCCCCCGTCCCTCACCCGCCGGTTCCCACTGTCCCGCCTCCGGGGGGGCTCTGGCAGCCTTTCCCAGGGAACTTCCTGCTGCTCCTGCCCCCGCGCTTCCAGACAGCCTGGCTCTTTATGGCTGCAGGTGGTGCTCTCCCCTCCTAATTGGCTGAACTGGGAGACCCTGTTCTAGCACAGGGGAGCTAGGTCTGCTTCATTTATGCCACCCTGTGACCCTGACCAGGGCCAGCTCCAGGCACCAGCTGACCAAGCACGTGCTTGGGGCGACACCTTGTAAGGGGCGGCCAATCTTGGGGTGTCAGGGGGCGGTCAGGGTTCTTTTTTTTTTTTTTGGTTCGGCGGGGCAGCGCTTGAGGGTTTTTTTGTTTGTTTTTGTTTCAGCAGCGCAGCGCCCGGGGTGTGTGTGTGTGTGTGTTTTGGCGGTGCGGCGCCCAGGGTGTGTGTGTGTGTGTGTGTTTCAGCAGTGCAGCGCGCCGTGTGTGTGTGTGTTTCGGCAGTGCAGTGCGCCGTGTGTGTGTGTGTGTGTGTGTGTGTGTGTGTGTTACAGCAGGGTGGTGCGGCGCTCGGGGCGGGGGGAGGGTGTTACGGCAGGGCGGCCCTCTTTTTTTTTTTTGCTTGGGGCGGCAAAAAAGTTAGAGCTGGCCCTGACCCTGACAGAGGACTCCACATGTGGGCTTTCCCCTCCCAGCTACTTGGGAGCCCATTCTCTGTTTTTACCCCTATTCTCCCAAAGGGGGTCTTGCTGCCACTTTGGGGGTTGGGGGGAGAGAAGGAGCGCCCTTGCTGCTGCCTGCCCCTCTCTAGCTAGCTACCAGGCAGTGGTGTTGTGTGGATGAATGAGTGCCTGCAAGCGGCAGAGAAATTCTCAGTTGGATGACACTCTAAAAGCACAAACCATCCCAAATAGTGTTCAGAATTTTAAAAGGCTGTCTAGCCTGTTCTTTGCCGATGATGAGTTTGACCCAGCTGAAGCACAGACTTCCTTGCTGTTTCCTATTTTGCCTTGTAGATCTCTATTGGACAGCCCCAGAACTGCTCAGGATGGGGGAATTTCCATTCCATGGGACCCAAAAGGGGGATGTCTACAGCTTTGCTATAATTATGAGGGAGCTGATTTATAACAATGAGGATGGCCCGTTCCAAGACCTGAACAAGGAAGCAGAAGGTAGAACTTTGTTCCTCTCTTTGTACTCCATTTCCAGATGGTCTTCCCTCTGTGAGCACATTTTTGTATCCTGGAGTTACCCTAAATGTAGTAGGTCTTCACTGCAAATAAAATGTGTTTTAAAATTCAGATTAGCTGTGACCCGTGTTAGCTAACTGTGGTTAAAATAGCAGTGAAAACACAGCTAACTCAGGTTAGCAGGTAGCATTCAACCTCAGACTCCCGTATAGGTTTTAACCTGCGCTGCCATCTCTTTAATGTTATTTTAACCCAGATTAGCCAGAGCGGGTTAGCTATTCTGAGTTAGGAACACACCTTTAATTTGCAGAGTAGATGCACCCTTGGGATGCAAGAGACTTTTTGTACGCTGAATATTATGAATGAGTATAGGCAGATAATTGTATTGCATAACTATCTGCTTGCTAAGGATAGACACCTTTGGTCTTTGGAGAGTCACACAGGCTTAACTGTATATATGTTTTAAGTGATTTTGCAACTTTGCCTAATAAAGCATAAGAATTTAGAACTTAATCTGAGCAAGAGTTCCATACTGGTTTCCTAACCTTGTATTGATTTCCTGTCACTATTTCTCATTGCTTCCCGCATTATAAGAAAAAAAATCACAGTTGCTTTGTTTAGCTTTGATTCAAATACAGCAGCAGCTGTCTTCTCCCACAAACTCCTATAGTCCACATATAGTATCTCCTTGAGGTGCATTACTCTTAGGAAAACCTCTCTCTCTTGTTCGACCTTCTATCGATCTGAATAAATTCCATGTTGTCTATTCTGTTCAGATAATAGGGCTCTATATACCTTTTTATCTGACTTTATGTGCAAATTAAATGCATCACAGCAAAGTGAAGTGTAGTAATCGCTCAGCTGAACATAGTACCAATGAAAACACCACACCATTCACACTTTGGAGCTATTCAACAGCCTGCAGTATTATGGCATGTGCCAAGTTACTACAACTACACTCTGAAATCCCTGTATCTGAAGCCTGATCTACACTACGGGGGGGATTGATCTAAGTTACGCAACTTCAGCTACGTGAATAACGACAGTGTGAGTCGACTGCTGCCGCTCCCCCGTGGACTCTGCCTGCTTCTCTCGCGGCGGTGGAGTACAGAAGTCGACGGAAGAGCGCTCGGGGGTCGATTTATCGCGTCTAGATTAGACGCGATAAATCAACCCCCGCTGGATCGATTGCTGCCCGTCGATCAGTGGGTAGTGTAGACATACCCTAAGAGGAAAGAGTATTAATCTATAGAGACAGATTTGGAGGCACAATTTTCCTCAGCACTCCAGGGTGTGTGAACACTGCCTGTGGGATGGTACAAATGGCTTCCTTCTTCTAAACTAGCCAGCTGCATGGGTTGCATAGAAGAAACAGACCCTAAGCTCATCCAGGTGAAAGACTGTGATTTGCTCTGACCCTTATGTGAGGTGCATAAGAGAAAGGGAATCTCCATGCAGTCTCTGTTTTTCCTCCTCTCAGATGCCTGCATTAAGGACCAGGACAATTTGCTCCAAAGTTAGGGACACTAAAATAATTAATAGACTCAAATCCTGATTGATCACATTTGCTAAATACAGAGATAATAAACCGACTCAGGGACCCAACTGTACTTGTCCCACTGCGGCCATCCCTGTCAACAGAGAAATGCAGTGAAAGGATCATTGCAATGCTTAGAACGTGTTGGGATGAAGATCCAGGGAGAAGGCCAACGTTCTCCTCTGTGAAGAGAGGGTTAAGAGATGCAAGCCCCGAAGGGTGAGTCTTTCTTACCTGTCTGAGAATGATACCAGATATACATTGTGCTTTTCATCCAGCAGGCTCCCAAAGTGTTTTATAGATGGCATCCATTACATAGGGATTACTCACACATCGCTGTAATGCAGCTGCATCAGAGATGGGATGTAGCAGCTGTTTAACAGCCCACAGCACCACTGCAGGATAGTTTAGAACAGGAAAATAAAGAGTTAGATTTTCCCAATATCTCACCTTTCTGACTATAAGGATAGTAAAGTTCTGGACTAGACTTCGAAGAGAGGTTGTGGAATCCCATCACTGGAGGTTGGACAAACACCTGTCAGGAACGGTCTAGATTACTTGGTCATGTCTCATCACAAAGGGCTGGACTAGATGACCTCTCAAGGCCCTTCCAGCCCTACATTTCTGTCATTGTATGAATAATGTCCAGCTGAAACCACAGTTGAGGGGTGGGGTGGCGGTTAAATGGATGTAGTTAACTTGAAATCTAGTCAGTTTTTAAAAGAGAGTTTAAAGTTCTTTCCCAGAACTGTAGCTCCTCCCTGTCAATGTTTGCATTTTTGCAATCACAGTTTTCCTAGTGGTGAAATGTTTTTCTTTCCTCTCTTGACTGAAAGACTCACATGGTGGAAACTGTGGGCTATACAGGAGGAATCATTAAACTAATGATATGCGGAGTACTGTCAAAGTAGACTGAAAAAAACCAGGCATTTTATGCTCTAATCTTTTTCACATACAGTATCTTAAGTGTTACCAGTAATAAATATGTAAAAAAACCAATCAGACAAAAATATATTTAAATTGATGGTATCTTTAAGTAGTTAGCATATAATTATCCACAGCAGAATTTGGCCGGGATGCCAGGATACCACTTTGAGTCTTGTAAGGGACTTTGATTTGATGTTTCATCTGAAAATTGTCACTTCTGGCACCACAGTGCTCCCAAAGACTATGCGGGGGCATTGGGTCAGTACTCACATTAATTGTAGCATGGATAGTCTCCATGGATATTTCTTATCCAAGTTAAATTATGAGATCTGATGACAGGCCCATAGTGGGGAGTAGCCAAGTATCAGAAGTCATTTCTCTCCCATGAACTCTAGATGCTAGAGGTGATCTTTGATGGAAATGGAAGTGGAATACAGTTCCCATCAAAATTTTGTATTACACCTCTACCCCGATATAATGCTACCCGATATAACACGAATTCGGATATAACGTGGTAAAACAGCGCTCTGGGGAGGGAGAGGGGGGACGGATCAAAGCAAGTTCGATATAACACGGTTTCACCTATAACGCGATAAGACTTTTTGGCTCCTGAGGACAGCGTTATATCGGGGTAGAGGTGTACTTAGTGCTATTAGGTAAATTAAAAACAATATTTGTTTGAGCAATTCCATTAGCCACATCAGCATCTTGGATAACATGGTAAACAAACTGGAAAAGTATGCCAATCATTTGGAGGACGTGGTGGAAGAAAGGACAGCCCAGTTGGTGGCAGAGAAGAAAAAGACAGATAAACTTTTGTCAGCAATGTTGCCCAGGTAATCAAACAACTTTTGTACGTTCATAAGTTTGTCGACAATAGAATTTGGGGCAAGACAGAGCCTTTCATACTCAGTGTATCTCAGAATGCTTTGCAAAGTACTATTGTCACTTAAACACTGCTAGTACAGCCTCGGGCTCTAACTAATGAATGGTAATTAAGCAATGAATTATTATTATTCGTTATATTGTGATAGTGCCTAGAAGCTCCAGTCAGGGACCAGGGGCACATTGTGCTAGATGCTGTACAAACCTAGAACAAAAAGACTATTCCCCCGAAGAGCTGACAGTCTAAGACAAAGGACTATAGCCGGGTACACCAGACATGAGGAGCAGTAGGAAACAATCAGACTGAACTGTTCAACATAAGTTGTGGTCTAAGCGTGCCAGCTCCCTTACTCCTTGTCAAATATTTTGTAGGTATAGCCTGGATTCAGGCTAGCCAGCATCATTTTAAAACGCATTTAATGCCATCAACTTCTTGTGCTCCACTGACCTTCACCCTCACACACCTCTCTAGCAAGTGGCTACTTTTCTCTGTCGCACCCTCTTTCCCTCCAGTAGATGCTTTAATTTGGGGACCTTTTGCCAAAGTGGAAGCTGGTGTAAATCCAGATTGAATCTGGTTTGGGGATTTTTAAGGCAGGCTTAAAAGTGCTTTAAACAGGCCACTTGGTGTATTTCCCAAACACGCAGGATATTAAGGCCAAATGGATTTATTCTGAGGTGGAGGGAGAGAGAGAGAGAGAGAGACATGGAGGAAATGATCACTTTCTCCTCCTGTCCCAGCTTCATCCGAGAGCAGCTCATCGCTGGGAAATCCGTGGAGCCTGAGAGTTTTGATTCTGTGACCATCTTCTTCTCAGATATTGTTGGGTTCACCAATTTGTGTTCTCTCAGCAATCCCCTGCAAGTGGTTAATCTCCTGAATGACCTGTACAGCCTGTTTGATAACATCATTAAAACATATGACGTATACAAGGTGAGACACGCTGCTCCCCGGGTTCTCAGGCAGCACAATTGCTGGGCCCAGTCCTGCAAGCAGTGTGTTTGCAGAACTTCTATCAAAGTCAAGGAAAGTTTCCTGGAGAGCGAGAGAGCACTCAGTCAGGCTCCCCAATCTGTAGTCACTTACATCCAAAACCCATTAATATCACTGACCTGATATAGTTCCAATTGTTGGTGGTTGAGTGCAGTCAGTGGCAGAACCATGACTAGAATGTAGAAGATCTTAACTCCTGGTTTTAAGCTTAGTCCACTAGTTTGCACTGTCTCTACATATCTATTCAGGGACACCATCATAGCACCTAATCACATCAGCCACACTATCAGAGGCTCGTTCACCTGCATATCTACCAATGTGATATATGCCATCATGTGCCAGCAATGCCCCTCTGCCATGTACATTGGCCAAACCGGATAGTCTCTATGCAAAAGAATAAATGGACACAAATCAAAGGTCAAGAATTATAACATTCAAAAACCAGTCGGAGAACACTTCAACCTCCCAGGTCACTCAATTACAGACCTCAAAGTCGCAATACTCCAACAACAAAACTTCAAAACCAGACTCCAACGAGAAACTGCAGAACTGGAATTAATTTGCAAACTGGACAACCATCAAATTAGGCTTGAATAAAGACTGGGAGTGGATGGGTCATTACACAAAGTAAAAACTATTTCCCCATGCTAATTTCCCCCTCCCCCCACTGTTACTCACAGCTTCTTGTCAACTGTTGGAAATGGGCCATCCTGATTATCACTACAAAAGTTTTTTTTCTCCTGCTGATAATAGCCCACCTTAATTGATGACTCTCATTATAGTTGGTATGGCAACACCCATTTTTTCATGTCCTCTGTGTGTGTATATATCTTCCTACTGTATTTTCCACTGCATGCATCCGATGAAGTGGATTTTAGCCCACGAAAGCTTATGCTCAAATAAATGTGTTAGTCTCTAAGGTGCCACAAGGACTCCTTGTTGTTTTTGCGGATACAGACTAACACAGCTGCCCCTCTGAACTTTAATATGGGCTGCTATTTGCCCTGTGCTCCAGACACGTAACGTGCTGCCTAAGTGCTTGGTTTTCCTTGCTACAGGTTGAAACCATCGGAGATGCCTACATGGTTGCCAGTGGCCTTCCCATCCGCAATGGAATGAAGCACGTTGAGGAAATTGCTACAATGTCTTTGCACTTCCTCAGTGCAATGATCCCTTTCAAGATAGAGCACATGCCCGAAGAGAAGCTGAAGCTGCGGATTGGCATTAACACAGGTAAGTAGCGCGAGTCTCACCTGCTTCCGATACTGAGATTTGTTCTCGGTCCATATAAGTTGAGCCACAAATACATAATTCACATGTTTGCATCAATTCGTAATTCACCTCAGGATGAATCAAGCGTCAGGTTAAGATGAGACAGGAGAGCATTTTTTAAGGGGGCTTATCCTCCATTCCTAATTCAGCCAAAATTCCCCTCAACCTTAATTTGGAGTTTTGCCTGAGTAAAGAACTGGTGGCCAAATGTTTGTTTTAACCTTGGGTATGGGGTTCATCCTTAATTCATTGTAGCGCATATTGAGCAGTTACAGCATGAGACAGGGAGTTAGGAATTCTGGATTCTCTTCATACCTCAGCCATGACTTGCTGTCTGACGTTGACTACTTACATAACTGCTCTGTACCTCAGTTTCCCCATCAGGAGGCTGGCAATATTAACATTCAGTGTCCTTACAGATTGCTGGGGAGATTAATTAGTTCCTATTTTTAAGTGCTCTGAGATCCGTGGTTGAAAGGTTCTATCGAGGTGTAGAACATTAATATAAGACATTCAGAAGCACTAACAGTGAGTGCACTTTCCTGTGTTTGTAAATCACCGTGTAAATGTACAGTGCTATGCAAACATTTTACAATGATTATAGTAACGTTGGGCTTCTGCTTTAGTACTCATCTAAAGAATGACACCTCCATTCTTAACTGGTGCTTTCCATTTCCTATCCAAGCAATGCTGGCACAGCTTGGAGTCTATGCTAACAGAAGAGTTTGTGGGGAAACTCAATGCAGCATATACCAGCAAGATCATTTAGATGTACATTTCAGTGGTAGGACTCTTCCTGAAAAGATAATGCATGTATCCAAGGTCATCTCACAAATACTGGCCTAGAACTATAACCTACCATTGGAGCTGTAATTTCTACAGCTGGGCAAAATTTTTCAGATGAATAGTTTATTTGCTGAAAAATGCAGTTTCAGACAACATGAAACTTATTCAAAAATTTGACACAAATTTGCCAAATAGTTTCATCTGCAAAAATGGAAGAGAAGGCCACGTCCCCTATAACTTTTTGGCCCAGTGTATGTAGGGCTGGGATGTTGGAGGCCTAGGTTCTCAAATTGACAGAGGTCAGGAAGAAATCTCCCTTATGGGCAGGTTATTACACAACTGCTTGCTGCTATAGAACGTTTTGAGACTTACTCTGAAGCATCTGGTACTGTTGAAGTCAGGCTGTTGTTGTAGATTGACCACTTGTCTCCTTTAGTATGACAGGAAAGCATAATCCCAACTATACATATAAAATGATGAGGTCTAAATTAGCTGTTACCACTCAAGAAAGATCTTGGAGTCATTGTGGAGAGTTCTCTGAAAACATCCACTCAATGTGCAGCGGCAGTCAAAAAAGCGAACAGAATGCTGGGAATAATTAAGAAAGGGATGGATAATAAGACAGAAAATATCATATTGCCTCTATATAAATCCATGATACGCCCACATCTTGAATACTGCATGCAGATGTGGTTGCCCTATCTCAAAAAAAGATATATTGGAATTAGAAAAGGTTCAGAAAAGGGCAACAAAAATGATTAGGGGTATGGAACGGCTTCCATATGAGGAGAGATTAATAAAACTGGGACTTTTCTTATCAAACTGTCTGTACTGGGCTATCTTGATTATCACTTCAAAAGTTTTTTTTCTCTTACTTAATTGGTCTCTCAGAATTGGTAAGACAACTCCCACCTGTTTATGCTCTCTGTATGTGTGTGTATATATATATATCTCCTCAATATTTATTCCACTCTGTATGCATCCGAAGAAGTGGGCTGTAGTCCACGAAAGCTTATGCTCTAATAAATTTGTTAGTCTCTAAGGTGCCACAAGTACTCCTGTTCTTTTTGCAGATACAGACTAACACGGCTGCTACTCTGAAACCTGTCAGATTAGCTAGGGATTGTTGCCATGTTCGCAGTTGCGGAAACTGAGACAATAAGCCATGAGTTGCGCAAATCAAGAATGGAAGTTGGCATCAAAGCTGGGATTAGAATTTAGGAGTTGCACATTCCCATGCTTGGGCTCCAGAAAGGAGACTAAGACACTCTTTCATTTAAACTGCTTCTCCAGTGCCTAGTTAGGAGTCCTAGTGCGGGGCAAAATTGCTTTGCATAACACTTGCTGTCTTGATAGCTTCATGGTTTGTGCTTTGTTTTGTACTTTAGGACCTGTTGTTGCAGGAGTGGTGGGAATCACAATGCCACGGTACTGCCTGTTTGGAGACACTGTTAATACAGCCTCAAGGATGGAAAGTACCAGTTTGCGTAGGTACCATTTACGACGAGTTTGCAGTCATCCTGCATGGAATTTTTTTAAACCACAAATAGAGGCAGTGTTACACTTAACCCGTTGTTAATTGACATTTTTTGTGTCAAACCTTTGCCATGCAATGCTCTGATAACCCAGTTTGATGAACCCTGAGGGTTTCTTACATCTGAGATCATTGTTGTCGGATAATAACAACTAGTTCTTACATGGTGCTTTTCATCAGCAGATCTCAGAGCACTTTACAAAGGAGGTCAGAATCATGCTCCTTATTTTACTGTGGGGGAAAGTGAGGGATGGAGGTGAAGTGACTTGCCCAAGCTCACCCAACTGGCCTGTGCCAGAGCCAGGAATAGAACCCAGGTCTCCTGAGACCCAGTTCATTGCTCTGTCCACTGCTATCCACAGTGGCAATGTTTCATATTTCACAACCAGCTGGGATGTTCAATCTTTGAAGAACTTAAAATGAACATGGTGTTTTGTATGTTTGTTACTGCCCTCAGACACACACGACTGTGCATCATAGAGCCTATACTGCTACATCAGTGGTTCCCAAACTTTAACAACCCGCGAACCCCTTTCACTAAAATGTCAAGTCTCGTGAACCCCCTCCTAAAAATGAATATTTCCATGGATTTTCTCCCTTACCTCAGCGTAAATTATAAAAGCATTGATCTTGGACATATGAAATTTGTTTTTATGACATGCTTATTACACACTATTTATTAATTATTATTTATCATTACAGTATTTTTATTACATTCTGAAAACAGCAACACTCTTCCAAGATCTCACTTCTGTACCTTGTATCACTTTTGATTAAGCCTGTTATAAGACAAGACTCCTATCAGAGGTGCCAGTAGAAAAAAGAGGTGCGGGGGCAAAGCCCCCATGCACCCCAGGGCCTGGGGGGGCACTGCCAGAAAAGTGGGGGGGTCCACGGGGGCCACTGGAAAAAAAGGGCAGGGACCCACAGGGAGGCACACTGTCGTGGGGGCGGCACGTGACCCTCATTGCCCCCCTATAGGAGCCTCTGGCTCCTATGTTTCATCAAGGAGTATCAGATGTAAAACAGCATGAAGGTATTTAAGAAGCCAACTCAGAGTTCCTCCTACACAAGCATTCAGGTCTTGAGCAGTCCAGGCAAACAATGCACGTTAGAACAAAGCTTAAACTTGTTCTTCATAATAATTTAAAAACAACAGTAGCAGCCTATTTAATTTTAAAAGCAGCAAAAAATATACACCTCCCTTTCTATTTCGTAAAAGGAGTCTTGAAGTTTAAATCTCCTCGGCGTGATAGATACGCTTGCTTTGATCTGCTTAGCTCTTGGAAGTCCCCAAAGTTCCGGGCTGCTGGCCCGTGCTGCCCGGGGTCCCTATGGACAGTTCTGTCCGCCATTAGGGAATTTTTTCCCGAGAACCCCCGTAACATTTTGTGAACCCCCAGGGGTTCACGAACCCCCGTTTGGGAACCACTGTGCTACATGGAGAGGTCTTTGCTTGCTCATTTCTTTCCCGCTGATGCCATGAAGCTCTGAATGACCGTATTGTGCAGCGTAGTGACAACTGCAAGGACCTAGATAGCCATGGATGTTACAATACTAAATATGAAAAGAGAAAGTTTGAGGTTTATATAATAAATACCGTGCTTTTGCCCTGGAAACCGTTTCTGACAAGTGACTTCATTTTAAATGGAGTCAGACTAAAGCCTAAATTTTAATTACAAACCCTTCTGAACAGGAGGAAAGATTCGGGCCAAAAATGAAACACAACTTTTAGGAAGCTAAACATTAGGTTCTAAAGAGATTGATCCCGCCCCTTTAACGAGTTAATCCTCCCCAGCCAGCCAGTCATATACATTTACAAAATAAGTAAATAGATTTATTTTGCTGTAGCTCTCCGAATCCATGTCTCCACAACCACTGCTAATGCCTTGCAATCCATCGGCGGGTATGACTTGCAAGAAAGAGGGACCATAACAGTAAAGGTATGAACATTGAGAGTGCAGAATGGGAGCCTATCATGCCAAATAGGTAGATCTAATATATTCGACAGCATATGAAGGAATTTTCAAGGATGTACAATGTATGCAGAACATATGCTTTCCTGGATATGAGCTGATGTTAATGCATCAGTGTAAAAACAAAACAACAAACATGTAGAGGTGTTCAGTACTATGGTGTGACTTAAATCAGACACCATCATTTTGTATATGATAACCATCTGCCTAACATAGGACAGTGCTTTGCAAACTAGAATGAAGCAATCCAGAAAAACAGGACTCAGTGATGTGAAGTCTTTGTGCTTTCACAGCCCTTTCAGCATCTCACATTCTTAGATCCTGTGCATGGTTTCTACCTTGTCATGCTCTGTTGATATTACTATTCTTTATTGCTTATGTTGCTGGAGTGCCTTGAGGCCCCAGTAAGGGACCGTGGCCTCATCATGCTAGCCACTGTACCAAGGTATAACCAAGAGATGCTTCCTGCTCCAAAGACCTTACAGTTAGAGCTTGCCAGAAGTTTTCCAATGGAACAGTTTCATTGGAAAATACCCATTTCTCAAACCTGAAATGTTTGACAAAAATGGTTTGAGTTCCACGGTCCCTGGCTGGGGCCAGGGACCCTGGGCTTCCAAGTGGGCAACCCTAGGACCCAGCTGGTCAGGGAGTCTGGAAGGCCTGGGGTCTCCTGCCCCAAAGCAGTTCCTGTGGTGGGGTTGCCCCGCAGCTACAGACACTGGGAGTCCAGGCAGCTGCTGACTGAAATCATCATGCGTGTCAATTTCATGAGCACAGTAGGAATTTCAGTCAGTATCAGCCATGGTTTCAGGCAGGGCTGGTCTTAGAGGTGGGAAGTCAGGACGTCTGCCCTGAGCACTGACATTGTGGGGCACCGGATCATTGCACTTGGAGGTGCCAAATCCCTGGAGGCAGGGAGGGAGTTAGTTTGATTTTTGTTTTGGTTTTGGGTTTCTTTTTAATTGCACCTTTTGAGTATGGGAGACACCGAAAATGTCTTCCGTCCTGGGTGACAGCACATCTAGGGGTGGCCATGGTTCCAGGGAGCCCATTTCATTTTGAAAACGCCACATGACGATGTCTCCTTTCCCCAAGATTTCCAGTTTGGGGGAAACTTTGAACAATTTGGAACAAAACCAAATTCTGAAATACCAAATTATCCCACAATCCAGACATTCCTAGTTTTGGCCAACTCTACTTAAAATCAATGTGGGTCCCCCTCCACCCCCCCCCCCCCCGCCCCTGATTTCTTTGTACAACTCCACTTTCACTTCTTTCTGTTATCAGGGAAAAGGAGAACAAAGAACGTTTTGGTTAAAAGGAAAAGCTGACCTTCACTTGGCTCTCCCAGAGTTCAGTGACAAATGGTGAGGCCGTTTGAAGGAAACTTTGCAGGTAAGACAGTGATAAGGTTTCTGTAGGGAAGGGTGTTAAATCCGTATGCTGATAATGCAGTTATACAGTTCAAGGACTGGAGGAGTGATCTAACATGTGGGTCAATTGAAGCTACTTGCGTGGCATTGCCTCTTAGGAGGTATGTTTGTGCTGCAGCTGGGAGCGTACCTTCCAGTCCAGGTAGACAGGCATGCACTAGTTCTGCTTGAGCTAGCAAGCTAAGAATACCAGCACGTCACGGGCTAGACACCAGAGTACAAGCCCACCTGATCTCCTAGGTCCATGGTCGGGTGGCTAGCCCGTGCTATACTGTCCACACATGCTAGTTTTAGCATGCTATCTTGAGCAAAGCAAGTGTTTGTCTGTCTGCTTGTGCTGGGAAACATGCAGTGTAGACATATCCTTAATGAAATATAGGAGATTTGGGAGTCATTAACTTGACTCCTCGGGTGGTTTATATCAGTGTTGCTCCATAGTGGAATTACGCTGTTCAGGATCTGACCCTATTGTGTGTTATCCAAATATTCTCATTCCGGCATGACAGTCTGAGTTCAACAGAGGCACGGCGGTGTAATGGCGTCGTGGTTCATGAGGACTGTGAATAACAATTCCTGGGCTATGAGATGGGATTATCGCTTACAATAACATTTTCAAGCCACACTGTTTTGCTTGTTAAATCTGAAAACAGTCGGTTATTCCTTGCCCATTAACTCCTAGACTCACTTGAAACTCAATCCACCTGGGATCTATGCTGGCATAGAAGTGTAACCAAGTGTTTAGTGTGTATTAGTGTATTAGTGTGGCCAATCCACACAGCATCTGAGTCTCTTAAAGCTCCCAATTATAAGCCAGTACTTAAACTCAAGATGTAAAGGTTTTGGAGCTCCCTGGCTCAATCCCTGATCATGACCAAAATGGCAGTTGTCACAGATGCACATGAAGAAATCTCCATTAAAGCCAATGGGAAGTTCTCCTTAAAAATCAATGGGAGGATATGACCTTTGGTACATAAGAAATAGAGGGAATTAAACTGGTCTTTGCACCACGTTATAGCATATTCACTGGGTAAATTTCAATTCTGTCATAAACTGATGACATAAGTAAGGTCTATATGAGTAATTCATTTGGCCCACAGTCTTTCCCCTATGAGGATTATTTGGCTTGTTGCATTAAAACCTTGGCAAATCCTATATCTACCCCCAGGAGATGCCCTTTCAAAGCAGATGCAGTTCTATATCTTCCTATTTATGTTCCCTTACTAGTTGATTAGAAGACAAGACAGAGAGTCTGTTGCAATGCTATTCAGTGTAATCTTTAAGAGGTGAGCGAAACATCTTCACCACTTGTAAGTTGATGATGCATTAATATGCATAGCCCACCAAAAACATCCTGGAAACAGAAAGTTTGTTATGCATTTCGAAAGCTTTATATAATTAGGAAGCAAAAAGATCAGGAAACATTTGCACCGCTGTGCTGTGGCACATCAAGAATTTGGAGATTGGCATTTTTTCCCCCCAAGATATTTTTGCCTTTTGGTTGAAAAGTAAAACCCAAAAGGCCAGATTTTCTGGTCTGCAAAAGCCTTTTTGTGCGGCACCTATGGCTGCAAGTGACCACAAAACTAGAGAATGCCAGTGGAGAATCCACCGTGTTCAGGATAATTCTCTACTGGTGTACACCAGCCTTCCCCTCCCATCCAGAGTAAGGGGAATGAGAGAATGTGGGTGAGATGGGGCGAGGAAGAGGCATAGCAAAGCAGAGCTCTGCTACACCCAATCCTCTTCTGGTGTAAGGCCCATTATACCAAGCACAGGCAGCCTGGAAATGAGGGAGCCATTGCAGCTGTTAATCTCCATGATGGCTGAGGACAGCTCAGGGAATGAAGAATTAGGACCACCCTAAATTCCTAGGCTAGGTGGCTATGCAGTGTTATGCCACATTCCAACCAAGGGCAGACTGAGTTGAAATAATTCTTACAACGTGTTAAGAGTCCAGTCCTGAAGTGGCCAAACCTTTCTTAACTTCAATGAGCAAAACTTCCACACCCGGACTGCAGAATTGGAGCTACAGTTTTTGAATCCATTTGTAAAACATTTTGGGATCCTTCTGGAAGAAAATCACTGTCACAAGATGGGCTGGCCCGCTAAGAGATTTGGACTCAGCCCCACCTGTGCCTTGTCATCAGGACCCTGGTGATGAGTTTGGGCTTCAGACAATGGTTGGGTCAGGTGACCAGGCATCATGTGATGGTAGCCCGTTGGCAGGGCTTCCTATAAGAGAGAGCCTTTTCCCTCAGAGAGAGGTAGATCAGGAGCTAGGACAGACCTGGGAGAAGGCTCTCCAGACAAACCCAGAGGGGACCTAGAAGAGGTGCCCTGCTCAAAGGGATGCGGGGAGCTGAGAGAGAGAGAGAGCTGAGGTCCGAACCTCTGATATAAGGGGATCTGGGGAGAGAGGCCTGCAGGGATCTGGGGAGAGAGACCAAGGAAAAGGGCTTCCCTCATCAGCGAGAGGAAAAGGCCTGGCTGAAACAACTTGCAGTTAGCAGCAGGAGCAGAAACCTCAAGAGATGTAACAGCTGTCAAAGGAAGAGGCTTGAGGAAACACTAGGCAGGAGGGGCTGGGTTTTTGGAAAGAAGCCCAGTGAGGGGCTTAAGAAACTGGAGCGGGGAGACAGGATAAAGACTTGTTTTAGCTGCTATTATCCATGTTGCTTTTTTATAATTGTGGTGATGTCTTAATAAACCCAGACCCCAAGAAGGGGTATTATTAGCCTCACTGGGTGCAGTTTTTGAGAAACCCAAGAAGGGGAAACGGAGTCAGCAGCAGGGTTCCATGCTGGATCAGGCCTGACCGTTAGTCACCCATATAAAAGAAGTCCTCATCTCCTCTGCACTGAAAATTGAATGGTATTGTGCTACTTCTCCCCATGGTTCTTGACACTTTGGATGACCATCATCTTCTCGTTGCAGTAGGAGGAACTCGTTGCTGGGGATGTTGAACACAATATAAACGGAGGCCATTTGACTGGAACATGGAAGGAATGGAAGACTAATATCGTAGTTCAAACATTGCACTGCTGAAGGCAGAGACCTTCAGAACTAGAGCTCAAGACAAATGTCTTCCTGCCCCACCCACCACAGCAGACCCCAGTCTTTTCTCGTCTTGGAAGGTGATCTCTCGTAAAAGCGAAATAGATTGTTGTGAACAACATGGGCTAAAATCTCTCACCACCAGCCACATTCCAGAATGAACCCTCAGATACTAGTAACATAAACACCAATTAAATGGGGAAATTAACAACCATGTGCAGTAGGGAGATGAGCAAAATGAAAGTTAAGTGCACTTTCACTTCTCTGCATTACAGGCCCCATTAAATAATGTTACAGGTCTTTCCCTTGTAGGTCAGAACACTCCTTGATTCCCTGGGAATAGCAGCTGGGTTGCCGTTGCAGCCTGTACACACTGTTCCAGACTGGTTGAGTTGCCCCCTTTGGGATAGGGACTACCTTGGCTGAAACCTCCTAAGGATCTGTATGCCAAATCACTTCTGAATTTTGGGGAACGACAGATCCAAATTGGGATCAGGATCCAAACTTTGTAGCTTGTGTTATGACGACATGCAGCTGGTTGCGTGGGCTAAATCGGTGTAATATCAGCTGGGCGGAATGGCACTTAGACGCTTGGTTCCACAACTGGCTGGGACTGTGGGAATTCTGTGACGCACTCAGCTCCTGGGAACACATGGGTGTGAGACTCACCTTGGTACAAAATCATAGCTGCTGTATAGTCAGTAGCGGCATTAATGAACCTATCAAGGGAGCTCAGTTCAGACATCCTACACAAGAGTTGTGATACCAGACCTCTGATACAGGGATAGATAACCAACGTAGACCAAAGAACCTCCCTTTGGTGAAGGTGCAGGGTAGACCCAGAGCCAATACTGTCTAACCTTCACATTTCATGACATGAGCACGTTAATCCCTTCTGGCATGGACAGGCAGAAAGCTTTAGGCAGGAAAGCAGCTGGGGGGAGTTGCTGAAACCTAGTGTTAGGGACGCTGAGCAAATAAAGAAGGAAAAAAGCCATGTGAAACTTTTTTTTGAGTCAAGATGCTCTGTGAATCTCTAAAACATTCAACAGGATCTGCTGTGGCCTAGGAAATATCTCAAAGCAGGAACATCTCATTGAAATGTCTTCCCATGGGCAGTTTTAATGATATGAACAGGCCTAAGTGAGGAAATCCATCCACCTAATGTAAACCCAACCTAGCTAGAACAATTTGTCTGGAGAGTGTGCACTATAGGCTCAAAAGGGTAAATACAGTCTGATCTGATACGATTATGTCAGAGGTCATCATGGTGGGTTCTGTTTGTCACTTATTTCAGCTAATAGGAATCCTTGCTTTAAGCTACTTATAAATTAAACTACCTATATTAGATGCCTTACACCTATTTAGGCAAATGGTGCCCAGAGTGAGAGAGAACCTGTGCAGAATTTGAGAATAGTGGACATACAGTATCATCTCTGAATACTCTAGCAAGGAATAAGGAGGACAATAAGTATGAAACGTATTTTATTAGAATTACTTCAGGGCTTCCCCACCGCATTAGCGTTAGCGGTGTTGACTTTCATGTGCTGCCATAGTTTATGTAATAGGTTAACACTGAACTTGTATGTTATTTTTTTTACGGTAGTTAAGTATTATATGTGTAATGTCAAATGAATTATTAACTATTGTTATTATTAATTATATAATTCTGGTAGCAGTTAGAGGCCTCAATCAGGGCATGGGCCTCATTGTGGTAGTGCTGTGTATGATTACAAAGTTTTTTGTTTTAAATGGAGATATATGTAACTCATAGAGCTGGGAGGGACCCTGAAAGGTCATCGAGTCCAGCCCCCTGCCTTCACTAGCAAGACCAAGTACTGATTTTGCCCCAGATCCCTAAGTGGCCCCTTCAAGGATTGAACTCACAACCCTGGGTTTAGCAGGCCAATGCTCAAACCTCTGAGCTATCCCTCCCCAAAGAGCCTAGAGTCAGACAAGGTGTATCAAACAGGTGCAGCTGGGAGGGAGTGGGAAGGAAGAATGGAGGAACCATAACAGGATATTATAGCATCAGTAGCAATGATCCCAGTAAATGAATCAGAGAAAAGGCAAGCACATTAAAATGGTAGCTTGAAAAGGATGCAGCTCTTACAGGAATTTAGCAGGGTTCAAAGTGGGACAGCATTGTTACATAGCTAACAAAGAACAGACAGAATTAGGATAGTGAATGCAAACAAAGTGCATTGGAAAGGAGATAGAACCTGATGCCTCAGGCTTTAAACCAAACTTGATTAGGGATTAGGATAAAACTGGCGTGAGGCAGATTATCCCATCTCTCTACCACAGGGCTTTTTGCACTTTTGTGTGAAGCATCTGGTGCTAGCCACTGCTGGAGAGAGGATACTGGACTAGGTGGATCTCAGGTCTGATCCAGTCCGGTATTTATGTTCTTGTTTTAGTTATGTATTTTCGGTACTGTATGTATAGATATGTGTACTGCTGGCACTGGGATGAATGGAGGCAAATAAACACTGATTGTACCTACTGTATTCATTTTAGTCTCTTTATCATAGATACATAAAAGTTTGATGGAAAGACCTATCCATCCATCTCCTGGCCCACTGGAAGAATGTTCCTTTCTGGACATTTTCAAGTGTTTTGTTCAATCTGGTTTCAAATGTGTCAACCAATGGACCTTCCATCACTTCCCATAAGACACTATTCTACAGCCCAACACATCTCACTCCCGGGAAATGGTCATGTCTCCCTCTAGTGGGAGGTCCCAGAGGTGATAAATACCTGCCACCAACTGACAGCTAAGAATTGTTGTTACTATTATAATTTGTATTGTGATAGTATCTTGGGGCCCCAACGGAGATCAGGGCCCCATTGTACGAGGTGCTGTTTGAACACTGCAGTCAGGAGGCGCTTTTGTGGCAGCCGTACAACAAACCGGGGGTAGATTTGCTTGCGCTAGCTCGCTCAACAAAAGCAATGTAGCAGATAGCCCCCCCCAGTTAGAAGTCTGCCTGGAACCCTCCATATGTAGGAGTGGCCAGCCCCATGCTGCCCCCAGGCTGCCACTACACTGCTGTTTTTAGTGAACTAGCTTGAGCACGTCTAACATGTGCTGCCATCACACCTTCTGATTGGCTATCCATAGTGAGAGAGAGTCCCCGCCCCAAGGAGCTTGCACTTTAAATACTTCTCTAGTTCAAGGGGTGAGGATTTGTGCCTTTTGTGCTGCTGGTCATGCACGTGACCCTTGCCAACAACAGTGGTGTCTGTACATATGGAGCCATGCTAGATTATGTAGTTCTGCTTCTCCACAGAGTCAGTTTTTACGGCTAACATGGTTCTAGGTGCAAGTGAATGCAACATTTCCCATTGTGTGGTGCTCGGACCCCTGGTGGACACAAAGGGTAGGTAGAGGAGGGGAGGTGCAGGAGATGTGTGAGGGCTCAGTTTTGTATGGTGCTGAGCATTTGGGCCTGATCCTGATAATAATAATAATATATGGAGATATACCTATCTCCTAGAACTGGAAGGGACCCTGAAAGGTCATTGAGTCCAGCCCCCTGCCTTCACTAGCAGGACCAAGTACTGATTTTGTCCCAGATCCCTAAGTGGCCCCTTCAAGGATTGAACTCACAACCCTGGGTTTAGCAGGCCAATGTTCAAACCACTGAGCTATTCCTCCTCCCTATAATACCCATGAATAATCCTATTGACTTCAGTGGGACAGCTCATGTGCTCCACTGGATCATGGCTGAGTGCTCAGCCCCTTGCAGGATGGAGTCCTAAACTGAGCTGGGGAAATCTTTAACAAAACCCAGTGGAAGGGGGCTACAACTGGCGGGCTTTTTGTTTGTTCGTTTGTTTCTGAAGGGGGCTCCGCTTTGGGAAGTGCTGAGTTAGCCATGCCCCTGTGTTTCTTGCATAATAGAAACAAGCACCGTTTCACACCACACCAGTTCAAAGGGGAGATGTGAACAGCATGTGTAAGCCCTTGCCGTTCACTTTTCTAACATAACTGCAGAGACTGGGGAAAGAAAGATCAGCGTCATTATTTCCCATTATTATAGAAACAAAAAATCAAGCCATGTTTTATTTATTTCTCCTGTAAAACAATACAGTTTCCCTGCCCCCCCGTGAGTAAAATAAACATTGTTTTAAGTAGTAAAGTACAGTTACAAAGTGTGTTTGGGCTGGGGGGGAGGAGGAATATGTTAAGAACTGCAGCTGGGCTGTGTCTCACAGTAAAACAGCAGAGATTCCAAGCATGAAGATTAGATGACTGAGAATAGCTGCAAGGAAATCACAAAGAGTAAGGTAAGTTCTCAGCTGAAACCTTCAGATGTCTTACATTAAATTCTGTTTAGGTTCTTATCCTGTGCCCATCACCTTGACATCTGAGCTCCCTAAAGTGACGCAGTCTGTGTGTTAGGCTTAATATTTAGATTTTGAAATGTGTGTTACAAATCCAACCAGGAACAGAAATGTTTTCGTGGCATTTTTTGTAAGTTAGTGGAAACGTGGATTTGTTTCTGCATCTGAACGTTCTTCTGCGGTGATGGAAATCCCCAAACGCAGCAGCATAGGGCTAGTGCAGTGGTCTCCAAAGCGGGGTGTGCGCACCCCAGGGGGTGCGCAAGAGGATCCTTTGGGGTGCACAGCAGGAGGAGCGTTGCAGTTCGGGCGTCTTTTTTTTTTGCTTGGGGTGGCAAAAATGGTAGAGCTGGCCCTGCGGCACGGCAGGGGGTGTGTGCTCAAAAATTTGTTACTGATAGGGGTGCGCGATCAAAAAAGTTTGGAGACCACTGGGCTAGTGCATGAAAAGAAGAATGAAACTGACACTAGACAGAAAGGGCAACTGACAGGTCTAGTTTCACTGTCCAAGGTACCTCAAGTGCCAAAAAAGGAAACAAACCACATAAATGTTGCAAAATAAAAATTGATGTTGAAAACTCTTTTTCTTCTGTAGGAACTCTGTTTGCTCTGAGTAGATTTACAAGTTTTTAAAAAAGCATACGGGATCGATATGGACGGTTGCTTTCTGGGCTGGGCATTTTTGGTGTCTTATTTTGCTCTTTACCTGAGAAGTTGTAGTGACTGGATAAACCTCCGCCTGTATAATATTAGAAAAGAGAACAATTGGATGGCATTGTTGAAAGGAAGGCAAAGTCCAGCAGTGTGATGAGGGGGAACAGAACAGATAACATGCAGTAAGTATGTCACATGTTGCTAAGTATTTTCTCTCATGGCTTTAACATCTCTGCTGTGAGCTTCATGCTGAACAGGACTAATCCTCCTCCCGTCTCCAGGGCTAATTCTCCTCTTGCTTATATTGATGCAAGTGTGCATACAGGAACAAGAGCACGGAAGTCGGTGAAGTTACACCAGGGTAAGTGAGAGGAGGATTTTCATTTACACTAAAGGCTTCTTTATACCACTCAGGTAGCATAAAGGGGCTGTAAAGTCGGTGTTGATTTAATTGCCAAGTGCAAAGGGCCACTAGTGTAAGGGCTGGTCCACACTAACCCCACACTTCGAATTAAGATACGCAACTTCAGCTACGTGAATAACGTAGCTGAAGTCGAAGTATCTTAGTTTGAACTTACTGCGGGTCCACACGCGGCAGGTAGGCTCCCACGTCGACTCTGTGTACTCCTCTCGCGGAGTAGGAGTACCAGCGTTGACGGCGAGCACTTCCGGGATCGATTTATCGCGTCTAGACAAGACGCGATAAATCGATCCCAGAAGATCGATTGCTTACCGCCGGACCCGGAGGTAAGTATAGACGTACCCTAAATGAGAATTAGGCCAAAGCATCCGCACCAAAAGACTTGCATGTGAGGGCTGGATCCTCATAGACTCATAGACTCATAGACTTTAAGGTCAGAAGGGACCATTATGATCATCTGGTCTGACCCCCTGCATGCTGCAGGCCATAAAACCGTCCCTACCCCTTCCCTGGACTCTGCTGTTGAAGTCCCCAATCCTGTTTTTAGTGACTTCAATCGGCAGAGACCCTCCTGCTAGAGATCCCTGCCCCATGCTGCGGAGGAAGGCGAAAAACCTCCAGAGGCTCAGCCAATCTGCCCTGGAGGAAAATTCCTTCCCGACCCCAAATGTGGCGATCAGTAAGACCCCGAGCATATAGGCAAGAGTCTCCAGCCCGACCCCGTTAGCCATTATACTATTTACCCACCATTGCTTGGCTTTCCTTGACTACTATGGTTTACCATTAAACCATTCCCTCCATAAACTTATCTAACTTTATCTTAAAACCAGACAGGTCCGTCGCCCCCACCGTTTCCCTCGGTAGGCCGTTCCAATATTTCACCCCTCTGACGGTCAGAAACCTTCGTCTAATTTCAAGTCTGAACTTCCCCACAGCCAGTTTATATCCATTCGTTCTGGTATCCACGTTAGTACTAAGCTGGAATAATTCTTCTCCCTCCCTTGTATTAATCCCTCTAATATATTTAAAGATAGCAATCATATCCCCTCTCAGCCTTCGCTTTGTCAGACTAAACAACCCAAGCTCCTCTAGTCTCCTTTCGTACGACAGCTTTTCCATTCCTCTGATCATCCTAGTGGCCCTTCTCTGCACCCGTTCCAGTTTGAGTTCATCTTTTTTAAACATGGGAGACCAGAACTGCACACAGTACTCCAAATGAGGTCTCACCAGCGCCTTGTACAACGGAAGCAGGACCTCTTTATCCCTACTAGATATACCTCGCCTAATGCATCCCAAGACAGCATTGGCTTTTTTCACCACCACGTCACATTGTCGACTCATAGTCATCCTGCGGTCTACAAGAACCCCTAGGTCCTTCTCCTCTTCCGTAACTTCTAACCAATGCGTCCCCATCTTGTAACTAAAATTGTTATTAGTCATCCCCAAATGCATCACCTTACACTTTTCACTATTAAATTTCATCTTATTTCTGATACTCCAATTCACAAGCTCATTCAAGTCTCCCTGCAGGATATCCCTGTCCTCCTCCGAATTTACAACGCCTCCCACCTTCGTATCATCCGCAAATTTTATCAGCCCACTCCTGCAATCGGTTCCGAGGTCAGTTATAAATAGATTAAATAAAATGGGTCCCAAAACCGAACCTTGAGGCACTCCACTAGTAACCTCCCTCCAACCTGACAGTTCACCCTTTAATACAACCCGCTGCATTCTCCCCAGTAACCAATTCCTTATCCACTTCTAGATTTTCATATCGATCCCCATGTTTTTCAGTTTAACCAATAATTCCTCATGGGGTACAGTATCAAACGCTTTACTGAAATCCAGGTATATTAGGTCCACCGCATTTCCCTTATCTAATAAATCCGTTACTTTCTCAAAGAAGGAGATCAGATTCGTTTGGCACGATCTGCCCTTCGTAAAACCATGTTGTAATTTATCGCAATTGCCACTACCCTCCAGGTCCTCCACTAGTTTCTCTTTCAGAATTTTCTCTAACACCTTGCACACTACAGATGTTAGACTAACAGGCCTGTAGTTACCCGGATCACTTTTTTCCCCTTTCTTGAAAATAGGAACCACATTAGCTATTCTCCAGTCTAACGGGACCACCCCCGAGTTTACAGATTCATTAAATATTATCGCTAACGGGCCTGCTATTTCCCGCGCCAATTCCTTCAATATTCTCGGATGTAGATCGTCCGGTCCTCCCGACTTAGCCCCATTAAGGCGTTCAAGTTTTGTTTCTACCTCGGATACGGTAATCCCCCATCCCGAGTGCCCCTCTATAGTGGTGCTAGTATCCCTAATACCTTCATTGGCCTCATTAAACACCGATGCAAAATATTCATTAAGATATTGCGCCATGCCTAGATTGTCTTTAATCTCCTCTCTGGCAATAGACTTCAGCGGTCCCACTTCTTCTTTCTTTGCTTTCTTCCTATTTATGTGGCTGTAAAACCTCTTACTATTGCTTTTAATTCCCCTCGCTAGGTCCAACTCTACATGGCCTTTGGCCTTTCTCACTCTATCTCTACATTCTCTGACTTCACTTAGGTACATTTCCTTACTGATCCCTCCCCTCTTCCACTCTTTAAACGCTTTCTGTTTTTCCCTAATCGCCCCTTTGAGTCGGTCGCTCATCCAGCTCGGTCTAAATCTCTTGCTTAGTAATCTTTTCCCCTTTTTTGGAATACAGGCCTCCGACAGCTCATGCATCTTTAACTTAAAGTAATCCCAGGCTTCTTCTGCTTTTAAATCCATTAATACGTTTGCCCAATCCACTTCCCTTACCAGTCCCCTTAGTTTGTTAAAATTGGCCTTTTTAAAATTATAAACCCTAGTCTTTGATTTAATTCTGTTACTCCTTCCATGTATTTTAAACCGAATTAGCTCATGATCACTGGAGCCCAAATTGTCCCCTACTACCACTTCCTCAACAAGGTCCTCACTACTTGCTAGAATCAAATCTAAAATGGCCTCCCCCCTCGTCGGTTCAGTTACCACTTGATGGAGGAATTGATCAGCAAGCACTTCTAGGAACATCTGAGCCCTGTTATTGCTACTAGCGTTTGTTCCCCAATCTATATCCGGGAAGTTAAAGTCCCCCATAATTACACAGTTTCTGTTAGTAATTACTTCTCTAAACACATTAAATAGTTCCTTATCCATATCCTGGGTCGATCCCGGCGGTCTATAGCACACTCCAAGCACTATCCCCGGAGAGGCTCTAGTAGTCCTATTACCCAGTGTGAGTATTGCCCAGACAGACTCTGTGTTATCTAATCCATCCACTATTATTTCTTTACAGTTTATTTCACTACTGACATACAAGGCCACCCCCCCACCTTTACCCTTGTTCCGGTCTTTCCTAAACAGCGCATACCCCTCCATACCTGTGTTCCAGTCGTGACTGCCATTCCACCACGTTTCCGTTATTCCTACGATATCCGGTTTCAGTTCCTGGACCAAGAGCTCCAATTCCTCCATTTTGTTACCTAGGCTTCTGGCATTGGTGTATAAACACCCTAATGTATGTCGTTTAGCCCGTCTCCCATTAGCAGCACTATATGTTGCGGGCCTCCTTGTGTCCGTCCCCCCTGTCCTTCCTATGTCCAATCTCATCTCCCCGGCTATGTCTCCTCTCCTTTTACTCATCTTTTCCATACTGGAATCTGGCGTGGAGATTAACTGTGCATCTCCCAACCGTCTCCCCAAACTTCCTAGTTTAAAGCTCTTTTGATTAGATGAGCCAGCCTCCCTCCCAGAAGTCTATTTCCTTCCCTACTCAGGTGAAGCCCATCCCGCGAGAACAGGTGTCTGTCCCCGAAAGCCTCCCAGTGGCCATACATCCCAAAGCCCTCCTTATAGCACCACTCCCTTAGCCAACTATTTATCCTACAGTCCTAAGAGTGCTAACTTCTGGGCCCTCCTCTAAGGAGAAGTAGGAACAGGTGGACAGACGTGATGGGTTTGAGCTACATTTGTGTGTGTGTGTTGGGGTGGGGGGATATTCCTGGGATCCACAGTTGTGCAGATCCACCAGCCAAAGCGGCTTATCCATAGAAACATTTGCAGCACAGCTTCCCTGGCCCACAGCAGACTTAGGGGAGAATTCCCCCTTCCCCACCACCACCACAGTGGACCATCTCTGTATGCAGCCCCTTAACCCAGGGTGCACGTGTATTTCAGGATTATAGTCGCTGAACTCCATGGTTGCTTTATCTATGGAAGGACTTCGGAATTGGTCCTTCTACAGCAACTGTAGCAAAATTCAACCCTTCCAAGTAACCACCAAAGTCTAAAGATTGTTATTTAACTGCTGCTAATCTTCTCCATTCTCTGTCTAGGGACAAATTTATATGGGAGCAGTACCTCTCCCTCCTACTGTCATCCCTGCCTGGAGAATGACTCACTGGTCCCATATGTGACACTTTGTAAGAAAGAGAAACTCTTTTCCAAATAGAAAACATCCACACTTACTGTGCACTGCAAATTCCGCCGCTAGAACGCCTCCGGTTTGTTCGGTGCGTCGTTTTCGTTTTTCACACGGCTCAAAAGAACAGACAGTCATTTATTTTAAAAAAGAAACCCTGCAGTTTTCCTTGTTAGAAAATGAAATCTTGGCCAGTCCCTGTATTTTGCATTTTAAAAGGAAACCTGACAGACTCCAACAGGGCCATCCCTAGACATTTTGGTGCCCCCCTATGCAGCCCCCCCATGCGGTCCCCCTGACCCCTGCTGCAGTCCCCCGGGATGTAGCTCAGAGGAAGGGGTGGAATGGGGGCAGGCTGGGGCGGAGCAGGGGTGGGAAGAGGCGGGGCGGAGCAGGGGCTGGGACTTTGGGGAAGAGGTGGAATGGGGGCAGGGTGGGGCTGGGGCGGAGCAAGGGCTTTGGGGAAGAGGTGCCCTATGCCCAAATTTCCTGGTGCCCTATGCAGCTGCATAGTTTGCGTATGGGTAGGGATTGCCCTGGACTCCAATTACTAGCTCCTTGCATCACTCCTGAGAGGGGCAGAGCAGGACCAACACTCACTTTTCAAAGAAAATCCCTGTTCCATATTTTTTGAGAATCCTGGAGTGGATTCAAATGGGCCATAGGCAGCAGTCCTTAAAAAAATGACCTTCAAATACTTTAAGGTGCTGAAATGACAGCTGCCATCAAGACCCATGTCTTGTATCTAACCACAGACTTGGCCAACCTGCCCTCTCCACAATAGCTTAGAGAAACCCCCTCTAGAGGGGGAATGCAGGATTGATCCCAATGTGTTCAATCCTTGGCTGCTCTATAAGGTGATCATTGAGGATACCGCTATGGTTATTGCCAGCTGAGATTCCTGTCCACTGGGGAGTGGCCTGAGACCGCCAAATTCATTCCTCATAGACTGTCAGATATGTAGCATAATGCCTTCTGTCACTATTGGTCTTGGAATCAGTGCACTACAGCCTGAGTCATCTTGCCTGTGCCCTGCCCCTTCCAGATCTCATAACTTGTTTATTTTTACACAAGCTGCACATGGTAACTTTGATTTCCAGAAAAATACATTGCTTGTAACCCCAGAGTCACCACCTTGGTTCAAGCTTATCTGCAGCAGACACGCTGCTGGGATTCCTGGTCAGAATGGGCTTCACCAGCTGTTAGACTCCTGGAGCTCTTTGTGTCTGCCAATGAAACAATCCCCATCCTACACCCTCAGGCCAGCTGCAGAAGATTTGTGGCAGCTGAACCTTGATAATGGGAATACTTGGAAGTACTGAAACCACCAGCTTGGCTCTCTGTCAGGTTCCATTCCAGGCTCAGGGATTCATAGAATCATAGAATATCTGGGTTGGAAGGGACCTCAGGAGGTCATCTAGTCCAACCCCCTGCTCAAAGCAGGACCAATCCTCAACTAAATCATCCCAGCCAGGGCTTTGTCAAGCCTGACCTTAAAAACCTCTAAGGAAGGAGATTCCACCATCTCCCTAGGTAACCCATTCCAGTGTTTTACCACCCTCCTAGTGAAAAAGTTTTTCCTAATAGCCAACCTAAACTCCCCCACTGCAACTTGAGACCATTACTCCTTGTTCTGTCATCTGGTACCACTGAGAACAGTCTAGATCCATCCTCTTTGGAACCCCCTTTCAGGTAGTTGAAATCAGCTATCAAATCCCCCCTCATTCTTCTCTTCTGCAGACTAAACAATCCCAGTTCCCTCAGCCTCTCCTCATAACTCATGTGCTCCAGTCCCCTAATTATTTTTGTTGCCCTCTGCTGGACTCTTTCCAATTTTTTCCACATCCTTCTTGTAGTGTGGGGCCCAAAACTGGACACAGTACTCCAGATGAGGCCTGACCAATGCCGAATAGAGGGGAATGATCGTGTCCCTTGATCTGCTGGCAATGCTCTTACTTATACAGCCCAAAATGCCGTTAGCCTTCTTGGCAACAAGGGTACACTGTTGACTCATATCCAGCTTATTGTCCACTGTAACTAGGTCCTTTTCTGCAGAACTACCTAGCCACTCTGTCCCTAGTCTGTAGCAGTGCATGGGATTCTTCCATCCTAAGTGCAGGACTCTGCACTTGAACCTCATCAGATTTCTTTTGGCCCAATCCTCTAATTTGTCTAGGTCCCTCTGTATCCTACCCCTACCCTCCAGCGTATCTACCACTCCTCCCAGTTTAGTGTCATCAGCAAACTTGCTGAGGGTGCAATCCACACCATCCTCCAGATCATTAATGAAGATATTGAACAAAATAAGCCCCAGGACTGACCCTTGGTGCACTCCGCTTGATACCGGCTGCCAACTAGACATGGAGCCATTGATCACTACCCGTTGAGCCTGATGATCTAGACAGCTTTCTATCCACCTTATTGTCCATTCATCCAGCCCATACTTCTTTAACTTGCCGGCAAGAATACTGTGGGAGACCATATCAAAAGCTTTGCTAAAATCAAGGAATAACACGTCCACTGCTTTCCCCTCATCCACAGAGCCAGTTATCTCATCATAGAAGGCAATTAAGCTAGTCAGGCATGACTTTCCCTTGGTGAATCCATTCAGGTTTGTTTGCTTTATTTTCATAAATGATTTTGTTCACTTCTGGCTCCATGTGATAAGTGGGACATCCAGCAGGACTGGTAGGAGACTGTTTCCTGGCCTTAGTTACATGTCATGGGTCAGGGCTACAAAAGTTTCATAGAGCTGGTTGGAAAAAACAGTGAACATTTTTTGAAAAAGACGTGTGATTTTTGTTTTCTTTTACTGTTTCTTTCAAAATTGTGATAGTTTTTTTTTCACTCATCTCTATTGATGGTGGAAAATCCTGAAAAAAATTCTATAAAATCTTTCACTGAACTTTTTCCATAAAAAACCCCCCAACTGAATTTGCACCAAATCCTTTAATCAAACTTGAAATGCAGACATCAGCCTACTCAATATAGGGACAGTTATGTGCTGACTCCAGCCGCTACTCTTACAAGTGCATTGCTTTGGCTCCCTCTAGTGGACAGAACATAACCATGAAGAAACTTCTCTTGAGAGCAAAGAAACAGACCAGACCCCCAGATTCCAAACACTTGACTGGGGGCTGACGACCCTGGATCTGAATTTTGTTGCTTGGGCCCATCTCTAATTCTTAGCAGAAGGACTTACCACAGGGCAGGAAAACTTTTCACTGTCACATACGTGTGTCTCACAGTGCAGCCAGACTTTGGACAGTTTGGGGATGTTTTGGAACCGGAAAGCATTGAACTGGAAGGTGGCCCGGCTGTTTTTCCCATTTTCATGCACTAAGATAGAGTTGTCCGTCGCGCACCTAGATTGCACGTTGAAAAGCATCATGAGAACAGAAACAGCTGCAAGGCCTATCGGCCCTAGATTTCTGATGCGCTGCTTTCTTTAGCCTTCTCCGAATAGCAGTATCAGGGTACTCCCTTTGACTGAGACCGGAGTGAGACAGGCATTCATAATGCTCTGCTTGAACCCATCTTGATAGCCATTCTGCTCTTAGCTGCACCATTCTGACATGCAGGGGAATACATGGGTTGCTTGGGTGTCAGTGAAAGCAGAATGTGATACAGCTTCTTCATGCAACCTTCTTACTTTTGGCATCCTTGGATGATTTTACAAACATTGGAGGGACAACACAGTCCTCTAATAGGTAATAGCTTGTTACCTAATCTGTCCTGGACTATGTGCCTCAGTACCATAACTCATAGGCTGCTACTCAAACCGCAAGGCCAGTCCCTCTTGTGCACACTTTGTATGACTGTAGTTCCCAATATCACGCTTTGCCAACCAGAACAAACATGACCTTAAAACACCCAACTTAATATTCACATAACCCATCCAAGTAACACATCGTTTGGCCTCACTCATACAACTACCTACCCTTTTGTGATCAGTGGCCACTGGATTTGGTAGAAATACTCGGATGAAGGTGTTGCCCAGCAGTTGTTCAGAACTACTTTAAACCTGAGAGGAAACCAACCAATACACCGACATCAGCAACTAACTGTCAGTGACAGTTCCCGGTTGTAAATCAATATGTTTCATACCTGTTACTTAACCCCTTGGCTTCCACTCCAGCAAATACATCTGAACCAATTTCTGAGGTTTCAACGACAAAGGGAGCTTCTTTTTTACTTGAAAACTTGGCATTCTTTGAGAGAAAGAGGCAGCGTGCATTAATAACACCTCCAAAGCAAAGATGTGATTATGTAATAAAGCCAAGCACAGGAAAATAGAGTTCAGAGCTCTGGATTCCCTTGCTCGGGGGCAGAGGTGAAAACAAGCCAGTACGCCCCGGAACGGTGTACCGGCAAGAACCGGTTTGCCGTACCGGGGCAGCCTGGCTTCCCCAGGGGGCAATTTAAAGGGCCTGGGGCTCCCAGCAAGGGCTGGAGTCCCAGGCCCTTTAAATTGCCACCAGAGCCCTGCTGCTGGAGCCCTGGGGGCTATTTAAAAAATCCGGGGCTCCCGCTGCTTCTACTGCCCCGGTCCTTTAAATAGCTGCGGGAGCCCTGCTACTTCTCCAGGGCTCCCACAGCTATTTAAAGGGCCGGGGCAGTAGAAGCAGGGGAGCTGCGGGCCCTTTAAATAGCCCCCAGAGCCCTGGGCTGCTGCTGCTACCCAGGGGGCGGCACTTACCTTACAGGCTAGGCTGGGGCTGGCTCTGACTCCCTCAGCCACGCCCCTTCTGCCCTAAGCCCTGCCCCTTCCCGGGGCCAGAGCTGGCCCCAGCGTAGCAGTAAGTCACTGGACTTTCACCCCTGCTCGGGGGTGCTCTGATATGGGATCAGACACGATTAGCTTTACATATCACTATATCTCTCCATCTTTGCTAACAGCATTTCCCTCATAATGTCAGATCACAACAGTCACTAACATGATTAAGGCTTAAATTACCAAGTCGAGTTGCAGGGGGGGCTCAGGAAACCATCTTCCTTTTGTCAGGAAAGGGGCTAGCCGGCTACCTTATTTTTATGTCAAGCAAGAAAGAAGAGGCTTCTGCAAAAGACGGTCTGAGTGTGTTTCACTGAACTGACAAGGTTTGCATGCTGGCGTCCTTGGGACCCTGAGCCTAACAGCTTCTCCTTGCACTGTAGCAAAACAAAGCTAGTAAGAGACTGAAACTGTGTAAACAAAAGTGTGGTGTCCAGTTCAAAGCGCCATCTGTCTGGTTAGATAGATAGATACACAGCCCCAAAGCTCCACAGAGCCATCTTTCATCTGTTTCTTCCCTCGCTTTGTTTCCTAACTTTCTCATTCTCTAGCACTTTTTTCTCACATTCCTCTGGACAAAAAAAGCCTAGAGACATTACAGCTGTCTCTTGTAGCTATAGCTTTGAAATATCCAATACGCTGCCTGTATTGAACTTAACCCTAAAGACTGTACCTAGGCTAACAACCATGGGATGCTCCGTGACATTAAGAACTCTACACTGGTTTATAATTGCTTAGCCTTGTTGCAGAAGGAAGAATGGATGATGGGGAATGCAGAAACTGGATGTGTCAATCCTCACAGGCTCTACGACACTCACTACCCACAAAGATGGCCAAGAGAAGGTGGTGAGGGACGAGGGATAAGAACACCGTACTTATGGCTAGGATGGAATTAATCCTGCCTGCCTGACTCGGTGGCTGAGGAAACGCATCATGGTACAAAGTTCCTGCTGCCACCTAGTCCCTTGAAAGTGCTGGTAGGAGGTGGAGGCACAAGTATCTGTTTAAAGGACGGGGGAACTCCTACTCCAGTGTGAGCTGCCCAGGAGCGGCCGGAAGAATTCTGAGTCAGGCAAAATCCCTCCTGCAGTGAACCGCTGAAGTGCGCACCCCTGCCCCTCATGTCAAGTACACTCGCTCCATCACATCTGCTGCATTGGCCTCGTCCCAGTAGCAACTTATTGACATGTTGTTTTTTGTAAAAACAGCAGGTGCTTTCTATTTGGAGGGCCCTGGCACATTCCTCAGGGTTTAAGACTTGGAAGGGAAATATAGGGCTCCATGCTGCCCTCTGCTGGGAGAAAGCAGAATTTTCTACAGCCTTTTTTACAACACAAGGTAATGTTAACCATCCTGAAGACACTGGGGAAGGTATTTGTTATCTTTGGCCTGAGGTGATTAACATATTTGAAGGCCCGAGACAGCCACAAGCCTAACTCAACATGTTGTTTTAAGATGCCAGCATAGATACTATGACATGCTCTGCCAAGAAACAGAAGGAACCTCCAAGTAATGCTGAAGCTACAAATGGGTTTGAGCATCATTAATCCTAACCCTGCAATGAGCTGCACTCGTGAAGCTGGTTTTCCTGACCTGTACCACCTGACATTGATTTTTCTATTAGTTTCTTCCCCCAGTTTGTTTATTTCACTATGACTTTCATAGGTGCCCATACCAAATTGTGCAGGTGCAAATGCTTGTGTGGGCATGTTGTTACTGAGTCTGTGTGCACAAAGGGCCATCAAAGTAGTTGCATGCAAATGGTTCTGAAACTCAAGCCCCTTATGCTTTTTAGTTTCATTCTGAGCCATTTGGCGTCACCATGAGAGCGATTAGCAGAGGTGGGAGGATCCATTTAGTGCTAAAGCAATATTCTGCCCCAAACTGGAGCTGTTTGAATAGTACAAAGAATGGAGCTGATTGCAAAACAATTTCCATCCTGCAGGACATTTTGATATTTTGACCTTTTCTTTTCATCTTGAATTGGGATGAGAATGAAGTATCAAAACTTTTCACTGAATGAAAAGTTCCAAAAAAAATTTTTTTTTGGTGGGGGGGGGGGAATATTCTGTTTCAATCCAAACATAATGTTTCATTTCCTTTCTGCTCAATGTTAATCTATGAACTGCTGCAGTGCCCCCCGGGGATTGTAGCTCTGGGTCCCTCATTCCATTATTCTTCCCTATAGGCCCTCATGCACCATACAGAGTATGTCCCCCCAAATGACAATCTGGTCTAACCCTGCTCTATGATGACTCTAATAGCTGTAAGAACCTGCCATGCTAGAACCTGGGGGTTCTGAGTCACTGATGCTATCGCATCACCACAGGAAGCTTAGGGGGACCCTGTGATGCTGGTAGAGTGACCAGATGTCCCGATTTTATAGGGACAGTCCCGATTTTTGGGTCTTTTTCTTATATAGGCTCCTATTACCCCTCACCCCCTGTCCCAATTTTTCACATTTGCTGTCTGGTCACCCTAGATGCTGGACTCAGTAGGAGGTAACGCCCAGCAGGACTTGAGTGGCAGCTCCTCGCAGCCCACTGACTATCTGGACTGGCACCAGTACTTAAGCCAGGAAGCCATTACAGGGAGCTGTCTAAGAAACAACATAGACTGCCTGCCTGCCTCTGCTTCAGACCCTGTGTGTAAGAGACCTGAGACTCCGGCTTCTGACTCTGCCTGTCTCCTGACACCTGTCTCTTGTTTTGCCTTCTGGCCTGTCTTGGACTCTGGCTTTCTGGGACCCGACCGGGCCTGACTCCCGCTCTGACCACTAAGTCTGACCACTCTGGTTGTGACAGTAGCTCAGCAATGAGGAGAAAAGAAACTGCACTGTCTCATGAGAGAGTGAGTCTGGCTTGGAAGCCGGCCCCCTTGGGCAAATGGGGACATGAGTGACTCGTAACTACAACTCCCATGAGGCAACAGGGCAGCTATTTTGGGGCTGATGGAAAATTCCACCAAAACTGAGCTTTTTCCCATTTTCTAAAGAGACAATGTTTTGTTCAGAATATTTTGAGCAGCCCAAACAAAGTAGTGATTCACTTATATTTTGCCAATACATGTCATGAGTTAGCTCCACCCTTATTCATAGTGGTCATTATTTGTGGTCGGTGAGTACTCAAGGAGGACGATTGGCTGTTTGTGACTCCTCCTTGGAGCCTCAAGAATTTTAGTTCAAATAATTAACTTGGCTAAAGAACAGACTGGAAATATCTCGTTCATTCTCCATCATTTGTTATTCTCCCATCATTCAGCAAGGAACTAGCAACACTGTGGTACTGTGGTACTTAACAGATCAGTCACACACCACAAATAACAAACATAAGCAGGGACCAATGCTTTTGGTTGTTGGTTCCCTAAAACCAGAGGGGATGGGGAAGATTCCACTGGTACCCTAACTCCAGTACGTATAGGGGAAGATTTCATCTATCCAAGCCCTGCAGATGATCCATATGCAAAGCCTCCCCATAGCCTGGCTTCAGGAGCTGGCTCCATATCATTACTAGTCATTAGTGTTGTGATTTATTCATGTAAAATCTAGGCTCCTGGGCTACCCTCCACTTACCCTGTGATTTGATGGAAATAGATTCAGGGATTGGTTGCTGCTCTGCCAATATAGACAGCCTCCCCTCCCCCGCCCCGGACCCCTGAAAAGGTGGTAGAACTTTAAAAGAAAATCTTGCTGGCGTGGGGCAAACATTGGAAATCAAATCCAGTGTGAACTAAAGATCTCCGGGGAACACTAAACAGCCAGCTCATCAGAGAACAGCTAAGCAAATTTCAGGAGGAATGAAAGGGGCTTCTATATTTAGTGAGACTGGAGGATCGCAGCCGTGTCTGTGGATTCACACTGTTCTTTGTTTAGGCTAGAAGCAAAGTCTGGCTGTTTCTTCTGACACCAATCCAATCTGTAACCATGCAAGAGAGAAACACGCCTCTAGTCAGCGAAATCTGGGCCACAAAGGGACATTATGTGTTTTAAAAATGTTATAGGAGCCACCATCTAGATTGATCCTTCTTAATGTATTAGAAATAAGGACTCCCTATAATTCCCATGTTAATTATCTGCTACATAGTGACCGTGTGCTCAGTACCGTACAAAACAGAGGATATGTGCTCCTTTTCCCAGGGCTTTCCCCCTCTTATGGCTGGATTCCCTTCTCACGGACGCTGGTGGAAATATGGAACGGCGCCCATGAAGTGAGTGGACTCAACCCAGTGAGCAGGCTCTGACAGAATAACTACCGGATGACAAGGAGCACTTACAGAGTAGAAGTTGAGGGATAATTCACTTTCAAATGAACCGGAGCTCCCATTCTTCACATGGACTGTCGCCACTCTAGAAAATTGAGAAAATGCCGTATGACTGAAACATATGCTATTGATAATGGAGCCAGCCCCGTGCTGAAAACGGGGGAGTCCGTTCCTCCTGGTGGAGTTACCTTTGGTCGAAGGCAGCCTGGTTGACCAAGTAGTTTGCATGGTACGTGCAGGTGAATGAGTAATTCACAGGCTGGCTCTTCACAATGACCGAGCTGTCATTGGAGATGATGGAGTTGTAGAAGTGATAGATAGGGTTTTTAAACTGTAGTCGGGGGGACAAAGAGAGAAATGCCGGCAGTGAAAATTGGATGCAGACAGGGACCTCTGCCTGACGTTTGAAACAGGAAAAGGCAGTTCTCGTGTCATAAATGATCAGCAAACAGTCTATTCTGGTTCTTTATGCATTTGTGTTACAGTAGAGCCTTGAGGCCCCATATGCCGAGAGCTGGGCACACAAGTAATGAAAACTGTAATGTTAGTACATGCACACAGATGAATTGCACGTGGACCTAACCCCATATGCATTTTGGCTGCGCCAGGAATGCAGGACCATCTGACTTCTCACATAAGTGTCAGTGATCCATGATATTGAAAAGCACTAGAGCCTTTGACAAATCATCAGAGATTACATCCTTTCTGCCTCAGTTACAGCACATATAGCCTGACCCAAAGAACATTAATGGTCATGGGAATCTTTCCACTGACTTCAGTGGGCTTTGGAATGGGCCCATGCTGTACAAAGTATCTGCCAACTCTTGGGAAGTGAATTTTTGCCCATGATGTACTTACCTCTGATTGAGTTCCACAGTAGGACTTGTTTTTGGGTGATAAATCTGGAATCGTGAATTGGTAGTATCCCGAATCATGAACTCCATTGTAGCAAATGCCTCCAAGAGCCAATTGATTAACCTCCCATCCATAGGGACATTCGGGAATTTTTGTAATGATGGTTTTAGGATAGCAATACACCAAAATGATGTCTAAAAGGAAAAAATACAGGTATTCTAAGTTGCATTTTCCTGCTGAGACTGATCTAGATCTGAACTTTGTGGGTAGTGTTTACATCTGGAGTTTACATTTGGACCTGCCTTTACCTCAAACTGGATTAAGGATCTGATCCAGGACCACTAATGTCAATGGAAGTTTATCTACTAACTTTAAAGGAAGCCTGTTTGAGGCCCATGGGAGTTTGGCATTTGAATCCCATTGGATTTATATCAATTGGGATTTGCCTGGCTAAACCCCTTTAGGTCTCTTTGAAAATCCAATCCATTAGCCTAAATCTATAGAGCAGGAGTAGGCAACCTATGGCACGGGTGCCAAAGGCGGCACGTGAGCTGATTTTCAGTGGCACTCACACCGCCCGGGTCCTGGCCACCGGTCCAGGGGGCTCTGCATTTTAATTTAATTTTAAATGAAGCTTCTTAAACATTTTAAAACCCTTATTTACTTTACATACAACAATAGTTTAGTTATATGTTATAGACTTATAGAAAGAGACCTTCTAAAAACATTAAAATGTATGACTGGCACGTGAAACCTTAAATTAGAGTGAATAAATGAAGACTCGGCACACCACTTCTGAAAGGTTGCTGACCCCGCTATAGAGCAAACCATAATAATCTAAATTCTTTGGGTGAAATTCTGTCCCATTGGAGTCTGGGGGAGTTTTGCCTTTGACTTCAGAGGGGCCAGAATTTCACCCTTTGTGTCAATTTTATTGAAATTAGAACAGCTAATCAAAGAACAAAGAAAAATGAAGTGAAATTGTACTACAATGAAATTTGTCAGATTAGAGTACATTAATGTTATGGGCCCAGATCCTTAGCTGGTGTCAATTAGCATATCACCATTGACGTCACTGAAAATAACCTGGGCAAGTGTGTTTGTTGTCTTCAGTAGACCTACACCTATCCATAGCAGCTTTAGATCCAGGCCATACTATTACTAAAAGTTCATATATTAATACCCATCGCTGTAGATACAGCGCCAATGTAAACATAATTGTCACAATTTTCAAGCCAAAATGCAGTGTGCAAAAGATGAAACAGACCAACCTTTTTAATAATGATGAGTACAGAGACATGAACATGAACTTGAACATGAAGATGAAGTACAGATATTACACATCACAGCTATAGGGTTGCTTACTTGGTCTTGCGGGGATAGTGTGTCTTATTTACTTGGAATCAGGTTGCATGAATTTGAATATATAAAAAGTAAAAGCAGCCTAAACACTAGTGGGCTGAAAATTGAAACCAAAGAACACAGCTGCTTATGGGATACATAGGGCTTGATCCTGAATTCACTGCATATCCACAGGCTTTGCTTTGAGTTGTGGGTGCTCAAGGAAGACAGGATTGAGAATGTAGTTGTGGAGACATTAATAATTTCCACTTTTTTTTAAATCAATGAACTTTCAAAACTCCCAGCCTCATCCTCCCTGTAACTGCGCTCTGATCCTGCACCCACCCACACAAGTAACCTTGCACACATTAGTAGGCCTACTGAATTCAGTCAGGCTACTCACATGAGTAAAGCTCCTTACTCATGCGCATCTGTTAAAATTCATCCATAGCTCATGGAAATGATTCCTGCTGATCCATTTTGTTGACATACACGCAGTGGACATGCAGATAAAGTGATACTTCATATTCTAAGGACTCCTGGATAAATTTCTAATACATGTTCTCTAATTTTTGAAAGTTGCAAGCCAAGGTCCCAGTCCTGCACTTAATCAATTGGGCTCCCAGGCAGAATTCAGTGGAGGATCAGAAAGTTACTTCCCCCTCAGTACAGTCCCCTGGTTATATATGTTAGGTTTCCAGCCCTACAAACCCTTAGGCACACCAGTAGTCCAACTGGAGTCAATGGAACTACTCACATGAGTAACGCCTGTTTATGTGGCAAGCTGCAGGATGTAGCCCTTGATATGTTAGAATGCTTTATGTTCATTTCTATTTTCCGGGCTGTTTTAGGCCCTGATCCTGCAGAGATGCACACATGCTTAACTTTATACACTGTGACTGCTCCTTAGTTTGGTCTTAGTTTGTTTTCTGTGCTAGCTGAGACTAAAGTCAGAACAATAAAAACGGTGCCAGAATTAAAAACTTTAGAGCCTATAATTTAAATCCCGCAAGACAGATATTTCATTGCTACCTAACCAGAAATCCTTTGGCTTCTTTTACCTGTGAGAGAAGATCTTATTTAGAAAAATAAATTGAAGTTATTTTACCTGCTTTATTTGGATTGCAAGGGGCTGCGAAGGCTTGAACCAAGATGTTCAGCAGATAAAGAGCAACAATCACCATTTCTTCCAAGGGGCCGAGAATACACTGGTAACAAAAGCAGAGTTTGCCTTTTAGAATGCTGTTGGGTCTTAACACATTTTTTTAAAATGTTGATTTTTTTAAAAAAGAGAAAATGTCTGAAATTTTCCATTAATTGCAATCATAGAATTGTAGATGTGGTTGAACATACTCCCTAGTCACTGCTGGAAAAATCATTTTGATATTGATACATCATCTAGCTTGATTGCAATTGCCGCTCAGAAATATTTACTGAGCACTTCTGCCTCTTTGGCGTCATTATTGAGAATTTTAGCATCTGAGTCTAGTAATGGATCTGTACCACTGCTAGGGTTTTGTTGTGGGTTTTTTTGTTCCTATAAAAGTCACAGAACAAAAGAGCTACAAACATGAATGAATCGAAATTAGACCATGAATATGAAGGAAAAAAGACAAGCAGGAAAAACAAAATCAAGCAAGAAAATAAGAAAAGAGAGAAGAGCTCATTGGAAAGAGGAAGAAGTGTAGAGGTGAGTAAAAATACATACTTTACTTATTAGCCAACCAGAGAAACTATTCCCATATTCAGTTCGGCTGGTTGTTATCCTGCAATATATATCTCCCTCTCTCATGCAAAGCTGTTGAGTGAATGATGTGATTTCTCCTTTAATGTTAGCCTCTGGGTTTGCAAAATAGCAATATGAATTAATAGTATTAAGAGTTCAGTCACAGACCTCAAACCTGCAAGCTACTCTGCACCAATGCAGGCATGCCCCAGCACAGAACAGCTTGCAGGATCAAATACTTGTATTTTTCCATACTAGACACTTTTTAGGTAATTCCTGTAGCTTATAGATCACTCAGCACACAGAAATAACAAGTAGCATTTAGCCAATAATGTGTCCAGATAGAGAACCGATTTTTTCCTTGGAATTAGTATTTTCAACACAAAAACATTTTCAATCAATCAGCCTGTTTTTCTAATAATATATAAAATGTTTATACTGGATATCCAAGTGACAATTCCTTTAACAAAATCACATGCACCTATAAGAAGTTTAAGGAATATAATACCTACAAGACAAGAACAGGCAAAGGATTCAGGTGTTCATTCTCCCTGTTTTATTCTGTTAGCTGTGTATCTGCTCTTCCCAAGATGTCTTTCTTTCAAATGAATCCAGCTGGCGTTATCGTCACTTTATATAGGCCATCTTGTGAAAGGGACCCATCTTTGGTTAAAGCTCAATCAACCAGTAGTATCCAATAGGGTAGGATGGTCAAAAAGAATTGTACAAAGTAACTGAATGGAAAGTTCAGTTCCCCTGCTCTAGATTAGACATTATTAACGCTATCTGAATGAGGTTGAAACATATTTATTATGGTCTTCAAACAGAAGTCTGCTAACCGTATGAAAGTTGCACCAAATTTGTTTTACATCTTAACTTGGAAGATTGTGGATTTTTATTTATTGGCAGAAAGCCAGTTGCCTGCTGGCTGAAATCTGCTTGCTTAAAAGACACTGAATGCCCATTGGGTGAGAATTTCAAACAAGCACAAGGGAACTATGTGTCAGGAAGCAGGGCCTGCAGCAGACCCACTCTCCAGGCAATCTAAGAAGTGCAGTTAGCCTTTAGCAGGCTGCCTGATTCGCTCCATCACCGGACTGGTTGGACGGAGCAGCAGACTGACTCTTCAGACCAGCTGCAGCAGCAGTTCACTGGCTGCTCAAAGCATTTGCCCACAGTTATGATAGGTCCTGTGCCTGCTTGGTCCAGCCCTGCTCTTACCTTAACTCACTCCAAGTTACCTGGTCTAACGCTTGGCTCTGATTTCTGACCTCTAACTTTGGGTCTAACCCTTGGCTCTGGCATCTGGCTGCTAAATTCAGTTTGGGCTTTGCCTCTGTCCGTGATCCTTGGCTTGGGCACCTCTCTGCTCTGACCACTAGGCATGACTGCCCACATCCTGGTCACGGATGCTACATGCCCAACTCTTATCGAATATCTATGGGAGTTAGGGCCTAGCTCACTTGGGTGTTTTTGAAAATCCCACCCCCTAATGTCACTCAGACACAGGAGAGAATATTCAATAAATTATTTGCCAGCGTTGGGGCTCTTTCATATGTCAGTAGATTTTATTATCCTTTAACAGAGGCTAGCATGAATCCAAGCTGGAATATATTCCCTTAGGTGGGACTTGCCTTTTGCATCTAATCCCAGAAAAGTGTCCATAATGGGTAAAAGTCACCCTTGTGCGGAGAGCCAGATCAAAAGGCCTATACACACCATGCATTGTGGCCAGCTGAGGCTGCAAATGTATGTGGGTAGCGGCACATGTAACCTGTGGCTTCCCCACGACACGGTGTTTTGAGACAGTAGATCATATGGAGACCCAGTGATCATGACTGTAGCTCATCCACATTCTGTCCTTTACCAGGCTGTATACTAGGAGGTGCTAAGCCTGCCCTCTAGCCCTGCTACCAGTGCTCCCTCTAATTTCTTACATCCATCTGCAGAAAGAATTTTGTTACGTGCACCGACATGGAGGTGATGTGTGGTATGGATGGGGCCGAGGGGTTCGGAGTGTGGGAGGGGGCTCAGGGCTGGGGCAGTGGATTGGGATGTGGCGGGATGAGGGCTCCAGCTAGGGGTGAAGGCTCTGGGGTGGGGTCAGGGATGAAGGGTTCGGGGTGCAGGAGGGTGCTCAGGGCTGGGTCACGGGTTGGGGTGCGGGAGGGGGTACGGGCTTTGGGGTGGGGTGGGGATGAGGGGTTTGGGATGCAGGCTGCTCCAGGGCTGCGGCAGGGAGAGAGGACTCCTTCCAGCCTTCTCTCGCTGCAGCAGCTCAGGGCAAGGTGAGAGGCGCCTCTCCCCAAACACAGCAGCTCCGATGGGGTGGGGCTGGGCAGGGCTGGGCTGCGACAGTTTCGGTGAAGAGGCGCCTCTCCTGGGCTGTGGCAGTCCCGGTGGGGCTGGGCTGGGCCAGGGGGAGGGGCTCCTCTCCCTGCCTGTGCGGCTCTTGATAGCCTGCGTCCGCGCAGCTTACAGGGAACTTAGCCTGCTACACAGCAGGAAGTTGGCATTTTCACTGTGTTTGGGGACTTCAGAGGGTGCGATGTCCAGTGAGGATTTTTCTAAAGCTGGTTGAAATTTTTCAAAAGAAAAATAGCTAAATTAAAAAAAAAAATAGCCTTTTATTCAAAATGAAAATTATGCAAAAAATCCGCCCATCCCTTTTATTTGTTTGCAAAACTCTTGCTGACTGTTTTTAATTACAAATTTTTGTCAAAGATTTGTATCAGAAACCGCGAAACTGCGAAACTGCTATCAAAATATTGATTGAAATATTTAAGCTGTCTGAAAACCTTATTTTCAGAAAGCTACATGTGTTGATAATGGTATCAATAAAAACATCAATTAACAATTTTGCAAAAATGGAAAAAAATTGCTCTATTTTGAATTCTGCAAAATGTAAACAACTTCCACATTTTGAATTTTTTCATAAAACTTCCCCCCAAGAAAACAGCCTAGATTTTTCCCAATAAGATGTATACAACTAAAGTGATTCCTTACATGGTGAGTTAGTATTAGGGAAGTTTTTAATGTGTATTAGCATTTCTAATGGGATGTGCAACTCCCTCTTCTCTTTTTGATAAATACTTTTTACTCCTGCCATTTTTTTCTCCTTCTTATTCCTAAGGAGATGAGTTAGTCACAAATATCACAAACAGTTTGTCCTTGGGGTGTACTGGAGGGGAACTGGGTCTAAAAATAAGCAATGAGTTATGTGGAATTCTAGTATGCAGCATTGTAGCTGTGTTGGTTCCAGGATATTAGAGGAACAAGTTGGATGAGGTAATATCTTTTATTGGCTCAACTTCTGTTGGTGAGAGAGACAAGTTTGAGTCCTAATTTTCAGTTCTGTGTAACCTCGAAACATTGTCTTTCTCACCAACAGAAATTGGTCCAATAAAAGATACTACCTCACCCACCTTGTCTCTCTAATGTGGAATTATAGTAATATAAACACTATTTTCTTAATAGTAAAAATGTTGGGGCCATCTTAGGCTATGAATTTTTAAGCAGAACTCCCCAATGATTTCATTACAATGTGAGGGTACAATATAGCCCATGATATTTAAAGTAAAAATAGTGGAATACTGGACCTAACGATTCCCTATTCCATATTTCAAACAATAAGCCACAAGCCTGACTCCACAACCTTTAGTCACATAAAAATTGCAAGACTAGACCAGAGTATATTAAATAGGCTGTTCCTTTTGCTCTCATGGTCCCAATTCCGTAAATCGTTATCGATTGATTTAAATGAAATTACTTACACATGTATTGACATGCAAGATCAGGCCACTCGACCCTAGTCCACTGTCATTGCAACTGAGTTAAAGAATAGTCCATTATACAAGAACTAGAGAGCATGAGTCAGCTGGTTTAATCCAATTACAGATGAGCCTGGGCACAGACCAGAAATCCTGGAATTAGTGATATTGAAAATCCAGATCTATATGTCACTTTATAAAGCCCAAATCCAAACGTCTACTCATGTCTTGATCAAAATTAAATGGAACGTTTGGTGTGTGTGTGTTTTAACAAAACAAAACAAAAAAGAGAGATTGAGATAGAGAGTGGTTAGCTTATTGTTGTCATTGCTTTTGTGATTCTCTACTTCCTAGTTTTGCCTGGAACTGGAAACATAACTGTCAAAACGTCATGAGACAGGGTACGTGCAGCCCAAACACAAGAGGAAGGAACTCATGAGAAAGCCTGTCCTCGCAAGTTTGCCCCTCCCACTTCAGACTCAAGGAACCAAATTCAGCCCTGTGGTAGACAAAGTGCAACTCCATTGACTTCAGTGGAGTTGGATTTGGGCTGATTTTGGCTCAAGGGGTTTAACTGAGATTTGATCAAGAGCTACGTAGGTATGGGCATAATACAAACACCCTGACTGACAAAGAAAGAAGCACCTATATTTTTGGTTGATCATCCTATAGCATTAGTAGAAACACTTAAAATACATGAAGATTACCTACATAATAGTGCTTTTTCTTTCAAGCAGGGTGATGAAAAATATTCACCCCTCAGGTAGCCCAACTGACTTCAATAGAATTACACCCAGATGGATTTATCTCAATAATTTTAGGAAGAAAATAAATCTCCCACAATCTCCTCATGGGGGAGGGGGAAGCCTCCAGCTATCTGATACTCCTTTTAGGTGAAAAGTACAAAACAGAATGAAGTCCATGAAACAAATTCGACTACAGGGCAGACTGGTCTATAGATGTTTGTATTTGCATAAGAAACAAGGACTGCACAAAATGTACTTGGGCCAACCGGTATTTGATACCTGGGCTGATAAAAGGTTAAGACCTGCGGGAGGTTTGTATTTCTCGGAGTAATTTAAAAAAATAAAATGAAAGCTCGTTAAATAGCAAAGTACACCACTGAGACTCCTTGCCCAGCCCCTCCCCTTAATTTAAGCAACATTTTAACAGTGTACGTATCAGTAAAAATCTCAACAAAGAGTAAATGGAAAGCTTTGTTGTGAACCTAACCTAAAACGGCAGCTTGTCTCTTTTGCTTTGGTCCCCTCCTTTGACTGAGAGCTGAGCAAACATTTACTGTCTGGGTGTTATATGATGGAACTTAGTCTCTGATGGGATGAATATTATGACATCTGATTTTTATTATACGGGATAAGAGAATAAAGGTGATGGATGCTCATATCTATAAGCAATGATCTTGTGGGGCCTAATCTAACTCTAACTGGGGTCAATGGAAAGGGTCTAGCTGATTTCAGTGGGAATTAGATCTGGCCTATAACCCTGAACTCTAGATTCCACTTCTTATTGATGTTGTTTTGAGCACTGTGTTTCAAAGCACATTATAGAAAAATTGGGCCAAATACTGAAGTTCTTATTCACTTCCATGGAGTTTTGCCTAAGAGATAGATGACTGATTAAAAACTGAGGCCCAGCTTCTCAAAGATATCTAAGCTCCTAACTTCCATTGATTTCAACAGGAGGTAGGAGCCAATACCTTGCAGGTTCTGGGCCTGGCAGCCTGATCATGCCATCCTTATTCACCCTAGTAGTCCTTATTTAGGAGAGTAGTTAGTCTGGACGGATGTTGTGAGGCTTATTTTCATACTTGTATGTTGCTTTGAGATCTTGAATGAAAGGAGATCTACATAAGTACAAAGTATATTAACCTCTAAAAGCATTTATCCATTAAAAAGCAACAAAGAGTCCTGTGACACCTTATAGACTAACAGACATATTGGAGCACAAGCTTTCGTGGGTGAATACCCACTTCGCTGTTAGTCTATAAGGTGCCACAGGACTCTGTCGCTTTTTACAGATCCAGACTAACATGGCTACCCCTCTGATCCAATTATCCATTAGTTTACCCACAAAGTTAGACCTGTTCTTTTCTTGTGAATTATCCGGCAACAAACCCTGATTTGTCTGAATGTATTTGTTTTTAGTGATTGTTCAGTTAACAGGTAGCGTAAATAAATTTCAGTCCATGGAGTATTTGGGAATTGAGTGCTTCAGCTCTTCATAATGTTAGTCATGGTGTGTGATTGGTCGATTCCCTGAGCACATGATGGTCTTTCTGTTTCCTGACTGGATGGCTGAGCTAATTAAACAGGTGGATAATGGAAAGCATTTACTCTAATCCATGCAGGTATTCCCTGATGTGTGGTGTGTGTGAATACAGGAGAAGAATAACCATTACCCAGACATTTATATCAACCAGTCATTCGCCTGAATGTTCATGATGGCCCATTAAAAGCGGTGTGAACATGCTAGAAGTAAACATCTGTTGGTAACTGGAATGACTGCTCACGAATGTGATTTTTGTAGTATATACCCAGTTTTATCATCTAATTTAAATGAATATTCTTTTAAAATTTCTCGTACAAAGTTTTCGCCTGGGAATTTGTTTCCACTGGGACTCTCCGGGTATGTCTACACTGCAATTGGACACTGGCAGCTAACCCGTGCCAGCTGACTCAGGCTTGCGGGCTTGGGATATGGGGCTGTTTAATTGCAGTGTAGATATTCAGGCTTGGGCTGCAGCCTAAGCTCTGGGATTCTCCCATCTCGCAGGGTTGTTGGGCCCGGGCTCCAGCCTGAGCCTAAATGTCTGCACCACAATTAAAAGTCCCTCAGCCCGAGTCCTGTGAGCCCGAGTCGGCTGGCACAGGCCAGTCATGGGGTTTTAGTTGCAGTGTAGACATACCCTTTCAGTTCTAACTAGTAGAGCTGGGAGATATTTTTTTTCAGCGAATAGAATTTTTGTCAAAATATGCATTTTTGGGGACTCCAAAATATTGGTCAAATCCAACCCATATTTGCAAACAAGTTTGGCCAAAAAGAAAAAAAAACCCTAAAAATATTTTCTCAAAATAGACAACATGTTTTGTTGGGACCATTTGGAAATGTTTTGTTTTGAGTTTTTTGTTTTGAAATCCTTCATTTTGACTCTTCATTTTGAAATGACATTTCATTTCCAAATTTGGGCAGTTAAAAAAAAACACAAAAAAGGACTAAATTGAAATGAAAAACTAAAAAAAAAACCCAACTCCTCATTTTGAGTTGACTGAAACTATTTTGGTTGATTCAAAAAAAGTTTTTGAAGCAATGAAAAATATTGGAAACATTTGGTTTTGGTTCAAACTGAACTGGATTTTTTGTTTATTTGGTCCCTGAACTGAAAAATCCATTATTTGCTCCGGTCTACTAACTTGTCACATTGGGTAGTGATTTCATTTCATTAAACTATAAGGTTTCAATGTAAGTTTGCCATTAATTTTTTTTAAAAGGCACATTTAGGGCCAGATCCTCAGATGCCAGGGAAGCTACTATTGATTTACACCAGGGAAGGAGCTGGCTTTTAATATTTTCTTTTATGCGCTGTACTGCCATCTCACTGTTCTCCAGCTCGTTTGCTGCAGGGCATGAAGTTGGGGAATGCAGCCTCATTCTCTTCTGAAACATAATGAAAGAGATGGGCTAAGACAGCAGCTACAGATCTCCCGCTGAAAGGCTTGATGGTTTGTCTCATACTAGCGCATGGCGAGTTAGAGGCATAACAGTGCTGTTGCCATATCTGCGGCAACATTCCAGTGCTACTGGGACACGGTCCAAAAAAAGAACATTACTGGAGCAATAGGTTTGGTGCCAGTGCTGGCTGCCAACCTGAGAAAATCAGTTAAAGCAATGAACGACACAAATGACCCATTCTCCCTCCTTCCTCCCCTTCCACTAAAAATTCTTCTACACTGCGAAAAGATCAAGACCTGTGGTAGCAGGTAGAAACTAAAAGGCTTACAGAGTGGTGTGCATGAAAGTGCTGTCACCATTGCTTAAAATGCCTTTATGCCAAATCTACCATTCTAATACAGAGACTGGGTACACAATAAAAACTCAGAGTGGCTCAGAGACAGTATGGGCTGGGGAATTTTCAGTCTAGGGAAGAGGACGCTTCTTAAAGTGGCCACATCCTTGATTAGTTGTGGAGGATAGAAACACTAGACAGACACATTTTCCACTGGACCAGTCCACACAAGAGATCCACTTCCTGGACACTACAGTACAAATAAGTGATGGTCACATAAACACCACCCTATACCGGAAACCTACTGACCGCTATACGTACCTACATGCCTCCAGCTTCCATCCAAGACACATCACACGATCCATTGTCTACAGCCAAGCCCTAAGATACAACCGAATTTGCTCCAACCCCTCAGACAGAGACAAACACCTACAAGATCTTTATCAAGCATTCGTAAAACTACAATACCCACCTGGGGAAGTGAGGAAACAGATTGACAGAGCAAGACGGGTACCCAGAAATCACCTACTACAGGACAGGCCCAACAAGGACAATAACAGAACACCACTGGCCATCACATACAGCCCCCAGCTAAAACCTCTCCAGCGCATTATCCACGATCTATAACCTATCCTGGAAAATGATCCCTCACTCTCACAGACCTTGGGAGGCAGGCCAGTCCTCGCTTACAGACAACCCCCCAACCTGAAGCAAATACTCACCAGCAACTACACACCACACCACAGAAACACCAACCCAGGAACCTATCCCTGTAGCAAACCTCGTTGCCTACTCTGTCCCCATATCTACTCTGGCAACAGCATCAGAGGACCCAACCACATCAGCCACACCATCAGGGGCTCATTCACCTGCACATCCACTAATGTCATATATGCCATCATGTGCCAGCAATGCCCCTCTGCCATGTACATTGGCCAAACCGGACAGTCCCTCCGCAAAAGAATAAATGGACACAAATCGGACATCAGGAATGGTAACATACACAAGCCAGTAAGTGAAAACTTCAATCTCCCTGGTCATTCTATTACAGATTTAAAAGTCACTGTCATTGAACAAAAAAACTTCAGAAACAGACTTCAAAGAGAAACAGCAGAACTAAAATTCATTTGCAAATTCAACACCATTAATCTGGGCTTGAATAGGGATTGGGAGTGGCTGGCTCACTACAGAAGCAGCTTTTCCTCTCCTGGAATTGACACCTCCTCATCTATTATTGGGAGTGGACTACATCCACCCTGATTGAATTGGCCCTGTCAACACTGGTTCTCCACTTGTGAAGTAACTCCCTGCTCTCCATGTGTCAGTATATAATGCCTGCATCTGTAACTTTCACTCTATGCATCCGAAGAAGTGAGGTTTTTACTCACGAAAGCTTATGCCCAAATAAATCTGTTAGTCTTTAAGGTGCCACCAGACTCCTTGTTGTTTTTGTAGATACAGACTAACACGGCTACCCCCTGATACTTGACATTTTCCACTGAACACACACCCCATAGTTTGTCTCGTATTTGGTGGCCTAAATTAGCATTATGAGAGTCATCTGGGGGCGTGGGGGGGAGGGAATGGGACTGCAAAAGCATCCAATCTACAGTTCTTTCCTGTTTACACCAATGGAAAAACCGAATGTACCAACTAGTGTAAATTTGTAGTTGATGCTGCTTAGTTCTTTTGGAAAGGTGCTTAAGTACAGAGGTTGGCCTTACTGTAGTGTCTGATCATTCCAACTGACTTAAAACATAGCATTTGATTTGATATAAGGCTGAAGACAATGAACATTCAGAGCTCCAGGTCTTCAAAAAAGAAACCAGCATATACTTAGCTACGTGTTTTACACGTGCAGAAACGTGTTTTACACGTGCAAAAAAAGTATTGATCCAAAAATGGGACTACTGATTGTGAGTGCCTAACCTGAGATGTGTGAAAAGGAACCTGACTTTCAGAGCACAGATGCTCGGCACTTACTGAAATTCAAGCCCCTTTTTAATGTCTCAAGTTGGTCACCCAAAAAATGGAACTGGTCAAAATATCTATTCTCTCTCAAAGGTCTTGGCCTATATTCTTTACTCCTTAGTGTCTGGAGAGTCAGGCTTTCCAAACACGCAGGGCTTCATGCCAAAACCACCAGTACTCATGTGGAACTTAAGCTCCCAGCCCTTTCACAGGGCATGGGCTAGCGCATGTGAACATACACCTTCCAGCAAGTCTAAACAAGAACTCTTTCACATATTCCCAGTTTATGAGCTGAATTTATTTTTAAGAGCTGCTGAAGACAACATCCCAGTTCTTTATGCAATCTGTGCATTATCCTAATCCACCAAAATACCCATGCGATAGAATAAGAAATAGAAAAGGAGGGCGCTACTCTAGCCGCTGATCATGTGAAAGGGGGGCAAGGCACAGATATGTCTGCTCTGATTCAGGCTCCCAGAAAACCCCATGAGGGAATAGAGGGAAGAACATTCTGGGGTGGAATATAGCTGGGCTTGGTCTGTGCTTTTGGGGATGTACACCAGGACCTGGAGGAGAATTATGCTTTCTCTCCTGAAGATTTTGTTCTCCTAGCAGGTATAATCTAGGCAGGCAGCTGTCAGCAGGACTATTGCTGGTGGGAATATGGGCACACAACAGTGCTGCTTTGATCTGAGTGGGCAGGGAGGAGAAAACCACAGTGCACGTTGTTCCATTGGACACTGTAACAGGGTAGCCTGCGCCATTAAGGCCAGGTGGCCTTGGGTCCAGTCAGCTCTATTCCATTAGCCCTGGTGGCTATGCCTGGACAGGGTCGGACTTCAGGGGAAGGAAGCCCAGTAGGGGGGAGCTGGCTGGAGAGGAGTGCAGAAGACTCTGGGGAGCCAGAGGATAGTACAAGGCAGACAGAGGCCTGTAGAAGATTCCAGACAGGAAGGCTGAGGAGAGGCTGTTCAGGAAAGCACAGGGGGCAACCCAAAGGAGCCCAGTCAGGACTGAGGGGAGAGGTGAAAGGAGCCTGGGAAGGGTGAAAGCTGAGCCCTGAGGACAGAAAAGAGCGACCCCTTGGGAAGGTGGGGTTAGGCCCAGTTGGAGAGTGGGGTGAAGACTTTGCACTGGGTTTGGTTTGGACTTGGACACCCTGGAATGAGTGGCCTTTTGTTAGCAGCTTGGCAGGAAGGCCAAGTCATGTCTATGACAGCAAGTTGCCACTAAAACAAGAATAGGCTGAAGACTGACTAAAGGGAAACTGATGCAGAGATGCTGGCAGGCCACCCCTGCTGCAAGGGGGGCACTCTGGAGACAGCCACCTTCCCCACTCCCATATGTTATCCAGTGGTGGCTAGCCTCCAATCTTGGATATGGTGATATAGACCTGGACTTGGTGACTTGAGTGGGAGCTAAGCCTATTTAGCACCTCTGACAGCCAGGGCACATGTATTTCAGTGCCTCTATCTAGATTTAGATGCCAAACTTTTGCCACCCAAGTATGAAAATGTCACCTTTGAGCTTTTTGTGCTGCAGGTTGACCCACTGCTATGATGCTGTGGGTATAACCAGGCACACCCTGTGTGTGTGTGTGTGTGTGTGTGTGTGTGTGTGTGTGTGTGTGTGTGTGTGTGTGTGTGTGTGTATATATATATATATATATATATATATATATATAGCTGGAGGGTGGACTGCAAGCCTGAGGCCCCTGGAGGAGAGTCTTAGAAGTGGGTTCATATTGCTGATGCTTAGGTCTGAATTTGTTTGAATATTTTATTACTCTCTGTGTGTGTGTGTGTGTGTGTGTGAGAGAGAGAGAGAGAGAGTGATTAGCTATGTAAACTATGTAAGCTGGGAGCTCCCTGTTTCAAAGTAGCGTGGGGGTCGCTTGGACTGGGCCTTCACAGGAGCCTCTGACCAGTGTGTGCTGCTGTTTGAGGACTTGGATTGGTCACTGGGTGCTGAAGGAGACTCACAAAACGGTCTGAATTCCAAGATTAAACAAAGTTGTCCTTCAATAATTGGGCCTTGCTGCTGAAGGGGTAACTCAAGGCCTAATCCAGTTAATGCGCAATGCTCTGAGATGGTTTGGTGAAAGTCTCTAGTAACCAGTGTTGCAAACTCTCACCAATTTATTGTGAGTTTTGCAAAATTTGATGTTTTTCCTTGTAGCCTGTAGGCCTCAGCATCCTGTAACTACAACAGAATTTCAGCTTTTATTTTTGTTTTTAAAAAGTAAGTTTCTAGCCCTTGCACGTGAAAACAAGAACCCTAAAGGTTCAAAAGCTGGAAGGCAAATAAACAGGACTCCAAATGCATTCTTTTAAAAATCTCATGATTTTTAAGCCACTCATAAGTTAGGCTCCAAATATCATGATTTTTTGAAAGTTTGGGTTTGCCCATGCTGTGCTATAGAAGTGTAAAGTCTACATATTACACTCAGACCTTAGTCTGCTCTCTCTAATACCTCCAGTTAAAATCCAGTTACTCACTGTTATCAAACAATCTTCCATCAGTATCTATAGTGCTGTCCTCTCAAATCACAGCCCGTATAAAATGTAAACGCGAACCTTTGCACTTTTATCAATAGCCGTTGCTGATTAGAATCAGAGTTCTTGTTTTCCAAGCCACATAATCCCACTAGTTCATTCTAGGACCTACTTTGCTTAATACACTGTAACCATTAGCCTTCTGTCGTCCTAATTTTTAAATGTTTGTGATTTCCAGCAGGTTGATAACATCCCAAATGGAGACAGTCTCTTATTGTCCAGGGCCTGATAAATGCATGATGAAGAGTTATTAAGTGGCTTTTGAGTGCTGGTGCTCTTTCTTTTGCGATCATGCATCATACTTTACGGTGATCATTAGAAATATAAATAGCTTTTGCTTTGCTTGTATGCTTGTATGCTGTATTCCTTCCTTCTCCTTTAGACTGTATGGTCTTGTGGGCAGGGACTGTCTTTCTTCAGTATATATTTGTACAACACCAATGCAAATAAGAAATGGCTTTGTATGAAGTTGAGTTGAGATCACGTGGGGACTGATCCAATGGTCAATGAACTCCTATTGACTTCAGCTGGCACTGGATTGGGCCCTAAACTTGCAATAAATAATTCAGGCTCTGTTTTGTTGTGCAGGAGCTGTGCATTTTAAGTGTGAGGATACAAATGTAATTGTTTTTTTTTAAAAAGTCCAAAATGATTGGCTATGAAAGGTAAACAATGTGAATTTGAGGGTTAGGCAGACAGATTAGTGAAGTGAGCTAAAGGGTAAAATCCCGTGTTTGCTTATAGATTGGGCCAGGGTTTCTGGAGGCTATTTTAACAAGGCCACTTGCAGACATAAAAGACCTAATTCCCTCTGCCCCGTGGTTCTGCCATTCATGCCAGGCCCAACACCTCTTCATCTCATATTCCCACTCCCCTACATCTGTGAATTTTCCCACACCAACCCCCTTCAGTTGCTTTCTACCCCTCCTTCCCACTCCCCCACTCCTCATCCCTCTTCAGGGACCCTTCTCACAAGAGTCTGCTCGCACAGGAGGTAGAGGGGTTATTGCAGCTAGGTGCGGTGGAGGTTGTTCCTCCAGAGTACAGGAGCAAGGGGTTCTATTACCGTTACTTTTTAATCCCAAAGGCCAAGGGTGGTCTGCGACCTATCCTGGACCTGCGAGACTTGAGCCACTTCCTAGTGAAGCTCTCTGGCCTCTATTATCCCCTCCCTGGATCTGGGAGACTGGTACACCGCCTTCAATTTGAAGGATGTGTGCTTTCACATCATCTCAACTGCAACTGGTGCTGTTCCTCCTGCACGACCAGCACAGAATGTCTCCCCACATGTGTAACCAGGTTATAGTAAAAAAAAAAAAAGAAAATGTGTATGTATAATATTTGAATGTAAGCACTTACTCTCTTTTTGCTTTGTTTCCCAGTGGCAGAGATGTAACTGCAGGGAGTATGTGATCTGGCATTTTAGTGGCAGGAAGAATGTAATTTTAATCCAAGAGAGCAAGGGAACATTGTGGTCATCTAAGCGCTTTTTTTTTCTGTTCTCAATTATGGCACATCAAAACCATTTCTTATCGCTCCCTGCCTCAAGGAGATAACGTTTTACCTTCTCTGACATTTATCAAAGTTCTCGTCTCCCATTAAAATTCCTAAGTGGTACAGAATCTGATTAATTTCCAAGGGATCATGGAGTTTAAGGATTGTAACAGAGTATACATAATGCCACAGATCAGATTCTAACCTCAATTACATTGTTGTAGATCCAGAGTAACTCTATTGCAGTCAGTTTAGAATCTGGACCCAGGTATCTGAAATAATTAACACAGGAACATATAAGTCAGTGCAGCTGGTAGCACTGTGAAAACTAATAGCTAAAGGGAAAGCTAGACGGGTATCTTCATATTGAGTCACCAGTGAAGATCTGAACAATGTAGGAACATTATAAATTTTAACTGAATCTGAAATGCTTGTAGTGATGGATTTGAGCATTGGGTCAATTCAGGGGATTAGTTGCTCCTATTTTTGCCCCCAGGGTTCCTGTTAAAATCTACCCCAGAGCGAACTTTAGAAATGTTTTGTTATTAGAGTTAATTGGACTCTGCGTTTGAGCTACTGCAATCTATGACTAAAACATCTCCGTTTCTTAAGGAGTCCGTGGTTCCCTCTATTGCCTGGTATGAAGGTGTGCGGACTGCAGAAGATATGGAGACAAGTGGTGGTAGGGTTACCATACATCCGGATTTTCCCGGACATGTCCAGCTTTTTGGTCCTCAAATCCCCGTCTGGGGGGTATTGCCAAAAAGCTGAACATGTCCAGGAAAATGCTTTGCCGGCATCCCTGTCCCCAGGGCTGGCTCCAGGCACCAGCTGAGCAGGGTCTGGGGGCTGCCCGGCAAACTGTGAAGCCGGTAGCACTCAGGCAGCTGTTTTGCGTGGCTGGGAGGGAGGAGGAGGGGAATGCGGGGCGCTCAGGGGAGGAGGCAGAGCTGGGGCGGGGACTCTGGGGAAGGGGTTGGAATGGGGACGGAGTTGGGGGGGTTGGGGGCGGGGCCCCGTGGAGTGTCCTCTTTTTTAAATGTTTTAATATGGTAACCCTAAGTGGTGGTGACATGCAAAACACCCCTTTCTCTCCCCCACCCGCCTTTCCCCCCTGTGCCTGTGTCTATGCCAGCAAACTTCATAGTCGTAACTCACAGCTCATGCAGCTGCATTAGCGGTGGTAACAGCCAAAGCTGTATTATAGGCAGAGCTCAGACTTTGATGGTGAAAAAGCATGAGCCCTGTCCCCACTACAGCTTCTGACGTGTCTACTGCCCATGTCTAAGTCTGCCAGGCTACTGTAGACAGGACCCCTAGGGCTGACCTCTGCTTGGCTTGGAAATCAGGGGAGAAGTAAGGGGAAGAGCTACTCCTTATGGAGTCAGTGCCTCTACAACGAGCCGCATATTAACTTCTGAAGAGCCGCATGTGGCTCCAGAGCCACAGGTTGGCCACTCCTGCTCTAAGTTTTTTCAGTTAAAAAAAAAAAAAAAAAAAGGAAAAGAGGAGGAGGCATAAAGAAGACCTTTTTCTGCATTCCTTTACTGCTAGAGGATAATAGCCCCCCGCGCAGGGGCATGCCTGGTTCTCCCTGCTCCAGGAGGTGCCTCTCCCGCAAGGAGTCGATTCCTGTAAGGTCAGATACTCTCACTGTTTCTGGTGCCTGGGAGAGCCTCACAGAGGTGCTTCACCTGCCACAGCTAAATCAGCAGTCTGCAGGAACTGGGAGCGGAAGTTAAAACTCCTCCCCCCAAAATATTTTGGGATGGAAAAATAATTTCCTGCCTTAACACTTGCAGCTTAATATTTCAGCTTCGGAGGGAAAAGTGAGATTTCCCAATACTACATTTTCTAAGACCCTTGCTGTGTAGAACACTTTCCCTGCAACCACTCCATTCCAACTGAGTTGTATGGAGGAGAAACCAAGTTTAGTCTGCAGAACAGCTCCTTGTCTGTGTAAGCTCGAAAGAGAGCCTCTTTCACCGACAGAAGTTGGTCCAATAAAAGACATTACTTCCCCCATCTTGTCTCTCCAATATCGTGGGACCAACAAGGCTCCAGCCACACTGCAAACTGCTGATTCCAGATGCTTTTTAATTTCAGCAGAGAAAAGGAATGGAGTGAGGCAACCATCCAAAGACTGCTCTACTTCTCCTTCTGTCTCTAATTAGTCTCAAGGCCCAAGGGCAAAGAGCGTAACAGCTGGTAGAAAGAGCAGAGAGTATGAGTTTTAAATTGTGAGGATGGGGGATTTCTGTGGCTATGAGAGTGGCATACTTTTGACTATAGTACCACCACTGCATTTTCCACATGATCCTTTGATTGCAGCAAGTGATAGTTCTAGGTGAGTAAAATCCATTGAGCTAAATTTTCAAAAGTGACTAGCGATTTAGGGTGCCCAACTTGAGAAATCAGTAAAGGGCTCTGATTTTCAGAAATGCTCAGACCCATTAAGTTGTCTTAGTCTGGGCACCCAAAAAATAGAGGCATCCAAAATCACTAATCAGTTTTGAGAATTTAAGACAGTTTCAACTCTCTAATGGCTCCTACTTGAAGCTGCCTGGAAAAAACAACTGGAGATTTGGGGAACTACAGTGCTTGTGTAACACCAACAGACGTCGGGAGGTGGAATTGAACCTGGGACCTCTGGAGCTAAATGGCTATTAGCTAAAGCTGTAGAGCAGACTCCTTAATCTTGCTCTCTAAGTGGTCTCGCTGCCACTTGATGAGACAGAACACCACACCCAGGAGGTGTGTGGGTTACATACCTGCCCTATGCACGGGTGGCATATGTGTGCATTCGGTGCAAGGAGCTCCTGGCCCTCAGAGACTGTGTACGGGCTTTGGAGACCAGGGTGTACACTCTCTCTCTCTCTCTCTCTTTGTGCCACTAGATGGGACAGAATGCCACACCTAGGAGGTGTGTGGGTTACACTTACACCTCAGAGCTAATTATTTTTATTTTGTGTTGTGATGGTTTGAATCTGGAGGGGGACAGATTTTAGATTTGCAGATTGTACTATTTTGCATGTATACAGCATGTTTCATCTAAGACTCTCAAAGCACTTTACAAACATGAATTAATTCAGCCTCAAAACACTGACTGTCCTTTAGATAAATATTATGAACCCATTTTACAGATAGTTTTTCTGTGATTCAGTTTCTTTAAGTGACTTGCCAAAGGTCACAGGAAATCTGTGGTAAAGATGGGAATCGATCCCAGGCCCCTGAATGCCTTAGTCACAAAGTGATCCTTCTGGATTATTATTTAGTATTGCATCATGTTGGCTGGAGCAAACAAACACTGGACCAGATCCCACTTTATTATATGTCCCAATAAACTCCAGTCATATCAAAGAAAAAGGTGGAGTGGGTTGTTGGTTTTTTTTGAGTAAGCAGATTGACCATGAGGGGAATTGAATGACACAAGTTCCTGACACCTCTAGTTATTTAATACCTGAAACCTCTCATGCCCTCCCTCTCCATTCCCACTGCTAATACCCTGGTCCTGCCAAATGTTCTCTTATCAGTACTACGCATTCCTCCTCTCTTATCTCCCTTCAAATCCATCTGCACCCTGCCACTAAATCAACTTCTTGCCTGTGCTGAATATACAACCCCACCGCCTTGAATACCTGACCTGGATTTCAGGCATCAAGCTTCTTATCCTCACCATTTCAGGATGGAAACACATTTTAAAATATCTGAATTTAAAAAAGGCATTTTTTCATGGAATTCTCTGGGGGAAAAAATGTTTTCTTGGACAGTGCTGACAGATAAACTTTCAGTTTCATGAATCCTAAATGTTTCCTTTTAAAAATTCTCTCTTCCATCATCAGCTCAACAAGGAGGGCGGTAAGGTGGAGGACACTGTGAATGTGCATGGAGGGGAAAGTGGAGGGCAGGACCAGGATGACCTGGTGTGTGACAGCGGGGGATGGTGGAGGATAGGTGGGAGGGGAACTCTGGAGAGTGCATGTGCATGGAAATGTAGGGAGCAGTGTGGCAGGATGAGTGTTGACAGAAAGAATTATGGAATTTTTTATGTGGTGAACAGTGTTTGACCATTAATGCAACTGGTTAATAGTGTGGGGGAAATATCTGACAATGGATGGAGTAACGAGTGAGTATCATTCCGACTGCTCTGCTAGCAAACAGAGTACGCTTTTGGCACATAGGGGAGCTATGCTGATTTACACCAGCTGAAGATCTGGCCTACCGTCTTTTTTTTTGAGCTCTCAGCTACATCTTTCGCTTGATTTCAGTTCTACGGAAATCAGGTTTCAGCAACAGTGCTGAGGGCCAAGTCATATCTGAGCCTGCACAGGTGTGCTTCTGGGATGAGGATTAGGGTAGTTGTTTGTATTTACATGTTACTATGCTATTTTTAGGAACTGGCCTCTTTATTTTGTAGTTTGGGGTATCATCTGCATAACAGTCTCCTGCTTCTGTTAATGTTCATGCTGAGATTTCTCCTCTCGCTGCTTACAAGATGCCTGCTAAGGTATGAGCAGGCAATGTCACAAAATTACATCCAAATATAAGCCTGATTTCTGCAGCCCTTAGTCCCGTTGTGTAGTACCTTACTTCTTGAATTCATTTCAGTGGGACTACTCGATGAATAAGATACTACTCAGTGTAAGGATGGCAGAATCTGGCCCTCTGCTGTCAGCTTCTGATCAGCTTTTCAATGGACCATCCAAACTGGTGATTCCTTTTATTCATATTTCCTGGAGCCCATTGACTGCAGTACAGAACACCATAAAGTGTTTGGATGTCACAGGGAGATAATTGTTAAAGGATTTGCTTTCCTATTTTGCAGCTAGAATATTTTGCTATTGTTTCCAGACATCAAGTTGAGACCTTTTATTTAACAAAAAGAAGAACAGGAGTACTTGTGGCACCTTAGAGACTAACAAATTTATTAGTCTCTAAGGTGCCACAAGTACTCCTGTTCTTCTTTTTGCGGATACAGACTAACACGGCTGCTACTCTGAAACCTTTATTTAACAAGAAATCCTTGAGAAACACTTTTACTTTTTCATAGTACCCCTCCTCTGTTTCTTTGTACATACTTACCATGTGGGCAGACCCCAGCAGCCTGCATTTTTATCAATAATCTGATGATTGAACACATCAGCCCACTTTTAAGATCCCAACACTGTCACCCCATCAAATCCTGTATTCACTTCAGTATTTTGCTACCTAACCTTAAGGTCAATTCATGGTTATGGCTGTCTGGGTCTGAGGCTATATTCAGTGCCAACCATTGAGGAAAAAATTGACAGATCACATTGTTGATATAAGCTACAATTTAAACCATGAAGGAGGAAAGAGCTTTTAATTATGTGGCAGCTTACTTCCCATTTGTATTCTTTGTGCCCAGGCGGTAACAGCTTACCTATCTGCCAATCTATCCATTTTCAGTAGCACTTGTCATTGGCTAGCAAAACTAACTGTAGTCATGTGTCTGTTGTTCCTTCTGATGGTTTTAAAAATGTTTAAGGCTAAATTCTGCCTTGACTCATACCCTCATTAACTTTAGTTAATGCATAGTATGGAAATGAAGGCGGGATTTTCTGCTTACTGTTTTAGGGATTGACTTAGTTTCCATTGCAGGTAAAGGGATTTTAGCCATTGACTCCAATGGGAGTAGGATTGAGTCCCTAAGATCTAGTCCTGCAAAGGCTTAACTTTAAGCATGTGAGCAGCCCCAGGTACAAGTTAAACACATATGTAAGTGTTTGCAGGACTGGGGCCTTAATCATCTTTTAGTATGAAGTGCCCAGTGACACGCTTATAAAGGATACTATATGTGAGTTGATGATTTTGTTGTTGTGGTATTTTTTAAAATGTGGTTTTTGGGGGAAAAAAATCCAGGCTAACTGTATAATTATCATCCAACCTTCCCGTAGCATCAGTGGCTGGTTTCAGTGCATAGTCCTGGTAGTATCAGGTGTATAGGTATTATTTTCAGTAATTATAGTTCTAAAGGTATTGGAGTAATAGTATTATTTACACCCAGAGATGTAATACTTTGCTATTACATGTGCAATGAAAATATCTCACTTGATTTCAACTGGGGAAAAGAATGATCACAATCAAACAAAAAGTGGATTGCATTAGCTGTTCTATGTATGAATATGCATGCACAGCTGTGTAGGTGGTGGAATCCAAATCCACCTCTTTGAAAAGATTGCTTTCAGTGCATGGGTGAATTAGCTTCTTTTGATAGATTGAATGATATATTTTTGAGAGAAATGGAAGAAAATTCTGGAAATAAAGAACAATTTACAAAGGGGGATATTTAAATTAACGTGTAATTGCACAAGTAGGACTATAGATTCCAGACACCAATTCTTCCCCTCTTTCTTTATTTTGCTTTTCTTTTCTCTCCAGTGCTTCTTAGCTGGAATAAATTTCTTATATTTATGTATAAATGAAGATTGCAAAGAGTTCCTTTGATTTGTAGGAAATTTTTCCAGTGTGTTTTTGCTTTTGCTTTTTGTCATTGTGTGTGTGTGTGTATGTGTTATATGTACATATGTTGAATTTTTTAGTATGTATATGTGTTATATGTACATATGTTGAAATTTTTAGTAAGCAATTAGCCCAATTCTATGCTCATTCAAAACTCCAGCTGAAATTAATGAAAGTTTTAGATGCACAAGATATGCAAGATTGGACTTAATATTACATTAGAAGTATTGTTGGTGTTTTAATCACAAAGATGCTGATGGTTCTGTTGTTTGGAAGGCTTGAAATTAATGATGGGTGAAACTGGATAAAGATTTGGAACTTGATTCAGAAAAGCACTCAAGAACTTTATCTGCCAAGATTCATTCCTTCGGTAACCCATTGATGTTGAAGATATACTAGGAATTAATTAGCCCCAGATGGTTAGCTGAACTATCTGAACTTCTTGGATCTACAGAAATGGCCTGGAAATCTTCTGAAAACAAGCTTTCTTGTGAGATTTTTCTGGATCTTCCGGCTTCTGGTCTTGGCCAGAAATTACACAAGACAAGCCCTTCTTGCAGCATTCAGCTGGAACCATAGGGGCACAATCATGTTACAGTGATTAGTGTGTGTGTGTGGGGGGGGGGATAAGGGGAAAAAAGGAGTTAATCAAACTTAAAAAAAAAAAACTTTGTTTAATCTTAAATCCAAGTTTAGTTCAGATTCGGTTTGAGTTGTGGGCTGAGGTTTCTAAGATATTTCCTGTTTAATTCTTATCTGACATATTATTTATTTCTATTGCGTGCACCCACCCCCCCAGCTTTCATACAAGTTTAGAACTGAGAAATCAAGCAGTCCAAAGGCAGGAAATGTAGAATTAGGGAACCAAATTCTGCTTGTGTAAATCTGGAGTGCAGCAGGGAAATTCAGAGCAGAATTTGGCACAAGGTCTCTAGGCTAAATTGATTAGTGATGCAAATCATTGTGTCAAGTAGCATTTTGAGTGCGAGTTAGAAAAAAGACCTCTGTGCCAAAGTAGTTCAAGATGTGCCAATCTGAAACTTGAGCAGAAGGAGTCTATGTCCTATAGTCACTCAGCAGGGTTGGCAAGGAAGGGGTGGAGGGCGTGGCTGGAAAAGGCAGGGTGGCCAATCCAGGAGCTTGTCAAGGGGCAAGATCTGCTAAAGCAACCTAGTGGTGGCATAAACAGTCACTAAGTGACTAATGGGAAAGTGTAAAATAAGGCCACCTCAGCTCCGTGCTTTAAGTTACACTCCCACCATGATGGGCATTCTTATCAGAGCTGGGCAAAAATGTTCCAGAAGAAAAGCTTTGTTTTCAATGTGGCAACATTTTTCAGAATCCAGAAGGAAATTTTTCAAAATTGAGATTGGTCACACAAGTCTCACAGTAATAAGTCACAAGTTGCACAAGTCACACTCTGGTTTCCTGTTTGGCAGAGCCTAACCTATGTGATGATGAGAGGCAGCACAAGCACGTCTGACTAATTTTCTCTATTTTGGGAGTTTTTGCCCTTTATTTTGCTATGCGGAGCTTCTAAGACCATCAGGAGCTGGCTGCATCTGATGTCACCACTCTGCTAGTCTTGTCTGACAGAAAGCTTTCTGTCATCTTCCTGACTTGCTGCCAAGGGCAACCTTATCTCTGAGATAGTTGATATAGTTCTTTGCATGGAGTTTTCTCTGTTTTTGAAAAATAGTGAAAGGAGAAGGAAATGAAAGGGTACACATGAATAGAAAAAAAGAAATAACATGGGAGGCCCAACTGACTGCTGGCAAACATCAATGGAGTTGTTTCATTTGAAAGAGTGGTAAAATTTGGCGCAGAGAACAAATATATAGGGATGTGGGCCCTCGTTCAAAGTCTTGTATGGGTGCATGTACAAACAAGAATAAACATGTGTGTGTAGTTTGTATTTGGATACCAGAACATCTCTTATTTGAGCTTCTAATTATAGAGAGGTGAATCAACATTGCAATGTTAGTGAGGGTGTATTTATGCATGAATTCTATCTCTGGGGAGGGTCTAATCATGTTGCACTGCTACAGAGTTGCACAGTGGAATTTAATACTGTGATCCAAGAACTCCTGAATGCCAACTGGGAAGAACATTATGGGATTGTCCTGATTCTGGGTCATCAAATAAGGTATAGTGAGGTCTTAAATGAAAGCTGGGGTCATGCTGGTCATTAATATCATTGTGAAATGTATGTACCAATATTATGTAAGGAGTTATGTGTATATACATTGAAAATATGTGCTTGGAGTCTGTATCAAGGTATGACTCACCAGCAGAGGAGAAAAAAGAGGTTTTCTGTCAGACGAGATGTGTATTCACCTCTCTGACTATCTAGATGTAAATTAAGCATTGTAAGCTAGCACAAAGGGTGCCCATGTACATATGAAGTCAGCGAAGAGATGTGAAACCAATGGGGAAGCAGAAAAAACAATGCGCGGGTGGTTATCTGTCTCTGAGTGCAGACAATTAACTTTGGGGGTGTATGTAGGAGAAAAAGATGACACCCCCTCATTCTGCACCTAGGAAGTAAACAATATGTTTACAGTATTGAAACAGGATCTCTGCCAACCTTGGGTGAAAATGCTGCAGAGGTCTTCGGGTGAGATAAACTTCTTTAGACAGGTGGCTAACCTGATAGTTAAGTTTAGTCTCTAGAAAGCACATGCTGATTGTTTTATGTGTAACCATTTGTTTTCAATATCCTTATTCACTATCTCCTGGACCTCTAGCCTTTAATAATAAACTTATTCTTGGTTTCATTATAAATATAGCCGTGCTGTTGCTAAGCAAAGGGCTGATCCTGAACTGAATCTTACAAGCTGGTGTGTATCCTGTTCCTTTGAGAGCAGCAGACCTAGTAGTTCTGTGAGTAGTCCATGTCAGGGCTGGATATCACAGGGAAAGGGACTCGGGGACTGGGGTGCACCTATTGTTAACCTGCGAAGCAAAGTAAGCCCATTGCCCAGAAGGGGGTGCTTGAGTGGCTAACCAGGCTAGGGGTGTTAAAGAGCCAGGGCCAGCTCTGGCATTTTTGCTGCCCCAAGCAAAAAAAAAAATCAGGGCGGCCAGAATGGCAAAGCAAAAACAAAAACCCTGCGGTGCGGCTGGAGCCAGGGTGCAGGGGGACTCCTGTCGCTGCAGACGTGTCCCAGCTGGGGGGGGGAAGAGAAGAGGGGCAGCCAGGGTTTCAGCAGGATGCTCGCCACGCGGCCCCGACTGCTGCGCCGCCTGCCGGGAGGGCTCCGCACCCCTCGGGTCGGCGGGGAGGGAAGGACGCGGGCTGCCCTGCCAGGCTTGCTACAGACCTGGCACTGGCTGGGGCAGACGGAGCGCGCATCCCTCTCCCAGCAGGGCGCTCCTCTCCTCCGCACTGCCGCCCCCTTCAGGGCGATTGGCGAACAAAAAAAAAAAACCAAGCGGCTGTGCCATCCTAAGATTGGGCGGAATGCTGCCCCGTAGAATCTGCCGCCCCAAGCACGAGCTTGATTGGCTGGTGCCTGGAGCCGGCCCTGACACCAGCTAAGCAAACAAAACTCCAGTGAAGGCAGGGAGTAATAAGGTGACTCACAGTCCTGGGTACCCCGAGAACCATCACAAATACATCACCGTAGGTCCCCATCAGAGACTACGCACCTCAAAAATTAATATACTTTTAATACTGTGCAAGCTATAAATGAAATATTTAATTGGTTATAACCCCCCCTCCTCTTTTTTTTCCTTCCTGTTTACAAACTTACCCAGTGACGTGTCCTCCATTAGGAGGTACCGGTGCCCTTGTTTCAAGTTTGAAGTGTAAGTCATTTCTATGAAACTTGTTCTATAACCACTTATAAAAGTAACAGTGTAATTATAATACTGTTACAGGCAATTCAAAAACAAACAAAACATGACAGGTAACGCCTCCATTTGATCCACACCATTTAACTGGGTGTCATTTCAGAGTTTTACACAGCTGCACAATGCATCTACCGACAAGTGTGTAGGCTCAGGTTTACCCATGCTGATTCCCTTCTCTGAGTGTTCTTCTTACCAGCTTATCTACGCTGAAGAATTTGGTAGGAGGGAGGCCTTTCGCTCTTTGCTGAAACAGGCTTCTTGCCTAGACTCCTTACCTAGTAGCATCGCTCCATAGTTCCATTGCTTCCGGAGCCATGCTGCCATAGTTGGGTTCCCCCGACAGCTGCTTAGTAATGCTAAATTGCATTAACTCTCTGCAGGATGAGAACATAGCGGGTCTGCTGGGCAATGTGTTACAGGGTAGAAAGTCATCCTGCTCCTGGAGCCCCTCATTCCTTCCAAAACCTCATTCCTTCCAAGGGTGATCAGGAATCTCGATGTTTCTTGAACATTCTGTTTCCAGTATTTATTGCAGATTATCACCCCTGGCTGTATTATATTTGATGACAACATTGAAAACTGGGTAGAACAGGACGTCTTGGGATCTGTTCTTACACATCCCAACACCCACTGTGGATTATGCATTGCATTTCTGAGCTCAGGCTGTGTGATATTAAGACATGATTCCATCACGTGCAGCAATTTCATCTTGATAATCCCAACAGGATTTGGTGGTTGGAGGTATCTGTGCTTTTACATTAGTTTAATCTTGAGCTAGTCTTTCAAGCTCTTGTAAGGTTAAGTCATTCTGTGTTTCTTAGTTGAGCTTAGGCTAATGTTGTTTTGGGAATGGGGTAATCTTTGCGTTGTATATACATCTATCACAGGATGACTAGCTCCTTTAAGAAGAAGCTGGACTGTTTACATGCTGTCCAATTGAGACTTAAGGGGAGGCACCTGGGCCTTATGAAAGAGGGAATACGGCAGAAAGGTGCAGACACTGAGAGAGATCCCTGCAGGCTTCAAAAAGTTGCTACCTGTGGACTTCTCTCTCAGCTCAGCGAGGTAAGGGAAGGGATTTGGGTGTGAAAGAGAGAGGGCTGAAGAAGGCTGAGGGCCAGGAGGAGCAGACTCCAGGGAAGTAGGAAAAACTTCCTGAGGATGGCCTGCCAAGGCAGAGAAGAGTTGCAGAGAGCAGACTTGAGGTGGGAGAAGAGAGGACAGGGACTGAGCTTTGTTTTGTGTTTTATGCCAATAAATTAGACTCTGGGAGAAACAGGAGGGGCATTATTGGACAAAAATAAAGCCTGCGGGGAGTTTATTAAAGGAGCACAAAGAAGGGAACTGAAGCAGGGTGCTATAAAGCAACACTAAGGCTGAAGGGGGCGCTGTAGGCCAGGTGTGCCAACTGACAGCATCCTCCTGTTCTGCAGCATCTTGCATTCACTATTTATAGGCACCTTTGAAAGCATCAATGCAATAATAAACGTCTTTCCAGGCCTGTATATTGTGTTTAACAAATGCTTTTGCAATGTCAATGTTATTTGATTAAATTTACCCAGTGATTTGCACAAAGGTTTCTATTAACATAGCTTCCAAAGTTTTATGATCTCTGCTTCTACTGTTTTCTGCCCATAAAATCATTTACGAAACCATTTGCAATCAGATCCCATTACTATCTTTTCTTTATCATCCTGTTCTGTGGTGATTCAGTCAGTGAAGTTGAAGCTGATGCCACCATCAGATCATTTGCAGAAGGGCAGCCAGCAACTCATGTGATCTTGTATCAGCTGAGATCTTAGTCTCTTTGTTAATTTAAAAATGTTAGTAAAGGTGGTGCTGTGACACAACTTTTTTCAATTCTCCAAGACTTTTCTTTTTCCCCTTACACAACGGGACTGGAATATCTTCAAGCAGCCTTCTAGGACAGGGAGCGTAGGGTAATGGGTAATAGCACCGGCCTGGGAGTAATGAGATTCAGGTTTTATTCCTAGCTGTGCTGATCACCAGCTGCACACAGGAAAGTCACATCAGCATTCTGATCCTCAGTTTTCCTTCTCACCCTCTGTCTGTCTTGCCTGTTTAGATTGGGAGCTCTTTACTAGGTAATTGTGCAGCTCCTAGCACTATGAGACTTGAGCTCAGTTGAGTCCTTTAGGCATTACTGTAATAAAACAATAAATAATACTCTAAGTGGTGCACTTGGGATAAATTAGCAATGAATTTGCTGAGATGTGTTAGTAAAGTTTCCTTATTTCAGGGCATTTCCATCTGTACATTTGCTTATGAGCTTGTTTTGTTTTTGTTTCTTGATGTGTTCACTTGAACTCTGTTGTCACCAAGGACAGGTCTACACTACGGGGTTAAGTCGACCTAAGTTATGCAATTCCAGCTACGTTATTCACTTGGCTGGAGTCAACGTAGCTTAGGTCAACTTATTGCGGTGTCTACACTGCGCTGGGTTGACGGGAGAAACTCCCGTCGACTTACCTTATGCTTCTCATTCTGGTGGAGTACTGGAGTTGATGGGACAGTGATCTGCAGTCGATTTAGCGGGTCTTCAATAGACCCGCTAAATCGACCCCCGGTGGATCAATCGCCACAGTGTCAATCCATGGTAAGTGTAGACATACTCTTAGTGTGTCCCCACATAACTGACTTCATTCAGGTCAATCTGGTATTTTGATTCCATTCAGTGTCAGGTCCTTTCGTTTGGTGTCACAGAACACAACACAACTCCTAATTGTGTTGTCGATCATTTCCATCACAAATCAGCAGATCATCTATAATTATATCCATCCCAGCCAGGTCTCCGAAGATCCAGGATTTGATGCTTAGGTCCACCTCAAGTGCTGAGGCCATCCTAAAAGGAAGATACTTAAGTGTATTGACAAAAAAGGGGAGTTAGTGTAGTGTGAAAACCTGGCCTGTTTGAAGTCAGTGCTGACACAACCCTTGGCTTGAATCCGGAGATGCAAACAGTTTGGTATCTTGAGGTTTAGATGTGACTTCCTCAGCTGTTCTCATGGGGTAGTGCAAATATTTGAGGACTTCATTCAAATCTCTTGGATCTATACAAACCCTTAACTCATTTGCTTTTATTATGGTAGCAATGGTAGCTATTCCAAGATGATACCCGAATTCACACAATAATATCCAATTTACCAATCAGTTCAGTTCAGCTTTTACTTGCTCCCTCAGTACTTGTCGGACTCTCTCTATTACATATGAGGCATGTTGGAATATGCTGTGATACAGTGGAAAGGTTTTTAACTAAGCTTGTTTTGGAGCCAGGAGTCATCCCAGTCTCATATTATTTAAAACCTTTTATGGAACTCCACACTATGGAATTCCACAGGCATATTTCTAACACCACCCCCTAAATCATAGGTCATTATGAATTCACAGTTCATCGTAAGTCCATCATTTGTTGAATGGTACAGAATTACCGTCGTGTCTGTGCCCATAGCCTGGTATCCAGGCAGTTATCTATTGCTCTACTAGTTGTCCTTGAAAATCCATTAACTTTTTCCTCTCCTGCTGCACCATCCAGTAACTGTCCCAAATAACAAGTACCTCCCAGTGATATATTGTAACAGAGTAAAATTTATAAAACAAGGGAAAGCACAATTATGCTTAGATAAGTACTACAGAGAGCATTGTTGGGGCCCATTTGTTGTTTCATTTTCTGCTTACTCAGTGTGCCCTGGTTGTATGTCCTATAAAGTATGTCAGTATAGCAAGATACTTTTCCCCTTATAGGCCCCAATTCAGCAAAGGATATAAGCATACGTTTACTTTCAAGCATGTGCTTAAATCCATCCTTATTCAGCTAAGCACTTAACCATGATATATGCTTAAGTGCTCAGTGTGCCTAAATTAAGGCCACAGATTGTTTGTAGTTTGGCTTTTGAGGTCATAGAGTTAGATTTCCACTGGGTAGTAGAAATTACATCATCATATGAATAATACTTAGGTTCTGTTGGGTTTTAAAATCTTTGTAAACATACAAAAGACCGGGAGGCCAATTGTGGACTCCCAGGCTATTTAAAAGGGTATACTATACACTACAGAGTGTAATTAGGCCTTAATGAGCACTGTTTCTTTTTTTTTGGCTAAACTAAGTTTGGAAAATTACCATTTACAAATTAAAAAGTTATAAATGCTTGAACATTCTACTTCTACAGCTGTGTAGTCAAAACATACATACCTATTTAGCTCCAGGATTAAAACTCCAGCATTGCAAAACTACACTTACGTAACTAATTCCCAGTTCTGCACCATTGCTTACATGAATAATTCTTACTTCTCATGCAAGTCTTTTTAGTGGCAGTGAGACTTCTCTCACTCCTCTGAGTAAATTATATTATTCTGCAGTAAGCAGTCCTGCACGATAACTGAATTTAGTGGAAATATTGTACTGCACATGTGCAATGCTGACTTTTTTTCCAAAAGCTTATAGCATGAGTAGGAAAACCCGCTGTTCACAAATCTATCCACGGAAAAAGATATCCTTCTTAAGCGGAGTTATATCCATCTTTTCTCCAACCCCTTGGAAAATCTTCCATATAAACTATGCATGGCTGGAGCTCCTCGGGGCATGGGGATATAGTTGGGTGTAAATGGTGCAGAACTGTAGAAGAGAAGTGGGCAAATCAGTAGTTTTCGGCATTCATTTCTATGCATTCACACTGCTTTGGAGGAGAGTTTGGAGTAAGCTGCAGACAGGGATGCACTGGTGGTATGGACTTGTGGAAGCCATGCTTTCACATGGCACGCTCTACCCAGGGTATGTTAGAGGGTTCGGCCTTCCTGGTGAACACTTCAATCTTCTGCAGATGCTTTGAGGTCCATGAGCTATCCCTACAGGGCTAAGGGCCATCACCATGCTAGAGAGCCATGGAATTCATACTGTTATTTTTTGTCAGTTTTCCAAAGGAACCAGATTCACATTTGCTTGCAAGAGCATTGACATTCCTTCTGGGTTACACCCAAATATTTTAGTAAACAACCCCTTCACTTTAAACAACCTCATGGGTGTCACACATTTTGGAAAGACACTATCCTTTATTGTTCACATAATATGTGGCCCTGATAAATCATTCATTGCTATGAAGAAATGTATTCCTTATAAGTGACAGAAATAAGTTGGCAGACAATGTTCCTCCCTGGAAATGGGCCAGGAAAAGTATTAAGAAAACGGAACCAAAACAGTAAAATACCTGTTATGGGCATACAACCCAGGACTGCTTGACACAGACCCCTGGTCTACACTATGAGAATAGCGTAGCTGAAGTTGACGTATCTTAGATTGAATTAAAGTTGCTTACTTCGGGTCCTCGCGGCGCGGGATCGACGGCCGCGGCTCCCCCGTCGACTTTGCTTCCGCCTCTCGCACTGCTGGAGTTCAGCAGTCGACGGGAGAGCGATCGGGGAACGATTTATCATGTCTACACTACACACGATAAATCGATCCCCGATAGATCGATCGCTACCCGCTGATTCGGGCGGGTAGTGTAGACGTACCCTTAGGCTATGTCTACACCTGGTGCTCAGGATCTGACTCCCAGCTTGAAGAAGGTACTCACACTAGCTTGATGAGAGCTAGTGTGATAAAAATAGTAGTGTCACTGAGGTAGCATGGGCAGTGATGAGCAGCTGTATGCGCTAGCTGCCTCGACTACAAAGTCACCCAGACCCCGTGGGTACATACTCAGGTCAGACGCTCTGTGCTGCTGCTCACTGCTACCATAGCTACGCTATTTTATCACACTATACTGATGACAGCTAGCATAAGCCATTATACCTCCAGCTCCAGGTATAGACATAGCCTCGGTCCTGATTAGGCTGGGTCGACGATACGGTGGTGTTTCGGAATTCACCAGTGTGGTAATGGCTGCCATGGTATTTCAGTGTGAAATTTTGAATGCTGGAAAAAATCATGAGACTATGAGGTCCCCATTACCATACCAGTTGGTCAACAATTCTGTGTGAACTTTTCTAGAAATGTTTTCAGTCAGCTCCAATCCAAATCTTGTGACCTTATGTACTTATCACTTCAAATAGTAGCTTCGACACAGTGAGACAACCTTAATTACGTTGCTACAAGGGATGCTGCTAAAATAATGACACCATTGTTCGCTTGCAAACCAGTCAACAGGAAGAAAAGGCCTATAAAAGGAAGTGCTTGGGTCAGCTGCTGATGCAAGGGGGGATATGCAGAGATGACAGGCTGTTTGGCATAGGACAGCAAAACACAGTGTGATGTTGCTCTGCTTAATTAAACCAAACAGATAAGGACAGAAAAGTCCTAGGTAATAATGGACTTGGAGCTGGTATGTTCTTCCTTTTTACAATGCCTTTTGCATCTAGAATTTACATACAGCACAGTTCCTTTCCCCATCCGTATCTTTACTGTGTCCTGTGACAGGATACTGTCTGGGTATCAGTAGTCATTGTTCTAGGTTATGAATCTCAAAACTAGTGCTGGATTTATCATTAAAAGGCTATAGAAGAGAGCAGGGGTGTGTGGGTTTTTTTAATTTTTGTCCCAAACTAAACCGAATTATAGCCTACTGTATCCATCAAGTAATGAGCACATGTTGCATCAGTAAACTGGTTGGAATGCAGTAAAGTATAATGCCTGAAGGAAAGATGCTGGATTAATAGAAATAAGTCTAGAATTTACCTGGAGTACCCACAACTGTAGGGGAAAAGGTGTTGCACACAAAATCCATGGCTTTGAATTGACAAACAAGTGAAAATGTATGATTAGTTTAAAGCAACACAACCCTGCTCATGTCTTTTGGGTAGTGTTCCCTATCATCCGGAGTAGCAATATCCTCTAATGATGATGGTGTGTGTTTTGTTAAACATTTGTCAATGTATTGCATTCTTCTCTTTTATAGAAACTTTCATCCAACTATCCTGAAGGCTTTTACAAACAAGCATTAATTAGACATGACCACACCCTAGAAAATAAGTATTTCTCCACTTTAGTGGTGTAACCCAGGAATTTATTTGTGCCAATCAGCAGAGGGCACAGGGAAGCATAGAGTTTTACAGGACTCTCTGGGTGAAGTTTATGGTCAATAATTCACCAAACGGTGGCTCTATTGAAAGCCAGTGGCCCACTGGTTGTCATAATCACGGCAAACTGTTGCATGGATAACATTTAAGAAGCTATGTATTTCCACTGGAAATTTTGTTCTTAAAGCCTTAATGTTAAAGGCAGGTCACCAGGAGGTGATGTGCTTCAGCCAGGCTCTCTTCAGGCAGGAGGAGGTAGATGCTTATCTATGCCTGCTCATTGTGTATTTGTTGCTTCATAATGTTAGTCTATTTGCATCCTGAGCCACCAGCTAATCAAGATTGCAAAATCAACTGCAAGATCACAAAATCTATTGGCAGGCATATGTAGCAGGAGGGTACCTTGTTTTTGACTAAGATCAAAGAAGGAGAATACATGGTACATGAGGAGAATGCAAGGAGAGGCAACGTATCTTTCACTTAGGGGACATGGCTTGTCTCATGAAAAAGGGATCACAGTCTGCCTCATTGAAAAGCATGGGTGAACAATACTTTATTACCGATGAGAGTATCTTCTTAACTCAGTCTATCCTCTAGAATGCGTGTTATGATTTTATTTTATATATAATATATATGTTTCCAACATTTCTGCTTGCTATCGTTTGCATCTCTATACTTTATTTAATAAACTTGTACATGTTTTCACTATAAACTTATCTAAGTGCTGTGTGTTAAGTGGAGTGGTGATCTGAGATGTAACTGGTAAACTGGAGCATACTATTCGTTTGGGAGCAATAAATCTGTAAACACTGTGGGTGTCCCATGGAGAAGGGACTGAGCACTCCAGGGGGTTACTTGAAGGGTCTGGGGGTTGGAGTGTGCTAATAGGCAGAGTGACAAGGGAGCCTGTATAGGCTAAGAGGTGAATACTTGTGTTGCCCATGGCAAGCTGACCTCGGCAGGCTCAACCAAAGCTTCCTCACACTAAGGACAGGTGGTAGCAAGGTGCCTCACAGTGCTGTGTACCGCTGGGATGCAGGGGTCAGCACCACCATGTTGCGTGACAGACACTTGACAAAATTACTGTACTTAGTGACGGACATTGTGGGGGTTATGTTATTTAGTCATTCAACGTTTTTTGAAAAATTACCACGGATCTCAAAATTTTTACCACAGACACTTGTGTCCATGTACGGACACGTTGCTGACCCCTGCTGGGATTCATCACAAGAGGTAATAATTAATCATAATAATACTTCCCAATTGTGTAGCAACCTTCATAGGAGCATTATAGAATGCTTTACAAAAGGCATTATTTTCTCAGCGGTGGTAAACCAGGCATACAGAGGTTAAGTGACTTGCCAGTGGTCACAATATGAATTAGTGAGAGAGCCAGGAATAGACCTCATAACTCCTGACTCTCAGTTTCATGCTCTAGCTATTAGGCCACACTTTCTTTTTATGCATCACTGTATGCACCAGACCCTTTACTTCCAGCCAGCCATTAGCTTGGCATCACTCCGTTGAGAGTCAAAACACATTTTTGTTCCTGTGCCATCTCACTACTTACTGTAGTAAATTAACAACTACTCTACTGGCACTACATTGATGACATCGTCATCATCTGGACCCATGGGAAGGAGGCCCTTGAGGAATTCCACAAGAATTTCAACAATTTCCACCCCACCCTCAACCTTAGCCTAGACCAATCCACACAAGAGATCTACTTCCTGGACACTACAGTGCAAATAAGCGATGGTCAAATAAACACCACCCTATACTGGAAACCTACTGACCGCTATACTTACCTACATACCTCCAGCTTTCATCCAGACCACATCACATGATCCATTGTCTACAGCCAAGCTCTAAGATACAACCGCATTTACTTCAATCCCTTAGACAGAGACAAACACCTACAGGATCTCTATCAAGCATTCTTAAAACGACAATACCCAGCTGGTGAAGTGAAGAAACAGATTGACAGAGCCATAAGGATACCCAGAAGTCACCTACTACAGGACAGGCCCAACAAATAAAGTAACAGAATGCCACTAGCCATCACCTACAGCCCCCAACTAAAACCTCTCCAGCGCATCATCAAGGATCTACAACCTATCCTGAAGGATGATCCCTCACTCTCACAGACCTTGGGAGACAGGCCATCCTTGCTTACAGACAGCCCCCCAACCTGAAGCAAATACTCACCAGCAACCATACACCACACAACAAAAACACTAACCCAGGAACCAATCCCTGCAACAAACCCCGTTGCCAACTCTGTCCGTATATCTATTCAAGGGACACCGTCATAGGACCTCACCACATCAGCCACACCATCAGGGGCTTGTTCATCTGCACATCTACCAATGGCATATACAGCGGCGGCTCCAGGCACCGCTCCAAGCATGTGCCTGGGGCGGCAAGCCGTGGGGGGTGCCCTGTTGGTCCCTGCAAGGGCGGCAGTCAGGCAGCCTTCGGCGGCACGCCTGCAATTTGGTGTCAGGTACGCCGAAGCTGCAGGACGGGCGGACCTCCCGCAGGCATGCCGCCGAATCCACGGGATTGGCGGACCTCCTGCAGGCATGCCGCCGAAAGCTGCCTGCCTGCCGTGCTTGGGGCGGCAAAAAAGCTAGAGCCGCCCCGGTGATATATGCCATCATGTGCCAGCAATGCCCCGCTGCCATGTACATTGGCCAAACAGGACAGTCTCTACACAAAAGAATAAATGGACACAAATCTGACATCAGGAATCATGACATTCAAAAACCAGTAGGAGAACACTTCAATCTCCCTGGACACTCAATAACAGACTTAAAAGTGGCAATTCTTCAACAAAAAACATTTCTAAAACAGACTCCAACATGAAACTGCAGAACTGGAATTAATTTGCAAACTGGACACCATCAAATTAGGCCTGAATAAAGACTGGTAGTGGATGGGTCATTACAAAAACTAATTTCCTTCTGCTGATACTCACACCTCCTTGTCAACTGTTTGAAATGGGCCACCTTGATTACATTGGCCTCATTAGCACTACAAAAGTGATTTTTCCCTCCCTTGGTAGTCACTTCTTTTTGTCAACTGTTGAGAATAGGCCACTTCCACCTTAATTGAATTGGCTTGTTAGCACTGACCCCCCATTTGGTAAGGTAACTCCCATCTTTTCATGTGCTGTGTATTTATACCTGCCTATTGTATTTTCCACTCCGTGCATCTAATGAAGTGGGTTTTAGCCCACGAAAGTTTATGCCCAAATAAATTTGTTAGTCTCTGAGGTGCCACAAGGACTCCTCGTTGTTTTTGCTGATACAGACTAACACGACTACCACTCTGAAACCTACTAAATCAGTGACTCAAGTGGCTTCAGTGACTGGAACTTGGGGGAGAGAGTCATAAAAATGGGGAATGAAAGATTTCCTAAAAATAGACGAGATGATTAGAAGCAAAGTTGGATAGTCAGACTCTGATCAGGCTGTGAAAAAATCAGAGGCTTTCCTTTCCCAGTACTGCTGTTGGCTTGAAAAGGAGCGCAATGATTTGAAATAGCCAGATTTGTCTTTGTTCAGCATTTTGTTGCATTCCGAGCTTCTCTGCCTGCTTTCTTTCATCTAATACTACAACTTTTGCTGGTATTCTGCCTGTCGCTCTTGCTATGAAATTTCATCTAATATGTCTGAGGAAAAAAAAAAAAAGCTCTTTCACAAAGAAGAAAAAATAATTTGATTTATTTTAAAATATGTTGCATGATCTGAAAAAGCATAAATATAGTTAAATGTTCACCAACCTAGTTTATTAACTGTGATGTTGAAATAATTGTCTCTCTTCTAAATGTGGTATATGATCTAACTGTAGTAATCTGAGTATCCTTCCAAAAGAAACACTTGTCTTATCCTGTATGGTGCAATATTTGATGTTAGACTTGAGTGTTTTTTCTTTTAAAGGCTGGAGGGCCAGGTTTTGATCTCACACACCTACATTTGAAATGATTGCATTGAAATCAGTGGAGCCATTCCAATTTATACTACTATAAATGAGATCAGAATCTGATCCATAAAAACTATGTCACCATGCAGTGTTTATAAATACAGATTTTTTGAGAGGTTTCTTATATTATCCCATTTCATGTAAAATGAGTATTGTTTCTCTAGAAGAGAGTCCAAAATTTTCACTATAGCTCTACCCCGATATAACGTGACCCGATATAACAGGAATTCGGATATAACGTGGTAAAGCAGTGCTCCGGGGCGGGGGGCGGGGCTGCACACTCTGTCAGATCAAAGCAAGTTCGATATAACGCGATTTCACCTATAACGCAGTAAGATTTTTTGGCTCCCAAGGACAGCGTTATATCGGGGTAGAGGGGTACTTTGAAGTAAATGGGAAATCTGAGTTTTCAACATGTCTGAAAATTAGGCCACTTTTTTAGGTCTATCCACATGGATATAGGTGCCTAAATTTAGGCACACAGATCTACGTTAATATTTGTGTTGAATGTAATGAATGAGTTAAGTTATAATTAATGACCATTTTTATCATGTCTTCAGTAATACTCAGTAAAGGGATATAAGCTAAGTGAATTTTCCTGAGCTCTCCCTTCAGAGTAGTAAAATACTTTATAAATCCATATTAGCTTCAAGAAAGTTGCAATCCAAAACCCCTAACCTGTAAACACTTCTGCAATTGCATAACTTAAGAACATACATATAGCAGGATTGGGTGTTAAATATACTTGTGTATCACGGATATTTACCTGTTTGTTAATGATGACTATGTTTTAGATCAAAAGGTTGGAATTAGTCAGTACAGATATGCCATTGTGTGTGTATGTTTTAGTAAAAAGTTTAATATCAACATGCTTTTAAGGTCATAAAGTTTAAAATAAAAAGCTACTGTCTGTGAGACTGTTTAATATTTTTGATCAAACTGAAAAGAGAATATGAAAGGGACTGATAGAGAAATTATGTGTCACCTAAATTTAATGGAGGAGGATGATTTGCAAATTAAGAATTGTAAGGAGATAAGTTTCTCCTGCCGGTTTATGCATGTTCTCATTGAGGCATTGTCTTTGATAAGAAATATTTATTAGTTTTGGAAGGATCAATCTGCATTGAAGTGATCGTCGATGGTATCACTGGCTGAAATCTGGAGCATATCATGAAAGGCATTTAGCACAAAACACCTTTTCTATTTCTTGGTATTTGAAAATCACTTTTTGCTAGGGGTGCTGATGATGGAAACCAATACTTGGTGTATGTTATTACTACTTCACGTCAGGGGGTACGGAAGCACCCCTAGTTCCAGCCCTACTGCTTCTTGTTGCTACTTGCAGCTGTTACTCAAGATCCTGTCTAGTGGCTTGACTGTTCTGTTCTTAGCAGAGTTTGTGTGATCTTGCATATTTGATTCTTTATCCTGCATGTCTATTACATAATGTTACATATATTGCAATGTCTTTGAGCTACCTTGTCCAGGTTACAAATAATACATGGTTTATGTAATGACTTTAATTAAATACATTATATAAGACAAATGTTGCAGAGCTATGTTAATTGAGATAGATGTATGAATTCAAAATTGGTCACAGAGGATTTATAGCTATTAGATTATCACTTATACATAGCCATAGAGGTTTATGGTGCTTTGCAGATGAATAAAACACCAAGGGTGAAATCCTGGCTCCATTGAAGTCAATGGGAGTTTTGCTGTTGACTTCAATGGAGCTGGATTTCATCCCAATGTTCTTAGCTTTGACTGGATAAAACCTGACAAGAACACAGGAGGAGATGATAAAATGTGAAGAAGATTTGTGCAGTAGAAGGTCATGAGGTTATTGATTTTTGTACAGCACTCACAGTGCTAGCCTTCTTTGTAACATTTATTCTATATTCATTTTAAGCATGTTGGCGTTGGAGCAGGATCAGTATTGGGGGAAGAGCGTCAAAGGATGGCATGGAATTGGCTTTGAACACAAGCTGTGATAGAATATTTAGAAGGTAGCATGAGTATCTCTTTAAAGCCCCAGTCCTGCAAACACTTACTGTGTTGTAGCAGGTTTCAGTTGGAGGCCAGCAGGCCTAGTGGGCAAACCGCAGCTCGACAGATCTTCCACCCCCCAAAGTCCTGGGATGGGCTTGTCTGGCAGTCAGCAGGCCTAATGGTCAAGCTACAGTCTGTCATTCCCTGCTCCTCCAGAGTTCTCCCAGTTGCACCAGGGCTGGGGGAGAAGGTGGGAGGAACTGTGCCCTTCCTCTCCACTGGGTTCCAAGGGGGAGAAGCATGGAGTGTCTCAGCCACCTTTTCCTGGTGCACCTGATCAGACTCCTCTGGGCCGCTTCTGACTTCCCTACACTCCTTCAGTTTGGGGCATGGTCACAGCCCCCATCCACCCCTAGCAAGGCGTTCCCAGTCACTCTTAGCAGCTCAGTTGGTCAAATAAGTATTCCCCAGCTCTCTTCACAGTGTTCAGTTATTCTCCCTCAATAGGGAGTGGGGAGCAGAACAGGGCCAGCCCCTACCCTGCCAGATGGCATCTTACCCACAGTCCAGACCCTTCGCCTGTGGATTGCTCTGTCTCCAGAATCTGCAAACTGACTTCCTCCCTTCAGACAGATTCTCCTCTATTCTTTCTCCCAGGTTGGCTATCACAGTCCCCTTCTGAGCAGATGCTCCATTTAGAGCATTTGCTGTAGCTGCTGAGAGGTGGAGCCTTCTTGGCCTAGTACTCTCCTTCGCTCCTTTAGTCTCTGCATGGGGACTGTAAGCCCCATCACACTTACCTAGGAGCTTAGCTTTAAGACGTCACAATGAGCAGGACTGGGGACCAGAGTAATAGACAGACATACTTAGGAGAGTTCAAATGAAGTGTGACTCAAAGGGTACGTCTACACTTACCAGAGGGTCCGGCAGCAGGCAATCGATGTTCTGGGATCGATCCCGGAAGTGCTCGCCGTCGACGCCGGTACTCCAGCTCGGCGAGAGGGGGGAGCCTCCTTGCCGCGTCTGGACCCGCGGTAAGTTCGGACTAAGGTACTTCGAATTCAGCTACGTTATTAATGTAGCTGAATTTGCATACCTTAGTCCGAAGAGGGGGGTTAGTGGGGACCAGGCCTCAGACTGAAACCAAAATAGGCATAAAAGAAATATTTTAGGGTAATCCTTTTTTGAATTTTAAACTTCCTTTTCTCAGTTTTCAAGTTGTCATGGACTTTCAGTGATAGCACCCAATGTACCTTTTTTCTTTTCCATTCATAGATTTGCATTTATATTTCAATCAGTTCAAAGCCTTAGCACTGGGCCCCTGCCACGCACTCAGTTAGGATCCGTTAGCTGTTCTTACCTGTAACTCACTTCATAGGCTCCAAGAGGTTAGTCTTGTGGATAAAGCACCTATGGGGGTGGGCTACACTTGAAATTTGTTGCAAGTTGAATTATTTTGCATTACAGTAACCTGTAGCCACAAACACATTTTTTGTTGCAAATATTAACTCACTTTGAAAGAGGGCTTACTGAGCCTCAGGAGCTCTGGGTTCAATTCCTGGTTCTGCCACAGACTTCCTGTGTGACCTTGGGCAAGTCATATAGCCTGCCCACTTGCCCATGTGTAAAATGCTTCCCTATCTGACACAGGGATTGAGCATAAATTTCGTTAATGTTCAAGTTGCTTAGATTCGATGGTAACTATTATCATATTGTGGTAGTCCCTAGGATCCCGAGCTATGGACCACTGTGCTAGATGCTGTACAAACAGAACAAAAAGACAGTCCCTGCCCCCGAAGAGTTTATAGTCTAAATATTCTAATGGGGGGGCAACATATGTATCTAGGTAGAAAGGGACTACTTAAAAGAGTTTTCATGATTTTCAAAAAGGACTAATTCAGAGTTTAAATTTATTAACTGCTCTTAACTCATCAGTTACTGCCCTAGAAATTAGTTAATACCTTTCTGACTATGGTTGAAATATCAAAAACAACAGTTCGAATGAGGTGTAAAACGTTAATACTAATGAAAAAACACTCACACGCTGGAATTCCTTAAACTCTTCAGGGCAAGTGCAGATGGCATAGCGCGTCTTCAGTGCAAATATTTGTAATAAAATAAATAAAATAAAATAAATAAAATAAAAATAATAATATAAAGTGAGCATTGTAAACTTTGTATTCTGCATTGTAATTGAAATCAATATATTTGAAAATGTAGAAAAACATCCAAAATATTTAATACATTTCAGTTGGTATTCTATTGTTTGCGATTAATCATGATTAATTTTTTTAATCGTGATTGTTTTTTAGTTAATCGCATGAGTTAACCGCAATTAATCGACAGCCCTATCAAATATATTTTCCTAGTGTTGCTGATGTGTTTAACACACTGTCAGAGCACATCTAATTAATATAGTATTAAAAACATTGGTGGTAGCTTCTGACCCATGTACACTACGGCTGCTAGGGTTACTACTAGAAAAGCTGAACCAATGTAAGCAATAGGGGGAAGATTCCCGTAGTGCACGCAGGGCCTTAGGATAAATTTTTAAATCGTAGATGTTTGATCCCCATTGAGAAAAGCCCTGTCTATATCTTCACTACAATGCTTAATTGAACTTGCAACCATTTAATGACATGGTTGGCTCTAAACATGATATCTTTCTATACCAAGATCATAACACATGGCTATTTTACTTTATGAAAAGCACCTCGTAACTAGGACTACGATTTTGTCACTGTGGAAATTATGAATTTAAATAAAGTCCATGAAATCTTGGAAATGGCCCCCAAACCAAATGGTGTGACCTGGTGCATGGGGTCGCAGCACCACTCAGGTTTGGCTCATCTGTCTCCATCTACAGAGGGACAGATGGGCCAAACCGGAGTGGCGTTGCAGCTCCATTTGCTGGGTTACACACAGAGTGTGGAGCAGGGAGCTGGACCAGCCCTGCAGGAGGGGAGCTGCCACTGCAGGGTGAGTGTGGGGTGGGCTCATTCTCCCACCCTTCCTCTGAGGCCTCGCCTTTCAGCACCCCTACTATACTCTTGTGTATGGTGATGTAGCAAAAACTACATTATTTGATTACCTTTCCTTTACTTATTTTATCCCCAGCACCTCTGCTGTGAAATTACTAACTATTTCCGTGCCAAAAATAGTAGCTTTACTCATAAACTTAACTCATAACTCATGAGTTATTTACACATAACTCATATGTGGAACTGGAATGGGTAATCCCTCTTTCTATGATCTCTGCAGTAGGACATCCCAGAGCTCAATGCCTAATCTGCTGCTGGTGCCACGTTGTACACACATCCTTTGCATGCTCTATTCCCTGTAGAGGCAATGGGGATGGCTGCTCAAATTTTCTTAGAAGGCATTGCTACATGGCTGAGTAGCTTGGTAGGCATCATGGATGCACAAACACCATATCCATGTGGCTTGTATGGTGGGAAAATTGCTGTTAACACAACTCAGCTGAGGTTGATCTCACTAAGTGAGATGATAGTGTCCAGGGCCGGCTCTAGGCACCAGCAAAACAAGCTGGTGCTTGGGGCGGCACATTTTTAGGGGCGGCATGGCCGGCGCCAGAATGCCGCCCCTAAAAATGTGCCCCGGCCGCCCTAGCTCACCTCCGCTGCTGCTGCCACGGCGCGCGAAACAGCTGATTCGCACGCCGCTACTCGCCCTCCCTCCCAGGCTCTCAAGTTTGGGAGGGAGGGGGAGCAGCGGCACGCGAATCAGATGTTTCGCGCGCCGCCGCGGCTCGGGATCTCCCCCTCCCGCCCAGGCTCTCAAACCTGGGAGGGAGGGGGAGATCCCGAGTGGCCGTTTCGCGTGCCGCTGCTCCCCCTCCCTCCCAGGCACCCGCGCCGCGGCCACTCAGAGTCTCCCCCCCCTCCCAGGTTTGAGAGCCTGGGAGGGAGGGGGAGAAGCGGCGCCTGCGCCACGGCCACTCGGAGTCTCCCCCTCCCTCCCAGGTTCTCAAATCTGGGAGGGAGGGGGAGACTCTGAGTGGCCGCGGCGCGGGTGCCGCTTCTCCCCCTCCCTCCTAGGCTTGAGAGCCTGGGGGGAGGAGGCAGGCCTGGGGATTTGGGGAAGGGGCGGAGTTGAGGCTGGGCCGGGAGGTGGGGTAATTAAAAAACGGGGGGAGAGGTGGCCAAAATTGTTTTTGCTTTGGGCGGCAAAAATCCTAGAGCCGGCCCTGATAGTGTCAGGACTTTGTAACAAAGTGATGGTACTTGTAAAGGCAGGATCTGTAGGTGGATGCATTTATAAACATCTCTGAAAGCAAAATTTGATCATTAGTGCGGAGCACTGAATGTGTCTTTTCTATAAACAAAAGACATCTCATTGTGTGTTGTATTTTTTTTTAAACTATTCAGTCAGCCAGTCCGGGCAATGGAATCATAACTTGGAAAATTTACAAACTGCAACAAAACATTTCTTAACAATTTATAGATTGCAAAATTGGTGTCTGAAATTAACTAGTTTTTTTCCTTGCCTAGAAGAGAGAGAATTAAAAAATGTTGGTGAGATTCACAATCTCAGTTGTTTGGCCTGATCCTGATCAACACTTACATTGATGTAAAACTGATGCAACTGCCATGGAATTACTCCTAATTTCTACTGGCATACGTGAGCTCAATGTTAGGCCTCTTGTATGTTGAATAGAACAGATTATTTTTTAGTAGTACATCTCTGAAAATAGGAGTTTTTAATGGAAATGCTGATATAACCTTATCTGTCATGTCACGAATCATCTCTCTAGCAGTATGGACAAATTCATTGTTCCTACTGAGTCAGTTCTAATTAGTCGTTGATCGTTTCTCAGTATTTCCCAAAAGAGCTGATTTAGAGGAATAGTTTCATTTTAGGGTCTAGCTGATTCCCCTCCTGCAGGGGAAAAAGTGTTTATAAATTCTCCATGCATTTAAATGCACATAGAATCCAATGCATTCTCCCTTCTGTGGGGAGGGTTTAGCATAGGAAGGGAAGGGAAGGTGGAGTCAGGAGAGGCAAGGAGTGTGTGGTCCTCCTGTATTACCATAGATCTCAATGATCCATGCAGAAATCCAGTCCTAACCACAAAGTTCTTAGGGCACCCATGTGGAGCAGCTAGTTAACATTTTAAACTCTTTGTATCCCTTGGCTTTTGCAGATAGCTCATGTCCTTTGCAGCACAGAAGATGCAATATGGGATTAGGCAATGTGGGGGTTATAGTGCTCTGAGTGGGACAGCTGAGGATTATAAAATGTAGAGTGGTCTGTGCAAGAATTAATATGCCTGAATCTGATCATTCAGGCTGCCTGAAGTTTTCATAAGTTTTACCAAATATTTCCAAAAAACTAACCATCTCCTTTCGGAAAATTGACCACTAAAGCACCAGCAAGCAGACTCTAACGTTCAGGTGGCAGGTCGTACTGAGTTATTGTAAAACACCCAACAAGAAAAGCAACCCCACATTAGCACAACGCTGGAGAAGTAGAAAGCCCCCTCGCATCTGATGAATGACTTGTTGAGGGTCTCTCTGTAATCAAGGGTTGTGCTAGGCATGAGGGTTAGGTTTGCACATGAGGCATGGCAAATGTTGATAAAATCATGGATTTGTGACTCATCGGTGATATTTTTGTTTTGTTTCCAGAATGATCTGCACAGCTTCCATGTCTCATGCTTCCTCCTTTTCTGTTCCCAATAAGGGTATCCCCAGAGAGAAGGAAAGCAGCTCTTCATTTCTTGGCAGGAGGCCAGGCACTTGGAACAGAAAGAAATGGATCTTTGCATTTCCCCCTTCAGGGGGCTAGGCAAGGGGCCCTGAAAACGAAAACAAAGAAGTCAGCGGAACCTGAGACATCTGTGAACACTGACACAAAACCAGTCTTATCCATAATACACCACAGCCTCCTAACATATACTGCTCTTTAACTGCTTTACAAATTGACATATAAGGGAACAATGAATATGATTCTTTACTTACCCAAAGCTATCCAATGGCCAGTGTGCAAGGAGTTGGTGTTCTTAGCTCACTCTCTTTTAAACAGTTTTTCAGATTTTTTAAAAAAAGTCACAAGTAACACTGACATCTTTGCTGGTGGTTTCAGCAAAGAAGGCCAAAGGCTGAATTAAATATACGAAATGCCCCCCTTCTTGTCCCTAGTAAGTTGCCTCTCTAGATCAGGGCAAAGGCATGAGGCAGGGAGGTTTTCTTTAGGGAATTTTGCATTTTTTGTAGTCAGTGCTACATCTGGTCTGTTGGCTAGAAGAATGTTGTTTTAAGTGTTTTAAGATCACTGGCACTCATTTAAAACATACTAAGAAATTCATATGGAAAGTGGAGGCATTTTTAAACGCTTTTGCTGTAACTGCTTAATGTACAGATGGTGCTGTGGTTGCAAGTTTAACAGCTCGTCATACTGTCCTATCAGTTCTACTGGTTTTAATCCAGTAATACTTTTGATTAGAACAAAAACCTTTTTGTGCTAACGTAAAGTGAGTAACAAATAAAAGGGAAAAGCTAGAAGTAGATTTGATGGCTAAAATGACCTTTATTGTGCCAAGATTTCAGTAACAGAGATGATAGTTGGAAGGGGAAAAACCTCAATGTGCTATGTTACACAGGAGAGAGTCACTGTACTTGTAATACATTTTGTATTAGTTTTCAGGATATGGGAGGTGAAATAGATGCAAGGGGATCATCTGTCTTAAAATGAGACATAGGGGATAGCTGAACCATTATTGACTACAGCCTTATCTGTCAATTTCATGGCCTCTCCCCATTTTCAAATGTTCCTCATACATTATATACAAAAAGTAATAACATTGGCATTGAAGCTTGCCACTGCCAAATTGCATCTCCTTTATTGTTCATGGTCTCAGGTCAAGTTGAGTCACTGAAAACAATGGCTCTTTGTATGTATCTTTACTCCCTAATCACACCGTTTTTGGTTTCCAAATTTTTGTAGCACTCCCTGGTTTGAAAGTGTCTATTTAAACAGGATACTTTGCTCTCCTTTGTAAACATGTTTCCATTAGTGAAAGCGACATCATGGGAACTGATAAAAGCCAGTCAGGAGCAGATAATGCGTATAGACTTTAAGAAAACAGTATTTCTCTCCCAATAAGATAGAAAACAGTATTTCTCTCTCAATAAGATAATGTTTTGGAAGTTTTAATGCTCAACATAATCTTAAAATTGTAAATTGGGGACTAATCAAGAATTGTTAAAAGTATTAAAAAATATACCCATCTTGCCACCTTTATTCTACTTGGAAAACTGCTATGTAACAAAGCATCTCTCAAAATATAATATTCACATAAAGCAAGGGGATTGCCAGTTTGTCATCATATGCAAATTATTTCCCTGAACTCAGTGGCATAGTAAATACATTCATTTAAGAAGAAAAAAAATTGGCAAACCTTCGGCTTGCCCCTGCTCCCATTGAAATCAATGGCAAGACTGCCATTGATTTCAATAGAAGTGGGATAGAGTCTCTGTTTTGTGGTGTCAAAAGACAACTATATTTGAATTTTTGGAACTGATGCAGCCCTGAAAGTCCATGCCTTTCAGGGCATTCCAAAACTTTCCCCATTTGTTTGAGACCATAGCAACAACACGTAAATTGCAAGCGCTGAATACTGAAGGGATTTTACTATTCAGAAAATTGAGGTTTTAGACAAGTGTATCCTGCTGTACAAAAAGTTTTTGCTCAGACTTAATTTTTCCAAAGAACTGGTTCCAGCACCCTTTCAGATGAGTGACTGGATTACCTTTGTATTCCTTTTACAATGAACAAATAATGCAGTAATATTATCAAAAGTAGGAGAAATAGTTTTAAAATCATATCACAAATGCACCTTGAGTCTCTCTTTGGAATAAGAGCTATTGCACAGAATAAACTACACTTGAGTATTTAAAAAAAAAAAATTCTGAGACCCTGAAGCAAAGTTTCCACTTATTATTCTTTCCCAAGGGAACAAAATAGATTAGCCATTTCCCCCATAAACTAGACTGTGAACACACACTAAATGTAGCATAAAAACGATGACAAAGCCACTAAAGCTGAGAGGACTGAGAGGTCCTGATTCTCCTGTTACTTATATTGTTGTAAATCAGGTGTAATTTTGTTGAAGTCAGGGGAGTTATACTGGTCTAAAAATGTAAGCAAGAGAAGAATCATCTCCAGGGTCTACTAAATAGTTTTTTTTAATGCATGATAATTCTTCATAAAAAAACCATAATGTAATGCAAATTAGCACATTTGTTACACTTCATGAGTGAGATTGCAAAAATCTCTGAGTAAATTTAAAATGACACTATTGAAGACAGTAAAGTTTCTCCAGGTTTACATGAGTGAAACTGAAAGCAGTCTCTGGCCTCATGTCATGTCAGTGAATGCTGTGTGAAATGAAAATAATAAGAAGAAAAGCAGTTATGTACTTGTAACTGGTGGAATTGTGTACTAAACTAAATTAAGGCTGCTAGCTAGTGTAAGCTACATACCTAGAAATTACAGTTAAAACATTTAAATGCTATGAAGTTTGGAAATGCTTAGATAAGTTAATGTGGATAAAAAATGTAATTCCCTTACACTTACACATTTTCTTAGAAAATAGGATATTCAAATAGCTTAGGTATTCAGAAATAAGGTAAACTCTGAATCCTGCTTCTTTGTTTCAACATAATCCAGTTGTTGAGCCATTTTTTTCTAACTCCTCTCTGATTTAGGGACCTATTCTGCTAGCTTTAGTCACATTTATGGGTTCCCTACTCTGCATGTAATTCCATTAAAATCAACCAGATTACTTGAGAAGCAAGTTACTATTCAACAGGAGGAAGAGAGGAAGAATAGGGCCCTTAAATTGTAAACTCTTTGGGGAGAGACCTTGGATGTCTGTGCCTTCAACTACATAAACTAAGGGCATTGTAGAAATAAATGATATAATGAGAGATGTCAGTATTAAGAGTTCTAAGTACTAGTTCTGCCCATTGGATGCAGACAACTCCCATTGATTACAGTGTGACTTGCATGTATGTATCTGAGTTTGGCCCAATACATCAGCCTTTTATAATTCAAGATTATTTTGCCAGAAGCTAAGATAAAGGAAGGTGTCTTTGTTGGTCCTCAGATTCGTGAACTTCTTCGAGATGATGCATTTGACCATGCACTGTGTGGCAAGGAAAAGACAGCATGGAAAGCCTTCCAGTTAGTGGCAATAAATTTTCTCGGAAACAACAAAGCAGACAACTACAGGTTGTTGGTGGAAAACCTCCTCAAGGCATACAAAAGCCTTGGTTGCGACATGTCACTAAAGATACATTTTTTGCACTCTCATCTAGATTTTTTTCCACCGAACTGCAGAGCAGTGAGCGACGAGCACGGCGAGCGATTTCACCAGGACATTGCAACAATGGAGAAATGCTATCAGGGCAAATGGAGCCCATCAGTGCTTGCAGACTATTGCTGGACAGTGACAAGAGATGCTCCATTTAATGAATACAAGAGACAAGCCAAGAAGCGCCGAGTAGACACTGAATAGAACTAAACTATGTACATAATAGTTTTTTGCCTTTTGTTTCATAATAAATTTTATTTATATAACCCTTTTGCTGATTTTTAAAGTGTTACATAAACAGGACAGGTGAAATATTATCATGTAAAGCAACCATAAACACATGAAAAGACCTAGGTTTACAAAATTTATGATTAAAACTCTACTATCTACACAATATACATAGACATAAAATGTAAAAACTTAAATATCTTAGAAACAGTAGCCAATCAGTTGTTTTAATTGTCATATTTGAATTCAGCACATCAAAATACACAATAAATAGCACATTTTATCTCTGACGCAGACGACTTCTCAAAAATTGTAGACCAGTGTAATGGGAGAATTGGCAGTAGGGATAGATGGGTGAGGGGGGGGAGGGAGGAGGGAGATTAAATATGCTAATTCACTATGGGAAACATGGTCTCCTAATTAGGGCTGGGGAACTTTCACTCTCCGTAATATTATTTTGATCTCTTGAAGGTCATAAACATTTCCTCCTATAGACTTATCCTTGGCTGAGATCTCATGTTTTTATGGACACAGATACTTCCTTTTTAATGTAACAAGTTGTTAGATTAGATTAGTGTACTTACATTTCCAGAAAGCCTTTGACAAGGTCCCTCACCAAAGGCTCTTACGTAAATTAAGTTGTCATGGGATAAGAGAGAAGATCTTTTCATGGATTGAGAACTGGTTAAAAGACAGGGAACAAAGGGTATGTCTACACTACGGGATTAATCCGAATTTAGATAATTCGGATTTGAGAAACAGGTTGTATAAAGTCGAAATGAGTGCGGCCACACTAGCACAGTAATTCGGTGGTGTGCGTCCAAGTACCGGGGCTAGCGTCGATTTCTGCACCGTTGCACTGTGGGTAGCAATTCCATAGCTATCCCATAGTTCCCGCAGTCTCCTGCGCCCATTGGGATTGTGGGTTAAGATCCCAGTGCCTGATGGGACAAAAAACATCGTCGCAGGTGGTTCTGGGTACAGCCTCACTTCCTCCCTCCCTCCCTCCCTGCATGAAAGCAACGGACGGCAGACAACCATTTTCGCGCCTTTTTTCCTGGGTGGGTGAACACTGCAGACTCCATACCACGGCAAGCATGGAGCCCGCTGAGGTCAAGACAGCACTCATGAATATTGCAAACACCTCGCGCGTTCTCGTGGAGTTTATACTCAGCCAGGACCAGAAAAACGAGGCGAGGAGGCAGCGGCGGCGGCAGCGCAGCGACAAGCATGATGAGGACATGGACACGGACACGGACACAGAATTCAGTGAAACCACAGGCCCCGGTGCTTTGGAGATCATGTTGTTAATGGGGCAGATTCTATCCATGGAACGCCGATTCTGGGCAAGGGAAACAAGCACAGACTGGTGGGACCGCATAGTGTTGCAGGTCTGGGACGATTCCCAGTGGCTGCGGAACTTTCGCATGCGTAAGGGCACTTTCATGGAACTTTGTGACTTGCTGTCTCCTGCCCTGAAACGCCAGAATACCAAGATGAGAGCAGCCCTCACAGTTGAGAAGCGCGTGGCGATAGCCCTGTGGAAGCTTGCAACGCCAGACAGCTACCGGTCAGTCGGGAATCAATTTGGAGTGGGCAAATCTACGGTGGGGGCTGCTGTGATGCAAGTAGCCAAAGCAATCACTCAGGTGCTGCTACGAAAGTTAGTGACTCTGGGAAATGTGCAGGCTATAGTGGATGGTTTTGCTGCAATGGGATTCCCTAACTGTGGTGGGGCAATAGACGGAACCCATATCCCTATCTTGGCACCGGAGCACCAAGCCACCGAGTACATAAACCGCAAGGGGTACTTTTCAATGGTGCTGCAAGCACTTGTGGATCACAAGGGACGTTTCACCAACATCAACGCGGGCTGGGCGGGAAGGGTTCATGACGCTCGCGTCTTCAGGAACACTACTCTGTTTAAAGGGCTGCAGCAAGGGACTTACTTTCCGGACCAGAAAATAACCGTTGGGGATGTTGAAATGCCCATAGTTATTCTTGGGGACCCAGCCTACCCCTTAATGCCATGGCTTATGAAGCCATACACAGGCAGCCTGGACAGGAGTCAGGAGCTGTTTAACTACAGGCTAAGCAAGTGCAGAATGGTGGTAGAATGTGCATTTGGCCGTTTAAAAGGTCGCTGGCGTTCATTATTGACTCGCTCTGACCTCAGCCAAAGAAATCTCCCCATTGTTATTTCTGCTTGCTGTGTGCTCCACAATCTCTGTGAAAGTAAGGGGGAGACCTTTATGGCGGGGTGGGAGGCTGAGGCAAATCGCCTGGCTGCTGATTACGCGCAGCCAGACACCAGGGCGATTAGAAGATCACACCATGAAGCGCTGTGCATCAGAGAAGCTTTGAAAACCAGTTTCATGGCTGGCCAGGCTACCGTGTGAAATATCTGTTTGTTTCTCCTTCATGAAAACCCTCCCCCTTTACTGACTGATTTTCTGTAAGGAACCCACCCTGCCCCTTCCCCCAGCTTTCTTTCAAACCAAATAAAGTCACTATCATTTAAAAATCATTTATTCTTTATTAATAGATTAGAAAAAGAGGGAGGGAACCCGGGTGGTATTTGGGAGGAGGATTGCTGGGAAGGAAAAAGCCACAAAGAAAAGGTTAAAAAAATGACAGCCTTTTGCTTGGGCTGTCTACTGGGGTGGAATGGGAAGGTGTACGGAGCCTCCCCCCCGCGTTCTTACACGTCTGGGTGAGGAGGATACGGAACATGGGGAGGGGGGAGGGTGGAACAGGGGCTGAAGCGGCAGTCTGTTTTCCAGCAGCCGTTCCTGAACCTCCACCAGACGCCGGAGCAGCCCCAGCGTTGCATCCTTCATCCTCTGGTCTTCCTGCCGCCATCTCTCATCTCGATCGTCTCTCCTCTCCTCACGTTGGTCCCTCCTCTCCTCACGTTGGTCCCTCCTCTCCTCACGTTCACTGACTTCTTTCCTATACTTTGAAACTGTTTCCTTCCACTCATTCAGATGACCTCTGTCACTCCTGCTGGATTGCATAATTTCAGAAAACATGTCCTCCCGCGTCTTCTTCTTACGACGCCTTATCTGTGATAACCTTCGGGATGGAGGAGGGAGGCTTGAGGAATTTGCAGCTGCTGTAGGGAGGGGAAAAAAGAGAGAATTGTTTTAAAAGCTACATTTTGCAGAACAATGCTTATACTCTTTCACGGTGACCAACACTGTTCACATTACATAGCACATGTGATTTCTGTGCAAGGTCGCATTTTGCCTCTTAATGCTGAGTGCTTGTGGCTTTGCTGCTAGAGATCACAGGTCTGGGCAACAGAATTCGGCTTGCATGCGGCCATGGTAAGCCATTGTTTTACAGCTTCTGCACCCTCCTTTCCCACATACCAAGCATAGCCTGTAGAGTGCTGCAGAAGCCTGGCCAATCTCAGCCAGTTGGGGGGGGGGCAGTGTGGGGGGGCTTGTCTGGGCCCCTTCAGGCAAGTAGAGTGCTGCGGTTTTTCTGTTAACATTCAGCAGCACCAGAAAACAAACTAACCCCCCCCCCGCCATGAATTCTCTGGGATGATCACGGTACCCCTCCCCCCACCGCATGGCTGGTATCAGGGAAGATCCCTGCAGGCACCAAACTACCCCCCCCGCTGCCGACCCCCCCCCTCGCCATGAATTCTCTGGGATGATCACGGTACCCCTCCCCCCACCGCATGGCTGGTATCAGGGAAGATCCCTGCAGGCACCAAACTACCCCCCCCCGCCGCCGACCCCCCCCCTCGCCATGAATTCTCTGGGATGATCACGGTACCCTCCCCCCACCGCGTGGCTGGTAACAGGGAAGATCCCTGCTAGCCAAACGCGGAAAACTTCAGGGCCAATTTCCCATCTGCGCTTGGCTAACTGCAGGGAAGGATTTATTTTCCGCCACAGGCAAACAGCCCAGTAGGAACGGCCACCTCTGTCCCCTTAATTAAGTTCCCGTATTTCAACCAGGTTACCAGGAGTGATATCACTCTCCTGAGGATTACACAACAAGATAAAGAACGGATGTTGCTTGAATGCCAGCAAACACCGGGACCATACGCTGCCAGGCTTTGTCAGGCAATGATACCAGATTACTTGCTGCAAGCATGTCGTGGTCAAGTGTCCTACCATGGAGGAGGGAATAAGGATGCACTGCCCAGAAACCTTCTGGCAAGGCTTTCGGAGTACCTCCAGGAGAGCTTCATGGAGATGTCCCTGGAGGATTTCCGCTCCATCCCCAGACACGTTAACAGACTTTTCCAGTAGCTACAGACTTTTCCAGTAGCTGAACTGACCGCGAATGCAAAGTCAGGCAAAGTAATCATTAAAAACCGTTTGCTTTTAAAACAAGTTTTATATTTTAAAAGGTAAACTCACCTGAGGTCCCTTCCATGGGGTCAGAGTCTTGGGTACTGGCTTGGGAGGCTTGGGAGGGTACTTCAGTCAGGGTGATAAAAAGATCCTGGCTGTTGGGGAGAATGGAGTGCTGTGTGCTCTCTGCAAGCTCATCCTCCTCCTCCTCCTCCTCTACCCCATCGGCAGAATCCTCAGGCATCGAGACTATCCCCGACCCAGAATCCACGAACAAAGGTGGGGTAGTGGTGGCAGCCCCCCCTAGAATTGCATGCAGCTCGGCGTAGTAGCGGCATGTCCGCGGCTCTGACCCGGAGCGACCGTTTGCCTCCTTTGTTTTTTGATAGGCTTGTCTGAGCTCCTTGACCTTCACGCGGCACTGCTCAGAGTCCCTATTGTGGCCTCTCTCCATCATGCCCTTGGAAATTTTTTCAAAAGTTTTTGCATTTCGTCTTTTAGAACGAAGTTCTGCAAGCACTGAATCCTCTCCCCATACAGCGATCAGATCCAGTACCTCCCTCACGGTCCATGCTGGTGCTCTTTTTCGATTATCAGCCTGCATTGTTACCTGTGCTGATGAGGTATCTGTGGTCACCTGTGCTCTCCACGCTGGGCAAACAGGAAATGAAGTTCAAATGTTCACGGGGCTTTTCCTGTCTACCTGGCCAGTGCATCCGAGTTCGGATTGCTGTCCAGAGCGGTCACAATGATGCACTGTGGGATAGCTCCCGGAGGCCAATACCATCGAATTGCGGCCACACTAACCCTAATTCGAATTGCTAAAATCGATTTTGGCGCTACTCCGCTCGTTGGGGTGGAGTACAGAAATCGATTTAAAGGGCCCTTTACATCGAATTAAATGGCGTCGTTGTGTGGACGGTTACAGGGTTAATTCGAATTAAAGCTGATAAATCCGAATTAAAGTCGTAGTGTAGACCAGGCCAAAGTGTATGAATAAATGGTAAATTTTCAGAATGGAGAGGGTAACTAGAGGTGTTCCCCAAGGGTCATTCCTAGGACCAATCCTATTCAACTTATTCATAAATGATCTGGAGAAAGGAGTAAACAGTGAGGTGGCAAAGGTTGCGGATGATACTAAACTGCTCAAGATAGTTAAGACCAAAGCAGACTGTGAAGAACTTCAAAAAGATCTCACAAAACTAAGTGATTGGGCAGCACAATGGCAAATGAAATTTAATCTGGATAAATGTAAAGTAATGCACATTGGAAAATATAACCCCAACTATACATACAATATGATGGGGGCTAATTTAGCTACAACTAATCAGGAAAGAGATCTTGGAGTCATCGTGGATAGTTCTCTGAAGACGTCCATGCAGTGTGCAGCAGCAGTCAAAAAAGCAAACAGGATGTTAGGAATCATTAAAAAAGGGATAGAGAATTAGACGGAGAATATCTTATTGCCCTTATTTAAATCCATGGTACGCCCACATCTTGAATACTGTGTACAGATGTGGTCTCCTCATCTCAAAAAAGATATACTGGCATTGGAAAAGGTTCCGAGAAAGGCAACTAAAATGATTAGGGGTTTGGAACGGGACCCATCTGAGGAGAGATTAAAGAGGCTAGGATTTTTCAGCTTGGAAAAGAGGGGGGATATGATAGAGGTATATAAAATCATGGGTGGTGTGAAGAAAGGGAATAAGGAAAAGTTATTTACTTGTTCCCTTAATATAAGAACTAGGGGCCACCAAATGAAATTAATGGGCAGCAGGTTAAAACAAATCAAAGGAAGTTCTTCTTCACATAGCACACAGTCAACCTGTGGAACTCCTTGCCTGAGGAGATTGTGAAGGCTAGGACTATAACTGGGTTTAAAAGAGAACTAGATAAATTCATGGAAGTTAAGTCCATTAATGGCTATTAGCCAGGATGGGTAAGGAATGGTGTCCCTAGCCTCTGTTTGTCAGAGAATGGAGATGGATGGCAGGAGAGAGATCACTTGATCATTACCTGTTGGGTTCACTCTGTCTAGGACACCTGGCTTTGGTCACTGTCAGTAGACAGGATACTGGGCTGGATAGACCTTTGGTCTGACCCAGTATGGCCATTCTTGTGTTCTTAAATTTCACCAGATTATGTCTTCATATTATGTATTTGCAACTTGGAAAACAGGTTTTCTTTTGCTTCAGTCTTCTGTATAGACAACATTGCAACAGCATGAAAAAAACCCTCTTCTTGCTGAGCCTTAAATTAAAGGAAACTTGGATCCAAAAGTAGAACCTTTGTCACATGAGCTAAAGGAGATTCTCCTTTAGGTATAAACTGTAACACAACATTGATATTTTCCTGCAGGCTTCCAGCTGTGGGAAGGCAAGGCTAGATAAGTATGCAAGTGCTGGTATTATCTGTGGATATTTTTGCTAAAGTAAATCTGACAGAAATTTAGGACTATTTTTGGCAGCTATCAGAAACAACCAGGATCTGGTTCTCTTGCACCGTGTAGTTTATTAAACCTGTGCAAAGTGGGTGAAAAACACTGTTATTCTGATTTGGTAGTACTTTATACCCACTTTGCACAGTGCCCGGCAGTGGAGACTCCAACCTTCAGATGGTAATGTAGTAGCAATCCCTTCCATGGATACTTAGCTCAGATTAGGACAAAGGGAGGCTGTCTTTAATCCAGGACCTACAAATCCAGGAAGAATTACCAGTCCAGGATCTATTTGTGTCTAGCAACCTCAATAAACATTCACTAAACTTGAGTTCTTTCTCCTCTCTGCCATTTGCCTTGAATTTCATGTGATTGTTCCATTTTCAAAATAAATCCAGCTTTCAGGACTATTAAATCATTAAACAAATATAAACATCATACCACATAACTTTTTCATGCAATTCTGACTTGGAAGCAAAATTACCATAAACCAGCCAATGTTTCAGCAATATTTGTTTTAGGGATTAAACAATTACATCACTGCCTCAAGTAATAATTTGTGATTAAAATCAGCACATGGGTGATATTACCCCATCCAGGTGATATCAGATTTCTCATGGTTCCTCAAATATGTAAAATCATCAGTAAGCAGTTATGCCATTCTATTAAAAACACGACCATTCCCAATGCATTGTTCTCTAAGAGACTGAACACGCTAAGTGATTATTTTTAATCTGTTACCTCATCAATAATTGTGTATTAGAGATAGTGTGTCACAAATGACCTTATTTTCAGAAGTCTTAAGCAAATCAGTGGGAGCTCTGAGTGCTCAACATCTGTGAAAATTGGGCCATAAATGGTCTCTTGCTATATATTTGTATCAAGCCAAGCATGATGGAGCTGGCCCTGATCTTGGTTAGGCCTCAAGCCAGTACTGTAAAACTACTACTAATAAACATGTGGGTGCGCGCGTGGATTAGTGTTGGAATGGGGAGTGCTGGAATGGGGCGTTGGAAATGCTGTTGTGTGTGTGGGAGGCTGGAGATGCAGTGAGGGATCAACCAGGACCTGGAGGATTGGAGGAAGGGAGGTGGGTGTAGGGTGATGGAGGTGCAGTGAGAGGGGCAGGGGTTAATGCAGGGCTGGAGGACTGGAGATGCTGGGGTGGAGGTGCAGTGAGAGGGCCAGGGGTTAATGCAGGGCTGGAGATGCTGGGGTGGAGGGGCAGTGAGAGGGGCAGGGGTTAATGCAGGGCTGGAGGACTGGAGATGCTGGGGTGGAGGGGCAGGGGCAGGGGTTAATGCAGGGCTGGAGGACTGGAGATGCTGGGGTGGAGGTGCAGTGAGAGGGGCAGGGGTTAATGCAGGGCTGGAGGACTGGAGATGCTGGGGTGGAGGTGCAGTGAGAGGGGCAGGGGTTAATGCAGGGCTGGAGATGCTGGGGTGGAGGGGCAGTGAGAGGGGCAGGGGTTAATGCAGGACTGGAGATGCTGGGGTGGAGGGGCAGTGAGAGGGGCAGGGGTTAATGCAGGGCTGGAGGACTGGAGATGCTGGGGTGGAGGGGCAGGGGCAGGGGCAGGGGTTAATGCAGGGCTGGAGGACTGGAGATGCTGGGGTGGAGGGGCAGTGAGAGGGGCAGGGGTTAATGCAGGGCTGGAGGACTGGAGATGCTGGGGTGGAGGGGCAGTGAGAGGGGCAGGGGTTAATGCAGGGCTGGAGGACTGGAGATGCTGGGGTGGAGGTGCAGTGAGAGGGGCAGGGGTTAATGCAGGGCTGGAGATGCTGGGGTGGAGGGGCAGTGAGAGGGGCAGGGGTTAATGCAGGACTGGAGATGCTGGGGTGGAGGGGCAGTGAGAGGGGCAGGGGTTAATGCAGGGCTGGAGGACTGGAGATGCTGGGGTGGAGGTGCAGTGAGAGGGGCAGGGGTTAATGCAGGGCTGGAGGACTGGAGATGCTGGGGTGGAGGGGCAGGGGCAGGGGCAGGGGTTAATGCAGGGCTGGAGGACTGGAGATGCTGGGGTGGAGGGGCAGTGACAGGGGCAGGGGTTAATGCAGGGCTGGAGGACTGGAGATGCTGGGGTGGAGGGGCAGTGAGAGGGGCAGGGGTTAATGCAGGGCTGGAGGACTGGAGATGCTGGGGTGGAGGGGCAGTGAGAGGGGCAGGGGTTAATGCAGGGCTGGAGGACTGGAGATGCTGGGGTGGAGGTGCAGTGAGAGGGGCAGGGGTTAATGCAGGGCTGGAGATGCTGGGGTGGAGGGGCAGTGAGAGGGGCAGGGGTTAATGCAGGACTGGAGATGCTGGGGTGGAGGGGCAGTGAGAGGGGCAGGGGTTAATGCAGGGCTGGAGGACTGGAGATGCTGGGGTGGAGGTGCAGTGAGAGGGGCAGGGGTTAATGCAGGGCTGGAGGACTGGAGATGCTGGGGTGGAGGGGCAGGGGCAGGGGCAGGGGTTAATGCAGGGCTGGAGGACTGGAGATGCTGGGGTGGAGGGGCAGTGACAGGGGCAGGGGTTAATGCAGGGCTGGAGGACTGGAGATGCTGGGGTGGAGGGGCAGTGAGAGGGGCAGGGGTTAATGCAGGGCTGGAGGACTGGAGATGCTGGGGTGGAGGGGCAGTGAGAGGGGCAGGGGTTAATGCAGGGCTGGAGGACTGGAGATGCTGGGGTGGAGGGGCAGTGAGAGGGGCAGGGGTTAATGCAGGGCTGGAGGACTGGAGATGCTGGGGTGGAGGGGCAGTGAGAGGGGCAGGGGTTAATGCAGGGCTGGAGGACTGGAGATGCTGGGGTGGAGGGGTAGTGAGAGGGGCAGGGGTTAATGCAGGGCTGGAGGACTGGAGATGCTGGGGTGGAGGGGCAGTGAGAGGGGCAGGGGTTAATGCAGGGCTGGAGGACTGGAGATGCTGGGGTGGAGGGGCAGTGAGAGGGGCAGGGGTTAATGCAGGGCTGGAGGACTGGAGATGCTGGGGTGGAGGGGCAGTGAGAGGGGCAGGGGTTAATGCAGGGCTGGAGGACTGGAGATGCTGGGGTGGAGGGGCAGTGACAGGGGCAGGGGTTAATGCAGGGCTGGAGGACTGGAGATGCTGGGGTGGAGGGGCAGTGAGAGGGGCAGGGGTTAATGCAGGGCTGGAGGACTGGAGATGCTGGGGTGGAGGGGCAGTGAGAGGGGCAGGGGTTAATGCAGGGCTGGAGGACTGGAGATGCTGGGGTGGAGGGGCAGTGACAGGGGCAGGGGTTAATGCAGGGCTGGAGATGCTGGGGTGGAGGGGCAGTGAGAGGGGCAGGGGTTAATGCAGGACTGGAGATGCTGGGGTGGAGGGGCAGTGAGAGGGGCAGGGGTTAATGCAGGGCTGGAGGACTGGAGATGCTGGGGTGGAGGGGCAGGGGCAGGGGCAGGGGTTAATGCAGGGCTGGAGGACTGGAGATGCTGGGGTGGAGGGGCAGTGAGAGGGGCAGGGGTTAATGCAGGGCTGGAGGACTGGAGATGCTGGGGTGGAGGGGCAGTGAGAGGGGCAGGGGTTAATGCAGGGCTGGAGGACTGGAGATGCTGGGGTGGAGGTGCAGTGAGAGGGGCAGGGGTTAATGCAGGGCTGGAGATGCTGGGGTGGAGGGGCAGTGAGAGGGGCAGGGGTTAATGCAGGACTGGAGATGCTGGGGTGGAGGGGCAGTGAGAGGGGCAGGGGTTAATGCAGGGCTGGAGGACTGGAGATGCTGGGGTGGAGGTGCAGTGAGAGGGGCAGGGGTTAATGCAGGGCTGGAGGACTGGAGATGCTGGGGTGGAGGGGCAGGGGCAGGGGCAGGGGTTAATGCAGGGCTGGAGGACTGGAGATGCTGGGGTGGAGGGGCAGTGACAGGGGCAGGGGTTAATGCAGGGCTGGAGGACTGGAGATGCTGGGGTGGAGGGGCAGTGAGAGGGGCAGGGGTTAATGCAGGGCTGGAGGACTGGAGATGCTGGGGTGGAGGTGCAGTGAGAGGGGCAGGGGTTAATGCAGGGCTGGAGATGCTGGGGTGGAGGGGCAGTGAGAGGGGCAGGGGTTAATGCAGGACTGGAGATGCTGGGGTGGAGGGGCAGTGAGAGGGGCAGGGGTTAATGCAGGGCTGGAGGACTGGAGATGCTGGGGTGGAGGTGCAGTGAGAGGGGCAGGGGTTAATGCAGGGCTGGAGGACTGGAGATGCTGGGGTGGAGGGGCAGGGGCAGGGGCAGGGGTTAATGCAGGGCTGGAGGACTGGAGATGCTGGGGTGGAGGGGCAGTGACAGGGGCAGGGGTTAATGCAGGGCTGGAGGACTGGAGATGCTGGGGTGGAGGGGCAGTGAGAGGGGCAGGGGTTAATGCAGGGCTGGAGGACTGGAGATGCTGGGGTGGAGGGGCAGTGAGAGGGGCAGGGGTTAATGCAGGGCTGGAGGACTGGAGATGCTGGGGTGGAGGGGCAGTGAGAGGGGCAGGGGTTAATGCAGGGCTGGAGGACTGGAGATGCTGGGGTGGAGGGGCAGTGAGAGGGGCAGGGGTTAATGCAGGGCTGGAGGACTGGAGATGCTGGGGTGGAGGGGCAGTGAGAGGGGCAGGGGTTAATGCAGGGCTGGAGGACTGGAGATGCTGGGGTGGAGGGGTAGTGAGAGGGGCAGGGGTTAATGCAGGGCTGGAGGACTGGAGATGCTGGGGTGGAGGGGCAGTGAGAGGGGCAGGGGTTAATGCAGGGCTGGAGGACTGGAGATGCTGGGGTGGAGGGGCAGTGAGAGGGGCAGGGGTTAATGCAGGGCTGGAGGACTGGAGATGCTGGGGTGGAGGGGCAGTGAGAGGGGCAGGGGTTAATGCAGGGCTGGAGGACTGGAGATGCTGGGGTGGAGGGGCAGTGACAGGGGCAGGGGTTAATGCAGGGCTGGAGGACTGGAGATGCTGGGGTGGAGGGGCAGTGAGAGGGGCAGGGGTTAATGCAGGGCTGGAGGACTGGAGATGCTGGGGTGGAGGGGCAGTGAGAGGGGCAGGGGTTAATGCAGGGCTGGAGGACTGGAGATGCTGGGGTGGAGGGGCAGTGAGAGGGGCAGGGGTTAATGCAGGGCTGGAGGACTGGAGATGCTGGGGTGGAGGGGCAGTGACAGGGGCAGGGGTTAATGCAGGGCTGGAGGACTGGAGATGCTGGGGTGGAGGGGCAGTGAGAGGGGCAGGGGTTAATGCAGGGCTGGAGGACTGGAGATGCTGGGGTGGAGGGGCAGTGGCAGGGGCAGGGGTTAATGCAGGGCTGGAGGACTGGAGATGCTGGGGTGGAGGGGCAGTGGCAGGGGCAGGGGTTAATGCAGGGCTGGAGGACTGGAGATGCTGGGGTGGAGGGGCAGTGGCAGGGGCAGGGGTTAATGCAGGGCTGGAGGACTGGAGATGCTGGGGTGGAGGGGCAGTGAGAGGGGCAGGGGTTAATGCAGGGCTGGAGGACTGGAGATGCTGGGGTGGAGGGGCAGTGAGAGGGGCAGGGGTTAATGCAGGGCTGGAGGACTGGAGATGCTGGGGTGGAGGGGCAGGGGCAGGGGCAGGGGTTAATGCAGGGCTGGAGGACTGGAGATGCTGGGGTGGAGGGGCAGTGAGAGGGGCAGGGGTTAATGCAGGGCTGGAGGACTGGAGATGCTGGGGTGGAGGGGCAGTGAGAGGGGCAGGGGTTAATGCAGGGCTGGAGGACTGGAGATGCTGGGGTGGAGGGGCAGTGAGAGGGGCAGGGGTTAATGCAGGGCTGGAGGACTGGAGATGCTGGGGTGGAGGGGCAGTGAGAGGGGCAGGGGTTAATGCAGGGCTGGAGGACTGGAGATGCTGGGGTGGAGGTGCAGTGAGAGGGGCAGGGGTTAATGCAGGGCTGGAGATGCTGGGGTGGAGGGGCAGTGAGAGGGGCAGGGGTTAATGCAGGACTGGAGATGCTGGGGTGGAGGGGCAGTGAGAGGGGCAGGGGTTAATGCAGGGCTGGAGGACTGGAGATGCTGGGGTGGAGGTGCAGTGAGAGGGGCAGGGGTTAATGCAGGGCTGGAGGACTGGAGATGCTGGGGTGGAGGGGCAGGGGCAGGGGCAGGGGTTAATGCAGGGCTGGAGGACTGGAGATGCTGGGGTGGAGGGGCAGTGACAGGGGCAGGGGTTAATGCAGGGCTGGAGGACTGGAGATGCTGGGGTGGAGGGGCAGTGAGAGGGGCAGGGGTTAATGCAGGGCTGGAGGACTGGAGATGCTGGGGTGGAGGGGCAGTGAGAGGGGCAGGGGTTAATGCAGGGCTGGAGGACTGGAGATGCTGGGGTGGAGGGGCAGTGAGAGGGGCAGGGGTTAATGCAGGGCTGGAGGACTGGAGATGCTGGGGTGGAGGGGCAGTGAGAGGGGCAGGGGTTAATGCAGGACTGGAGATGCTGGGGTGGAGGGGCAGTGAGAGGGGCAGGGGTTAATGCAGGGCTGGAGGACTGGAGATGCTGGGGTGGAGGGGCAGTGACAGGGGCAGGGGTTAATGCAGGGCTGGAGGACTGGAGATGCTGGGGTGGAGGGGCAGTGAGAGGGGCAGGGGTTAATGCAGGGCTGGAGGACTGGAGATGCTGGGGTGGAGGGGCAGTGAGAGGGGCAGGGGTTAATGCAGGGCTGGAGGACTGGAGATGCTGGGGTGGAGGGGCAGTGAGAGGGGCAGGGGTTAATGCAGGGCTGGAGGACTGGAGATGCTGGGGTGGAGGGGCAGTGAGAGGGGCAGGGGTTAATGCAGGGCTGGAGGACTGGAGATGCTGGGGTGGAGGGGCAGTGAGAGGGGCAGGGGTTAATGCAGGGCTGGAGGACTGGAGATGCTGGGGTGGAGGGGCAGTGAGAGGGGCAGGGGTTAATGCAGGGCTGGAGGACTGGAGATGCTGGGGTGGAGGGGCAGGGGCAGGGGCAGGGGTTAATGCAGGGCTGGAGGACTGGAGATGCTGGGGTGGAGGGGCAGTGGCAGGCGGGGGGCAGTGCAGGGGTGGGGGACTCAGTGCTGGGTCTGCCTGGGGGGCGGGGTTAGAAGTGTCCCTGTGTGTGTGTGTGTGTGTGTGTGTGTGTTGGGGGAGGGGCCGGCGTGCGCTCCGCACCATGGAGACGGGCGCTCAGGAAACGCGTCAGGCCCGCGCCGCCGCGGGTCCTTGTGCCAGGCTCTGACGGAGTCTCTGGCGCGGCCGCCGCCGGGAGCGTGCGCAGGAGCCGGGCCCAGACCCGTGAGTAGCGGGGGGGCCGGGAGCCGGTGCGCTCCGGCGAGCTGCGGGGCGGGCGGTGTGTGCGGGTCCCCGGTGCACGGTGAGAGGGAAGGTTTCTTAACTGGCGGGGGGCGCAGGGAGGATGGTGGAGATAGTTGGGGGTGCAGAGGGAGGTGGGGCGGTGTGGCACAAGGGAATAGCGCGGGGGGGGTGCAGAGGGAGGTGGGGCGGTGTGGCACAAGGGAATAGCGCGGGGGGGGTGCAGAGGGAGGTGGGGGCGGTGTGGCACAAGGGAATAGTGTGGGGGGGTGCAGAGGGAGGTGGGGGCGGTGTGGCACAAGGGAATAGTGTGGGGAGGTGTAGAGGGAGGTGGGGGCGGTGTGGCACAAGGGAATAGTGTGGGGGGGTGCAGAGGGAGTTGGGGGCGGTGTGGCACAAGGGAATAGTGTGGGGGGGTGCAGAGGGAGTTGGGGGCGGTGTGGCACAAGGGAATAGTGTGGGGGGGTGCAGAGGGAGGTGGGGGCGGTGTGGCACAAGGGAATAGTGTGAGGGGTTCAGAGGGGGGTGGGGGCGGTGTGGCACAAGGGAATAGTGTGGGGGGGTGCAGAGGGAGGTGGGGGCGGTGTGGCACAAGGGAATAGTGTGGGGGGGGGCAGAGGGAGGTGGGGCGGTGTGGCACAAGGGAATAGTGTGGGGGGGTGCAGAGGGAGGTGGGGGCGGTGTGGCACAAGGGAATAGTGTGAGGGGTTCAGAGGGGGGTGGGGGCGGTGTGGCACAAGGGAATAGTGTGGGGGGGTGCAGAGGGAGGTGGGGGCGGTGTGGCACAAGGGAATAGTGTGGGGGGGGGCAGAGGGAGGTGGGGCGGTGTGGCACAAGGGAATAGTGTGGGGGGGGGCAGAGGGAGGTGGGGCGGTGTGGCACAAGGGAATAGTGTGGGGGGGTGCAGAGGGAGGTGGGGGCGGTGTGGCACAAGGGAATAGTGTGAGGGGTTCAGAGGGGGGTGGGGGCGGTGTGGCACAAGGGAATAGTGTGGGGGGGTGCAGAGGGAGGTGGGGGCGGTGTGGCACAAGGGAATAGTGTGGGGGGGGCAGAGGGAGGTGGGGCGGTGTGGCACAAGGGAATAGTGTGGGGGGGGCAGAGGGAGGTGGGGCGGTGTGGCACAAGGGAATAGTGTGGGGGGGGGCAGAGGGAGGTGGGGCGGTGTGGCACAAGGGAATAGTGTGGGGGGGTGTAGAGGGAGGTGGGGCGGTGTGGCACAAGGGAATAGTGTGGGGGGGTGCAGAGGGAGGTGGGGGCGGTGTGGCACAAGGGAATAGTGTGGGGGGGTGTAGAGGGAGGTGGGGGCGGTGTGGCACAAGGGAATAGTGTAGGGGAGTGCAGAGGGAGGTGTGGCACAAGGGAATAGTGTGGGGGGTTCAGAGGGGGGTGGGGGCGGTGTGGCACAAGGGAATAGTGTGGGGAGGTGTAGAGGGAGGTGGGGCGGTGTGGCACAAGGGAATAGTGTGGGGGGGTGCAGAGGGAGGTGGGGGCGGTGTGGCACAAGGGAATAGTGTGGGGGGGTGTAGAGGGAGGTGGGGGCGGTGTGGCACAAGGGAATAGTGTGGGGGGGTGCAGAGGGAGGTGGGGGCGGTGTGGCACAAGGGAATAGTGTGGGGGGGTGCAGAGGGAGGTGGGGGCGGTGTGGCACAAGGGAATAGTGTGGGGGGGTGCAGAGGGAGGTGGGGCGGTGTGGCACAAGGGAATAGTGTGGGGAGGTGTAGAGGGAGGTGGGGGCGGTGTGGCACAAGGGAATAGTGTGGGGGGGGTGCAGAGGGGGGTGGGGGCGGTGTGGCACAAGGGAATAGTGTGGGGGGGTGCAGAGGGAGGTGGGGGCGGTGTGGCACAAGGGAATAGTGTGGGGGGGTGCAGAGGGAGGTGGGGCGGTGTGGCACAAGGGAATAGTGTGGGGGGGTGTAGAGGGAGGTGGGGGCGGTGTGGCACAAGGGAATAGTGCGGGGGGGCAGAGGGGGGTGGCGGTGGTGTGGCACAAGGGAATAGTGTGGGGGGGTGCAGAGGGAGGTGGGGCGGTGTGGCACAAGGGAATAGTGTGGGGGGTTCAGAGGGGGGTGGGGGCGGTGTGGCACAAGGGAATAGTGTGGGGGGGTGTAGAGGGAGGTGGGGCGGTGTGGCACAAGGGAATAGTGTGGGGGGGTGCAGAGGGAGGTGGGGCAGTGTGGCACAAGGGAATAGTGTGGGGGGGTGTAGAGGGAGGTGGGGCGGTGTGGCACAAGGGAATAGTGTGGGGGGGTGCAGAGGGAGGTGGGGGCGGTGTGGCACAAGGGAATAGTGTGGGGGGGTGTAGAGGGAGGTGGGGGCGGTGTGGCACAAGGGAATAGTGTAGGGGAGTGCAGAGGGAGGTGTGGCACAAGGGAATAGTGTGGGGGGTTCAGAGGGGGGTGGGGGCGGTGTGGCACAAGGGAATAGTGTGGGGGGGTGTAGAGGGAGGTGGGGCGGTGTGGCACAAGGGAATAGTGTGGGGGGGTGCAGAGGGAGGTGGGGCGGTGTGGCACAAGGGAATAGTGTGGGGGGGTGCAGAGGGAGGTGGGGGCGGTGTGGCACAAGGGAATAGTGTGGGGGGGTGTAGAGGGAGGTGGGGGCGGTGTGGCACAAGGGAATAGTGTGAGGGGGTGCAGAGGGAGGTGGGGGCAGTGTGGCACAAGGGAATAGTGTGGGGGGGTGCAGAGGGAGGTGGGGCGGTGTGGCACAAGGGAATAGTGTGGGGAGGTGTAGAGGGAGGTGGGGGCGGTGTGGCACAAGGGAATAGTGTGGGGGGGTGCAGAGGGGGGTGGGGGCGGTGTGGCACAAGGGAATAGTGTGGGGGGGTGCAGAGGGAGGTGGGGGCGGTGTGGCACAAGGGAATAGTGTGGGGGGGTGCAGAGGGAGGTGGGGGCGGTGTGGCACAAGGGAATAGTGTGCGGGGTTCAGAGGGGGGTGGGGGCGGTGTGGCACAAGGGAATAGTGTGGTGGGGCAGAGGGGGGTGGGAGCAGTGTGGCACAAGGGAATAGTGTGGGGAGTGGTGCAGAGGGGGGTGGGGGCAGTGTGGCACAAGGGAATAGTGTGGGAAGGCTTGCAGAAGTGGGTGGGGGCAGTGTGGCACAAGGGAATAGTGTGGGGGGGCTGCAGAAGTGGGTGGGGGCAGTGTGGCACAAGGGAATAGTGTGGGGGGGCTTGCAGAGGTGGGTGGGGGCAGTGTGGCACAAGGGAATAGCGTGGGTGGAGGCACAAGGGATAGCGTGTGTGTAGTGGGTGTCGGGGATGCATGCTGGGGGTAGAGGCATGGGGGTATAGTGTGTGGGGAGGGTGCAGGGATGGGTGGAGGTGGCACAGGGGTCCTAATGTGGGGGTCCCAGGGAGGATGGGGGGAGGGTACAGAGGGCATAGCGTGGGTGGGGGCGGTGTGGTACGAGGGAATACCATGCCTGGGGTGGTGTGGCACAAGGGAATAGCGGGGGTGGGGGCACGGAGGACAGTGTGTGTGTAGTGGGTGTGGGGGATGCATGCTGGGGGCAGAGGCATGGGGGTATAGTGTGGAGGGTGCAGGGGAAGTTAGTGTGTATTGGAGGGGGGCAGTTATGGGTTGCTTCTGCCTTTCCTGGAGGGCTGGAATGGGATGAAGCATTCAGTGAGCTGCAGAGATTCAGGCTGTACTCTGTATTGAAGATTGGAATTAGATGCTGGGAGACTTATTAAGATTGCCCTCTCACGCACCTTTTTGCTCACTCATTCCAGACAAATGGAGCCACAAACCTTTATTGCACCTTGCTGATTCTGTCATAGCTGTTGCCCAACTCCACGTGAGCTTCAGTAGGACAGTGCAGTTTCATTGCCAATATGGTCTGCTCCTCCTCTGACATTGCCTCTGTGTGAGCTCAGCGCAGTCCCCTTGGCAATGTGCCCCCCTATTGCTCAGGAACATTCTACACCATATACTTGTGCTCAGCATTTGTACTTTTATTTTTGGCAGATCATTTGAGTCTGCTGTGTATTTTTATGCCATGCGGATTCACATTAGATTGACATATTTATTGAAGCTGGTTCAGAGCATAAGCTGTTCAAGGGGGTTTAGGTGCTGGAAGAATTTTTTTTCTCTGTAGATTTATGTATGAAATTGCCATTGCTTAAATTACTTTTTATATCCAGTGTTTGACTTCAAGTGGTTGTGTATGCACACACATGTGGCCAAGGTGACCCAGAAGTGAATTAGGGGACATATCTTTCTGAATATGTATGAGCATCATATTTGTATTTATGGACTACTTAGAGTATTAGTGTGCTTAAGACCCAGTAAAGCAAAAGGCAAATAAAGGCCCTGAACCTGCAAAGATTTATTCACATGTAACTTTTTGTACTCACAATGTATAAAGTTATGCACATGAATAAATTTTTTCAGGATTGGGGCCAAAGGGCCTAATTCTGTAAAATGACCAAGTTTAAAATTTTCATTGAAGTTGAGAATTTTGTGCATGGAGTGCTTGCAGGATGGCTCCAGGGTTGACTGGTTGTTTAGAATCATAGAAATGTAGGGCTTAAAGGGACCGCCAGACTTCATCTAGTCCATTTCCCTGTGCTGAGGCTGGTTGATTGCCTGGGATGGAGATTAAATGAAGTAAAATTTTGGATTAGTGATTTTAGTCTTTGATCCTGCAAACATTTATATACAAGAATATGCCCGTTGAGTTCAGTGGAGAGTACTCCTATATGTATTTGCAGGATCTGGACTTTAAGATATTTCTCTGTGGTAATAAATGAAAGAATCAGCATCCACTCATATAAATTTATATTCAATATATACAGTATTATTTTATGAAATATAAATCACAATTTGTAGTGAATACTAGTACTTGATTTCAAAATGTCTGACTTGTGCAAGTGCTCATTGTAACACTTTCTTCTTTTAATGCTTTTGATTTATTGGCTTATTAATCTTTCATGGAGTGATATTAACTGAATTTATTATATTGATGATGAAATATTCTATTTAAAAAGGATTATCTTAATGCAGGCTTCTCCACATGCAATATGGACTTGTGTTGGGTTTTTAATATTGTTTATTGCGTGCCAGTAATGAGTTTGGAATTATACATGCACATATAGTATGAACCTTGCCCCAAGGAGTTTTAAATCTAGTTTGGACACTTAGTCTAGCTCAGACACATGGCATACGCTGGCTGATAGTGCAAGGAGAAAACATTTCTGAAAGACTTTATGGAAGAAAGATGTCCCCCAGAGACAATTGATAAAAGAGCAATGTCCTATAGTATAAGAGGAGTGTGAGTAACTTCTAGAGCAAAAGTATCCTTTGGGTTAGTACAAGGCAATGTGGGCAAGGTGTTAATGGATCTCTTCATCTAGACATACTGAGTATGCTATTTTGTCCATTTACTGTGTTGGTACAGCTGCTTGTACCAAAACCCGAGAGAGTCAACCTGGAATTTTGCGAGAGATGCATTGATACAGGAAGCCAATTTATGATGAATTATTTAGAATTGTTAATTACCCTTCACAAAAATACACATTTTACCTTTTAGCCCATGGTCTTAAATTTGTCCTGTGTCATGGATGAGGCTGCTTTGTCCCTTGGAACAATAGATGTTTCCTATTTGTCCTCTTCAGTAGAATATGCTATCACTAGATGTAAGCACTCCAGTGAAGAATGGGTAAGTAAAAATATGGACGTCAGTCCTCAAGATTTGCTTTATTTTTCCTTAAAGTATAAGATGGAATTTTCTTTTTTTTTTTCTTTTCCCTTTCATTTCTTTTTGTGAGGAGTGAGGATAAGAATTTTATCTCCTATGTACATTATGTCCTATGTACGTTACACAATTTCTTCCAGTACTTGGCTTAGACATTGGTGATGAACCAAGAGTACAATGCTGTGGCAGAGACCGGTATTGCTAGGCAGTAGAATGCCTTCATTTTGTCAGGTGTAGAAAGCAATGGTGTTAATGTCCTTAGAGCCTCATGGTATATTTATTAATAATTCGATATAGTTTTTGACATGGTTTCTTAGGAGAGGTGGAGGGAGCTTGGTGGACATTAATAGGGAGGCTATTGCAGGTGTACAGGCTGTTGTGGGAAAGGATTCAGGATTTGGAATATCCAAAGTGGGCAGTGAACAGAGTAGGTTGGGAGGAGCATAAGGAGCAGCATGGGTATAGGAGGAGATGATGTAGCAATGTAGGCAGGGTGGAATTGTGCAGTGCTCTAAAGATGAGAAGTTTGAACTTGGAACTTGATACAGAAGAAGAGTTGGAAAATGGTCAGAGTTGAGAGAGGATGGGGGCAGGGGGCAGGCTGCAGTAATTGAGACAAGATTCTGATGATGGGGATAATGACATGCACAAGATGGAAAGGAAGGGATTTTATAGAGAAAGTAGTAGCAGGTTTTAGGAAGGGCCTAAATGTGAGGGTTTTGACATCAAGGTTTTGAGCTTGAATGTTGACAGTTTGGTGGTGGTATTGGTAATAGATGGGGTTGGTAAAAGGACAGCATTTTGATGCTTATTTCGTTTCTGAAAAAAATTCTTTAGGGTAGGAACATTAGTCAATTCTTGCTATTACCTGTTGAAATTTCAATTTTTAATATGAACTTCTGGTTGTTTCTGAATGATGTGGTTTTCTAGCTGAGTGTATGATAACCCATATTTAGGATTTCTAACATTTATGCCGCTTTGAAGGTACTGGCTGCAGTATGCTTTGCTCCCCTTTCATGTGTCATTTTTAACATATTTGGGCTTATTTTGTTTTCTCTCTTTTGGGTTTTATGGCTGCCCTTTATATCAATGTTATAAAAGATGATTTTGTAATTCCATTGAGTACAATGGTCCTGAGCCTGCATCCACAGGCAAGTAATATTCCCATTGATTTCAGTGGGAATTATGTATGTTTAACCATGTCGCTATTGTAGTTAAGAATGACATGGTATTGTTTTTCTAATTAATCATATAAAAGAAAACTCCAGCTTTCTTGTTACTGATTTCCCGTACTTGGGAAGCTTTAAACATCAGCATGAGGAAGTAGGCTTTAGTACAGTAGTTATTTTTGCATATTACTTTGCATGTGGCTGTTGAAACATAACCTATAAGGACTGTAGAGTTGGTGAAGTTCTTATATGTTCAGTCATCTTACAATTTTAAAAGGACATTGTCTGGCAAGTAATTAAAATTCAAATTTCTTTGCTTACATTATGAACAACCCTAAATTATTAAAATGAAATCTGCTTTACTGTTCACTATACTTTCTGTTAACTTTTTACACTTCTCTCATTTCTGAACACCAAAATACACTGGTTAATTTCTCATCTGTTTCTAGTTAGCTTAAAGTCAATTTCATTTTCAGCTTTGCAGGCATCAGTACAATAATGCAGCAGAATGTAGGGTTTTTTGATTGTATTAGTTGGAATTTTAGAAAAAAAAATTACAAAAACATTTCTATTGGCCTTAGATTTAAAAAAATAAGTGGTACCTGGTAGTATCCTTAAAATCTTTAAATTCTCAATAGTGGATAATTGTCATTTTTTGTGTCTTCACGCTGTGGTGTGTTGTTGTTTTCCAAGGGAGAGTGCAATTCAAGGCCTACTGTCTTCCGATCTGCGACTTTAAAATGGAAAAAATGGAAAGAGACACTACTGAGCAGAAAAAGGCCATTTGTTGGACGCTGTTGCTACATGTGTACTCCTCAAAGCCGGGTAAGAAGATTATGAACTGGATTATGTTTGACAATAAGAAATTGAAACATGATTACAATGTATGGAGTTACAATAGTTTCCTCACTTTCAGAATTAAGGTCACAATGTTGTTAATCTGTACAGGGAGGTTGATTGTTACTTCTTTTTTGTTTGCTTGGTAGTTAAGATTACCTTTCCCAAAACATTATCATAACATTTGGAGATAAAAAAGACCTTTTGTGATGTCTTGTCTGTCTTCCAGGGCAGAATTCCCAGCACTAAATTCTGTTTGAGAACTAGTATTTGAGAGTTTTGTGAAAAACTCATTTGCTGTGCAAGATTATTTAAAATCCATGTTATTGATGTAAATGTAATGCTCATGAAAGGTATTAATCGCCAAAAATGAAATTTTAACATCTCCTCTGTATCCATAGAAGAATTACAGACTGGCCATTGGTCTTGAAATCTTCTTGTATTCTCCAATATGCTTCACCACTGATCTGAAGAAACCACATGTAGGTTTGAGAAGACAATTGTGTTTTCAGACCCAGACAATTCTTGGCTTGTCTGCTGAGCCTGCAACAAGAAGTGCCAGTTAGAGTAGTTTTTGTGATGATTTGTCCATTGGGAGCAGTATCCAGATGCTCAAGTAACAGATGGTCTGCAAGATGACTTTAAAAAGTGTTCTGCCAAACTTTTTAACTATAGTGAATGAGCTTCCTTTGAAGG